>NC_137005.1:13403955-13708955 GCF_032717465.1 Coenobita brevimanus
TATATATATATATATATATATGTATGTATGTACGTATAGATAGATAGATAGATTATGCTTTATATGTTACATTTATCTGGAGGCTTTATACACAGGGTTCACATAACGGAGATATAGTCCTACATTACGATATTGTTGGCTGTCTTGATGGTGCCTGACCCCGCCCAGGTGACAGGCACCATGCTGGTTGGTATACGATGCAAACTAGAAGAAAAATGGTCTTAAAAATGTCCCTCGAAAGACTCAAAACGAGTAAACCTCAAGGGAACCTCAAAATACCATCCTAGAAAGACATCTGTAACTGACCAGGAGCAACTGCAGGTCTGCAAAGGGCTAATTTCACATCAACCCCTCAGTTTGTATTTAAATAATTAGTTCACATTGGTTTTTCCAAGCCTGTACCAATAAGGGTCTGATAAAAATCGTACTTCGTTATCACTGAGCTCAAAAGGCTTTTTTTTTTTTTCTTTCTTTTTTTTCACATGGCATCATGAACATGACATGAACCGATCTGTATTAAACGAAATCAGTCTGATGACTCTGAAGTGTCGTGAAAGAACTTGAAAGACCTACCCTGACCAAGATAGACCAGGATTGTGCTAGGGACTGGCATGATGGTACTGGAGAAGAATGATTTTAATGGCCATAGACTGACCGCAATATATGTGAAAAGACCTGGTTAGATTATAATGGATTTGAAATGACTGTTGAGGATCTGACTGAAAATTACTTTCTTGAATTCGGTGACGTATATCTTAGGTTCATGTTACCTCCCAGCGATATCATTCCAAGAGGGAATAATGGCTGTACGTAACCTTTTTAGTTCCGAAAATCTCGGAAGACGAATAAAGGTGAACTGAGATAGCAATAACAAAATTAAATGCATTATCGCACTGAATAAATTTAAGGATTTAAATGCACATTTTGTTTATTTGTTACATGCAACTATCATACTATTTTGTGACCTTTCATAATGACCTGTGGGAGGGAAGGGGTTACAAACAATCTCCATGAACCCTTCACTACGAGAAGTATCCCTGAAGACCAATTATATTGAAAGGGTTGAATATCTAAAACCCCTGAATAGACTGACATTTTTTTTATTCTTGGTACTCCCAGACAACTTTATTCGGATTAGGAAAGAACTTCCGATCTAGAAGGGTTGGACACCGCATTTATTAATCCCTTCATTACTAAGCAAGTCCCTTAAATTGAATAGAGTTGTCTGACACCTGCAAGAATATACTATAATAAGAAGTCATCAAACTGAAGGAATTGAGCTGCTTTGGTTCACCGCATCCAAAAATTATTCAAATACTGATGTTGCCAATACTTAATTTATACTCTCCAAGCGCCTTCTTAATCACTTCATTACAACTACGTATAATTATATTCTTGCTAACCAGATCTTAATATTTAACTCTGGCACACTTAGGGTAGTAACTGGATTGGTGGAGCCCATTTATAAAACTACTCTAAATAATGAAGTTTATAAAAACTGAAAAAGAAAATCATGTGCTTGTAGCAGTAACAAAAGCACAAGATGAAACAGGTAGTTGGATAGAACTGTTAAACTAATCTATATCGTCATCAGGGTTGGAATATTTCATTAATGATATAGCGACGAAAGTCCAATAAAGGTGTTGATTGCGTTTTTATAATATTTATTCCGTGTTCTTCCACACTCCATTCCTTCAACTTCTTAACAATAAGAGTTTTTATTCCTACAGTTGTTTCGTTAAAGTTGGTCACATATTTCTTTATGAATAAGAGAAAACTGATTTAGTAAAGCATTAACGTCGTTCAAAGGTAACTGTTCTTACACCGATATTACTGATATTCACTGGAGTTTTCCTTTAAACCTTAGACGGCAATGGGCCTTTACTAAGCTGAATGAAAGCATTTGGTGGTAGCGACTAAGATAGCTGAGATTTCTGACATCCTACAAAGCTTAACCAGAAACATGCTCTTAAAATGTTTGCCAAGAGCCTTATCAAATATTCACAAAAAATCCGAAACCGACCATTTTAAAAAATGTACAGTACGTACAGTACAGTTTGCTACGGATGATATACAGTTTTTCTCATTATGTACAGGGGAACTACTGTCTCAATTTATATTCTGAAGTAAAAAATGACTGAGCAAGGAAAAAGGGTGAAAGACAACACATATCATACCTACATAGATATTATTTTCTGCAGCACCTCTAATAAGGGAGCATCAATGATAGCCACAAAAGGTAGTGGAATTACACAAAATTACAGGGTGAAGGAAAGCAGTGACACATTTGCCTTTAAATTATACATACAGTTACCACAGAAGGCATTTAAGCATGCTTTTCTTATTTAGACTCATTATATATTTAGAGATGCAGGCCAATGCAAGTCCTTCGTTTAGCTTAAGATATTTGCCGATGACCCCCAGTTCTACCTTTCATATTTTAGTTGAAGATAATATTACCTGTGCGACTCTCCTGTCTTAACTTCTGTACTTGCATATGGCGGACAGACCTAAAATTCTTTAAGTTCTGCATGGTTAAGAAAAGCTTTCTGAATTACTTTTCTCATTTCATTTCAACATATTAACAGATGATACAGTGAATCATTACTCCCGCGATTAGGATAACGTGAATGGGTATTGATCAGTGTGTGCGTGTGCGTGTGTGTGTGTGTGTGTGTGTGTGTGTGTGTGTGTGTGTGTGTGTGTGTGTGTGTGTGTGTGTGTGTGTGTGTGTGTGTGTGTGTGTGTGTGTGTGTGTGTGTGTGTGCGTGTGCGTGTGCGTGTGTGTGCGTGTGCGTGTGTGTATGTGAGTTTAACAAAATAACTCACGAAGTTTTCATCTTATTTTTACAAAACTTAACGGAAATGGTGATTGTCAGCAAAGGAGTATAGCTATTTTTTTTTTTTTTTAACAATGGGCCAAACATCAAGGTCACAAGGCATAGTCAACTAAAACCATCTTTATGCAATATATACTAAGTTTTGTGGAACTGATGATTAGACAAGAATAAAATAGATTGATTTCTTTTTAGAACAAGCAGTCAACGGTCAAAGTCACAGGAAATGGAAAAAGACCAAGGTTACAGTGCAAGGTCAGCCCTAACAGTTTTATTCTGATTTGAATCAAAATTACTGGAAGGTTAAGGGTCAGTCATGGACGACGAGATTCAATTTTGAGAACATTAATTCAAAGATCATGATCACAAGGCAGTGTCAAGTTATGACCCCTGTGTCTGTACGTGAAGAAAATAACTCAGTTTTGAGCAGATTTCAGTACAAGTTTATCTATGAGTTTAAGGTCCTCCTGATCCTTTTTTTTTTTTTTTTATAAATACAATCGAGCAAAGGATGCAACTGTTTTATTTCATCATCAGTATCAGAGGGGTTTTCTACTGGCATAACCCTTTTGTTGAAGTGTCGGCTGGAATATAATACAAAGTTCTAAAACCTAGGACAAAAAAGTATTTCAGATTTCTGACAACATTCTGCTGCGCTGGGTTTCACTAAACTAAATGTAACATACACGTACCCACTGGGGGGGGCAGGGGGGGCAGTTTGCCCCCCCCCTTGGAAAATTTTGGGAAAATGCTGCAAGGGATTTTTGGCATAGTTCTTGAATGACAATACAGTTTTCCTATTTTTATCAGTAGTATATTAAACAACAATATCGGTTTCCAAAAATATTTATGTAGGAACAATAATTTCCTTTGACATTGAAAACTTGGCTAAATATTATAAAATCCTTGAGAAATTATGACCAGTTATAACTTAACAATTTCCCCTATCACCTTTAAGGAAGTAATGCGAGTATAAGTGGCTGGGGAATGGCTGGGAGAAGGAGGGAAGTGAGAAGACAGGAAGAAATCAGTAGGACAGAAGTTGTGGAAGCAATGAAGAAAGTTAAATCGGGGAAAGTCCCAGGAATTGATGGAGTGTGTGGTGAAATGCTAAAACATGTGGGAGAGATAGTAGTAGAATGGATGTGGAAGATGTGCAGATTGGCCTGGGAGGAAGGTAGAGTCCCGGATGATTCGAAATCAGGTATAATTATTCCCCTGTACAAAGGAAAAGGGGAAAAAGAAGTGTGTGGTAATCATAGGGGCATTTGTCTTCTTAGTATAATAGGGAAAGTGTATGGTAGGATACTTATTGACAGAGTTAGAGAAAGAACAGAAAAATTAGTTGGAGAAGGACAGGGAGGCTTTAGGAAGGGAAGAGGTTGTGTAGATCAGATATTCATTCTTAGATCTTTAGTGGAAAAGTTTCTAGAGAAGGGAAAGAAGCTGTATGCAGCTTTCATGGATTTGCAGAAAGCATATGACAGGGTGGATAGACAAGGATTGTGGAAAGTGTTAAGAATATATGGAGTAGATGGGAAGCTGCTGAATGCTGTGAAGAGTATGTACGGTGGTGTGAAGGCTGCAGTGCGTGTGGATGGTGAACTAAGTGAATTTTTCTCTTTGAAAGTTGAGTTGAAACAGGGATGTGTCATGTCTCCATGGTTGTTCAATCTGTACATGGATGGGGTAACAAAAGAGGTACAAGGTAGGGTAGTGGATGTTGGAGTGGCCCTGGTGAGAGAGGATCGTGTTTGGAAACTCCCTGTACTGCTGTTTGCAGATGATACTGTGTTGTTGAGTGAAGAAGAAGGGGAGCTGCAAGGCTTGGTGAATGAGTTTGGGAGAGTGAGAAAGAAACGGAATCTAAAGGTGAATGTAGGGAAGAGTAAAGTGATGGGCTTTGAGAGAGGTGAAGTCAGTGAATGTACAGCGAGGTTGGATGGTGAGGAATTGGAAAATGTGAGTACGTTTAAGTACTTGGGTAGTGTGATGAGTAAGGATGGAGGTTTGAAGGGTGAAGTGCTTGAAAGGGTACAGCAGGGAAGAAAGGTTGCTGGTTCTTTGAAAGCAGTGACAAGAAACAGGGAAGTGAGCATGGAAGTGAAAAAGTTACTACACGACAGTATTGTGATACCAACTCTAACATATGGAAGTGAAGCTTGGATGTTGTTGGAAGGACACAAGTCAAGAGTGAGAGCAGTGGAAATGAGTTATTTAAGAGGAGCCTGTGGAGTCACATGGAGAGACAGGCTGACGAATGAGGATATAAAGGAGCGTTGTGGTGTGGATGTGGATGTGATAGGAAGCGTTATGAGGAACACACTGAGGTGATTTGGCCATGTGGAGAGGATGGAGGGTGAAAGACTGACGAAGAGAGTGTATGTGAGTGAGGTGGAGGAGGGAAGAGGGAGGGGGAGGCCGAGGATGAGATGGAGGGATGGGGTGGAGAGGTATATGAGAGAGGGGTGTGTGAGTTGGGAGCAGGGCAGTGAAATGGCGGGGGACAGGGCGACGTGGAGGCGATTTGTTTGTGGCCACCCTTAACGGGATTGAGGCGTCTGGCAGTAGATAGATGGACAGACCTTAGATTATGTGGTTAATATTAGAGCTCTAATGATGTTTTGCACTTGAATCCTGATGAGGTGTAAAAATGGCCTTGCTGTCCCCTCAGCCACATCCTCTCACCCTGCAGCCATATCCTCTCACCCTGTAGCCAGTTGCACAAACACTGCACAGATATTGTTACAAACAGCTGACTCAAGCAGAATTTTTGAAGACTGCATGAAGCCATTTTGATCACCTCAGACCACATTTTAGAAGGTAAGCAGGTATAAATATGTGTGCCAGGGGCCTCGTTTGAGTGGGGAACTGGGAGACGTGTCTCCCCCACTTTTTGGAGCTTGGGGGACAGAGTATCTTTTGTCTTCCCCACTTTTTTAGATGAGAATTTTCAGGATGGATAGCTTACGCCGTTTTTCTTTTTTTTCATTAATGGAAAAATCCTTTCTATACAGTGCAGTACAGGTGATGTGAAAATCATTCCCTGCTGAGCGGGGAAGATCGAGTGGTTACTGAGTCAAGGATTAAGAGAGGAGTCAAGGATTATCCCACCAGATGTATTTACTTAGGTTAGTCTTGACGTATGCACCATCCCTGATGTTTGAGCCAATGAGAATCAAACTAAAAGAGTAAGTAGTGGAAAACAGAATTTCTATTGGCCACCACCACAGCAGTAGTACAAAACAGAATACCAGACTGGGGGTGGGTGCTGCAGCGAATTTTAATTACACGTATGTGCTAAGTGGAGAGAGAGAGAGAGAGAGAGAGAGAGAGAGAGAGAGAGAGAGAGAGAGAGATAATAACCCCCGAGCTAAACCTCATCAGATCATATAGTCCTGCTAGGGTCACGTGAGAGCGCCACCTCTCCCAGCACAGCAGCCACTGGGTGGTGCGCGAACTCGCAACCTCATGATTACGAGCCCGACACCCTACCACTGAGCTACGGCGCTCCCAGAGAGAGAGAGAGAGAGAGAGAGAGAGAGAGAGAGAGAGAGAGAGAACCGCAAAGGAAAACAGAAAAATAGCGATATTATCACGAATGTGGGAATATGTGTGTTCGGGACACTCACGCCACATCTCGAGTTTTCGTTGGCTTATCCATTCCGCCACTTTTCTTCCAGCAGCCAATCAAAATACAAGGTTTATTTCCCAATATAAACAGATAGTATGGACGCCATTGCCTCTCGTATGGTAGGTGCTATGCCGATGCGTGGTATATTTCATATAATTTCGTAGGTTATTACGCAAAATAGCTGTACTTCCTTATATGTACGGAGAGATAAAGACAGCAAGTAAATGATGCGCTAAGAGTATAGTGTGACAGTGCTTTTTCAGTACTAAAAGTGCACAAGAAATTTGTCGTACCGAAAAAAATAAAAATATTTTGAGATAGAATTGACCGAAGTTAGAGTGCATATATCGATAATAATACCATCTACGAGACTGACCATGATGACCAGCGATACTAGTGACAAGATGTCTTTGCTGTGGAAACCCCAATGTCTTCTAAATTATTGCTGGTATTTCCTTTTGCTCTCTAATGAAAGAGGAGACCTCTAGTAACATTATGAACTGAGTATTTTTACATACTCTCCTCTGAAAGGATTATTAGCTATTTACTTAAAGTTACTCCAAGAAAGTTGTGAATAAGTGGGGAAAAGATAGTGTCTCTTTAAGACATTGCAACAAATGTGACAGTAATGATGTAAATTTATTTCTGATGACATAAAGCATCAAATCTGAGAAAATTTGGGGTTACAGATATTTGGGGGAAATATTCCAAGTGTTTGCCCCCCCCCAGGCAAAAATCCTGGGTATGCCACTGAAATGTAATCGCTTTAGCTAAAACGTTAACAGATATATGTTCTAACGCTTTTGCGACGGAGGGTTTCTATGAGCTTAATAAAACGTTTTGACTGCAGTGGAAAGAAAAATTTTTGGCATATATCATAGGGGCATTTGTCTTTCTAGTATAATAGGAAAAGTGTATGGTAGGATACTTATTGACAGAGTTAGAGAAAGAACAAAGGAATTAGTTGGAGAAGGACAGGGAGGCTTTAGGAAGGGAAGAGGTTGTGTAGATCCGATATTCATTCTTAGATCTTTAGTGGAAAAGTTTCTAGAGAAGGGAAAGAAGGTGTATGCGGCCTTCATGGATTTGGAGAAAACATATGACAGGGTGGATAGACAAGGATTGTGGAAAGTTTTAAGAATATATGGAGTAGTTGGGAAGTTGTTGAATGCTGTGAAGAGTATGTACGATGGTGCTAAGGCTGCAGTGCGTGTGGATGGTGAACTAAGTGAATTTTTCTCTTTGAAGGTTGGGTTGAAACAGGGATGTGTCATGTCTCCATGGTTGTTCAATCTGTACATGGATGGGGTAACAAAAGAGGTACAAGGTAGGGTAGTGGATGTTGGAGTGGCCCTGGTGAGAGAGGATAGTGTTTGGAAACTCCCTGTACTATTGTTTGCAGATGATACTGTGGTGCTGAGTGAAGACGAAGGGGAGCTGCAAGGCTTGGTGGATGAGTTTGGGAGTGTGTAAGAAACGGAATCTAAAGGTGAATGTAGGGAAGAGTAAAGTGATGGTCTTTGAGAGAGGTGAAGTCAGTGAATGTACAGCGAGGTTGGATGGTGAGGAATTGGAAAATGTGAGTACGTTTAAGTACTTGGGTAGTGTGATGAGTAAGGATGGAGGTTTGGAGGGTGAAGTGCTTGAAAGGGTACAGCAGGGAAGAAAGGTTGCTGGTTCTTTGAAAGCAGTGATAAGAAACAGGGAAGTGAGCATGGAAGTGAAAAAGTTACTACATGACAGTATTGTGATACCAACTCTAACATATGGAAGTGAAGCTTGGACGTTGTTGGAAGGACACAAGTCAAGAGTGAGAGCAGTGGAAATGAGTTATTTAAGAGGAGCCTGTGGAGTCACATGGAGAGACAGGCTGACGAATGAGGATATAAAGAAGCGTTGTGGTGTGGATGTGGATGTGATAGGAAGCGTTATGAGGAACACACTGAGGTGGTTTGGCCATGTGGAGAGGATGGAGAGTGAGAGACTGACGAAGAGAGTATATGTGAGTGAGGTGGAGGGGGGAAGAGGGAGGGGGAGGCCGAGGATGAGATGGAGAGATGGGGTGGAGAGGTATATGAGAGAGGGGTGTGTGAGTTGGGAGCAGGGCAGTGAAATGGCGGGGGACAGGGCGACGTGGAGGGGATTTGTTTGTGGCCACCCCAAACGGGATTGAGGCGTCTGGCAATAGATAGATAGATAAATATCTCAGTCAACGCGTCAAAGTACCACTAGGTACAAAGGTCATGTTGCTCACAGGGATTCAACCCTCCAAGAGGCACCTTGAGTTTTTTCCATCCAGCATTACCACCAAAGGTGTGAAATGGTGACCTACTCTTATAGTCTACACTCTACAGTAGCTTAACCTTGAGTCCTTACACCTCACAGGAGAGAAATCTGGACATGAATGTGACCGTGTTTTATCACTCTGCACTATAATGACTATACTTCTACTTTGTTATTGTACACACGATGTTGTTCATCAATGGAAGGACCTATTATACGAAAAACCCTATTAATAACATTACCAACATTAATCTGAAAAACAGAAGTATGGTTAATTTTAACTACTTTTATCCGGTGACCTACTTTACATATATGTTTTTCTTCTTACCAACAGATGATATTATTTAACATAAGAGAGATGTCTGGCAATTACTGGGTTAATATAAACCTAATTAACCCCTTCACTACGAACGGTGTATATCAAAGCCAAATAAAATTGATTGTGGGTTGGAAAAATAACATAGACAATGCAAAAAAATGCTTAAATTGTTAATAATATTTACTAAGAGCATCCAAAAGGTAATACTAACGTTAGTGTTTGTATTGGGAAGTTTCCAGACTAAGCTTTATATAAATCTTCTCCTGATTATGATATCATACTGTATTGTTTTGAATCTGTTGAATCTTTTAAAATGCGCTCTTTCTTTAGTATGAGAGACCACATACCGACTAACCTCCGCTGGTCTCTTGTTTAGAGGTATTACTGGGCCAGTTGTAGTGCTGGATGTACAATACTGGCAGCACAATGCGTGTCTATTATACAGTAGAAAATAGATAGTCGAGTTTCCAGAACATTAAAGCAGGACTAGTCTTTGGTTGTGTGTGGGACGTTGGTGAATAGAAATAATGCAGTGTCGCCTTTTCTTCTTCCATCCCTCCCCTGCCCCTGGGAGGTTGGAAATATTGTTGGGTCACACCTTCCCTCCCTTCCCACTTTCTACGTCTGGGACATATGAAAATACTATTGTGTCCCCAGTTCCCTCCCATTCGTCCTGAAAATTATAAAAATATTATCGTATTCTTCAGACACCTTTGTTCACCCCAAAAGTATACAGAAATATTGTTGTCTGCCATGTCCTTTGTCTTTCGTTCGCAAAGTATAAAATTATTCCTGTGTCGCTGCCACGGCCTCCCTGCCCGGAAACCAAGCAAATGTTTCAGCTTCGCTCCCCCTCCTCTCCGACTCCCTTGGGAGTATTATTACTGTGTCGACCCACATCCCCTCTCCACCCATCCCTCCCCCAGAGAGTATAGAAATACTGCTGTGTCGACCCACATCACCTGTTCCCCTTCCTCCCCCAGCATCACTTCTTCAGGGAGTAGAAAAGAAAAAATGTATCGACCCTCATCCCTGCCCTCCCCCATCCCCAGCGACTGTAGCATTATTGCTGCGTCACACTCTCCCTCTCCCGATACACACCTATGTACGGAACCAGTTTAAGGTGTGCAGATTAAAACAAAATAAGGCAGTCTTTACTATAACTAATGCTAGTTCCTTGAAAACTTGTGAAAATATTCGGGTTGATATGCCTTGAGACCTTTAAACATAAGCTGTAAAATATCATGTCTACGTTCTGCTTTCCCTCTTGAATGTAGGAACAATATAATATTAGACAATTTACTGCAGTTGATCTCGCAGGCTTCTGTTTTACTGGCTATTATTATTGTTCGTAAGTCTTAAACACTGATGATAACAGAATCATCACGCCCTTTAGTCTGGAATAAAAAAGAAAATGTTTTTTATTGCGATCTTCATGGATGTATTTCTCTTTACCGTTCATCTAAGAAACCGTTTCCATAATCCACGGCACAGCGAAAAAATCTTTAATTGCAATTCTTTTGTTTTTGGGAGGCGGGGTTATGTTAGGAAAAAGAAAAAGATAAATGAATTTTGATGGTTTGGCAATATGCAGAGGATGGAGAATGAGAGGCTGAGTGAGATGGAGGGAGGGAGGGGTAGCGGAAGACTGAGCATGAGATGGAGGGTAGGAGGGATAACGGACGACTGTGCATGAGACTGGGGGATAGGCTGAAGAGGTATGAGAGTGCAGGATGTAAGTAGGCTAAACGACAGCCAGATAGTAGAAGACATCGTGACATTGAGATGATTCGTTTGTGGCCATTCTTTCCGAGATTAAAGTTTTTAGACACTGATAGGTAGATAAGAAGATAGATAAACAGGTAGATGGATGGGTGGATATGTTTTATTCAGCTTAGAAAATAATCCTATTGCGTCGGGATTAATAATAACAGTATAGTAGTACTCCTCTTCTACTGTGCTGAATAAAGCTGTCTGGCAGACACAATAATTACCTACCGCTGCAAATCGTTACTGGACATACGAGTAGACTTAATCCTTTCATTACCAAAGGTTTCCCCTAAACTGAAATAAAAATCTTTGGTGGTTTAAAACATAAAACGCGTCCAAGTACTCTACTGGATGAAAAAAACGATTGATTTTAATCTTTTTAATGTAAAGATATCGCCTTATTGGAATTTACTTATCTAACAGGATTAATAAAACCATAATTATATGGTCATACTGAGGAAATACAATGACATGCGTTGAAATGACGAGAAAAGGACGTTAACTACATACATAAGGAAACAACACAAGTGTTAATTTACCTCCTATTTAACCTATTTAATATGGTCTTAACTTCCTCATTACAAGAAATGAAAAAAAAAAAAAATGTTGAGTAAACCCGGTCTGTCTGGTTGAGGAGACCCATCAACCTTAGACAGGCCCCTGTAGGGGCGTAGGGGCAAGAAATGGCCGTAGGGGTAATAAATGAATCTCCCATTAACTTGAACCATATTGTAATCTCTCCGCCTTTAAGGCAGAGTTGTAGCAAAATTTTAACACTAGAAATTTGTCCTAGTCACAGAGAAGTCTTAAATAAGGGATATATTGTCGCAACATTGCCAAATTGTCCCCGGGCTATGTGAAAAACGAAAAAAAAAAAAAATGAAACAACAGTAGCTGTGGTGGTGTCGTGGCCTAATGTGCTCTAGCCTATTCGATTTCCTCTGAGAAGAGGCGAGCATTAAGGTTTTGAAAGCTGCCAACTGATTAGTTGACCGAGTGCACTCATTATTACCGGCTCATTTTAAATAATTATTTTATATGGTTTACGATAACCACTTGACGATAAGATCGTCACAATAAATTATCATATACTAATTATTTGCAAATATTAGATTAAAAATCGAGGCCTTACAAAGGTTATGAGATGGCTTAGATACGTGTGAAATTTTTGAATTCTCGGGACAAGTGAAGTCCAAGCAAAGTTTTGCAAGTACCTTGATTATCCCACCATGTTCAGGAAATAACTAAGGTAATTTATTTCATTATTGCGCCATTATGTAAAATCTAACCTAGTATAACATCAGAATTCCAATGAAAAATGACCGGTAAACACGAGTGGAGAAGCTATATGTCACCGTCACTTTTAAATATCCTGCATCACATAGCTCTGTTCAAAGTTGTAACTAGATATTCGACAATTAAAAGATAGAAAAGTTACTGGTAATGAGAAAGTAGAAAGCTTAATACGAACTGATGCGACAGCAAAACATTCTCAAATAAAGTTGAATATTCGTCTGCTTAGTCAACTGGGACATCCCAGGTGCAGCCTAACCCCCACCCCCACCCCACCCCCATGTCTGTCATTCATCAAAATTCAGGGAATATGTCATGTTTCACTAAAATTCCGATGTTTTCTTTGGTTAGGTTTAACACAGTATTGCAGTAATGACATAATTTACTCTAGTTTGCTGGAACATGAGAAAAAATATATACTCGTAAAACTTTACCTGGACGATTTGCGATTTGTCCCGATAATTCAAAATTTCATATGTATCTGGGCCACCTGACAAACTTTGTAAGACCCCGTTGTTAAATCAATCTCTGCAAATAACTGGTATATAATATTGCATTTGGGCAGTCTTATCGTCAAACATTTATCATAAACCATACAGTTAAAAAAAAAAAATGTGTTGTTACTAATGAATGCACACGGACAACAAATCAGCTGCCAGCTTTCAAAAGCTTAAGGCTGGTTGCTTCTCAGAGGATATCGAATAGGCTGTGGTCAAGGTAAAGGTCACGTACATTATGCATCAACTTGAATCCCAATATTTCTTTGTCATCAAAATTATAGACATAGCAGGATGAATAGGTAAAGAGTTATAAACAATCTCTCTCTCTCTCTCTCTCTCTCTCTCTCTCTCTCTCTCTCTCCACTGAAGGGGAGCTACCTTGCAGTGGTGGTGGGGCGTGGAGTGTGGGCAGTTGGGTCCTAAAACAAATGGCGGTTACCCGTTATGGCACCCTGAACCAGATCCGCGGTGTAGTCTTCTCCAAAATATTCCTTAGATACTTAGAGAAGGAAATCCTGGAGGAGCTGGCAGACCAGAGGGTGATGAAAGATGAAAGGATCCAGAAAAAAGGGAGCCTGACAGGCGCACCATCCTTTTATTTTTATTTATTTTTTCATTTATTTAATTATTTTTTGTCTGATAGGCTGATATTGCCCTATGTCCTCAAGGCAGCTTATTACCATCTTCGGGTCACGGCCTACTAACTAAAACCAAGGAGGTACTTAATTACTAGACATGAAAGTCGGTCCTGTTGTCGAAAACCGGTGAATAGTTGCTTACAGTATAATGGGAGAAGCTACCTTCCCGTCTGTAGGGGAAGCAAGCGTCTTCAGTAAGCCTCAGCTCTAATGAATAATTTTAACTTTTTCCTCTGGAAGTGCGAGGGAGTGAAAAGGGATAAGATAGGAAGGAGAGAGAGAGAGAGAGAGAGAGAGAGAGAGAGAGAGAGAGAGAGAAGTAGTATAGTGAAGAAGGAGATATGGGAAGAAGGAGGAAGGAATGATAGCGTCTATTTGCATCGTAAGCTGTTTTCAATTCTCTTTGTCCGACAGATCTCTACCAAGCTAAAAGATCCTCTGGTTCTTGTCAGAGATACGTTGTACGTGTTAAAAGTTAAATGTGCATCATTAGTTGTGCATTTCGAAGACCTGCATGTTGAGTTAGAGAATTTGAAACCAAACCACTTGGCATTCTGGGTATAACTTTACTTTTGTGTTTTATTTCTGGATCCTATCCGTCTTGTGTCAGACAGTCGGGTAGTAGGTAATGATGAGACTGATGGTGGTGATGATGATGACGATGATGGTTGTATGGACTAAAACTTTGAAAATTTAAACATTAACTAAGTAGGAGGAAACAGTGAATTGAAAGTTTCATCTTTATTGCGAAGACGACAGCGTAATAATTGATTCACACACACACACACACACACACACACACACACACACACACACACACACACACACACACACACACGCGACTAATATTGTCCTGTACCCTACGGGACAGGATGACCAGTACTTCCCACTAATGGTTGTTGGTGGGGGGGAGGTTGGTCATCGTGTTGTTGTTTTTGTTATCCCCCGCCTTTTGGCATGGCGGAGCGATAATCTTTTCACCTGTGTGTGTGTGTGTGTGTGTGTGTGTGTGTGTGTGTGTGTGTGTGTGTGTGTGTGTGTGTGTGTGTGTGTGCGCTCCCAATATATCCCCTGAACGGCTCGGGCTATCAACATGAATCCTTCAGGGTATCAAGATATGGCCAAAATCTTGGACGAGTTCGGAAATGGGCACTTGGAGACAAGGTCAAGGTCATCAAAATGGCTGCCATAGGTCAACTACGTTTTATCGCCAGCCTTTACCACCATTATATCTCATGCATGGCTTGAGCTATCAACATCATTTCTTCAAAGGTGTCAAGATTTGGCCAAAATCTTGGACGAGTTGAGAAATGGGCACTCGGCACCAAGGTCAGGGTCACTAAAAGGCTGCCAAAGGTCAAGTAGTTTTTATTGTCAGCCTTAAATTATGCAAGGAAGAAACAATGTGGTAGGTAGGGGCGCTCATCATCCACTCACTCCATGTAGTGCTGCTCTCGGGTGACTGTCCTTTCTTCTCCTCCATGCTTCTTTCCTTCCATCATCTTCTGTCTTTCTTTCCTTCATTCTTTCCTCGTTCTTCTGCCTACGGGTGACATTACACTCCCTCTTCTTTCTTTCCTTCATTTATTCCTCGTCCTTCTGCCTGTGCGTGACTCTACACTGAGTGACAAGCCAAATGGTTTCCTATAAACCAGGAAACCATTTACTACGCTGGGTGGTAAACATATAACCAATTGTTGGTGCCTGGTGGTTTAGTGGTAAATTACAGCGCTCCAATCGGACTGAGCCTGTGTAGGTTTAAATCCAAGGGATGGTTGGGGTTTATTCCTCATGTAATGCCACTCAGGGATGAGTGAGGCTGGTCACTGTCATCTTAAATGTCAGGACAAACTTGCCTAGTCCCGGGATCCTTCGCTCCTCATGGGGCAACGTAGGATTGGATGATGAATAAATGAATGAATGAGAAGCAACCAAAGGCCAGGAGCCTGCAAACTCTTCCTCTCATGAAAATAAAACAAAAACAAAACAACAGAGAGCCAAATTCAAGATCCGTTCGTTTCGAGATGCCTGGACACACTGCGTTTGAAAGACAGGACATCATAGGAAGTAGGAAATACAGACAGAGGGAGACAGTTTCAGAGTTGACCTGTTGCATAAATGAAGGATTGGGAGTAACGGTTAACTCTTGCCTTAGAGAGTTGGACAGAAAAGGGACGAGACTTTGTTGCTAGATGGGTGCTACACGCCCGTCGTGGAGGTGGAGGGATGCAAGTATGCAGTTCAGAGTAGCAGTGGCCATAGAAGTAGCGACACATGAACACATAAAAATGCAACAGTCCGGCGAAGAGACAGAGGTTGAAGGGAGCCAGGAAGAGGAGGAGAGTTAATGGGACGAAAAGCCTTTGACTCCACCTTGATGAGAATAGCTGTATGTGGAGAGCCTCCCCACACATGAGAGTTGTACTCTACAAAGGGGCAAATAAAACCCATGTATGAAGTCAACAACTGTGCAGGGGAAAAAGAAGGTATGGAGTCGGCTTAGCACACCCAATCTCTTGGAAGTAGATTTTACTAGAGGTGTAATATGAACTTTCCCAGATAAATTCCAATATATTGAAACCTCAAGTATGTTTAAGGATGGTGCAGGATTGAGCTGGATATTATGAAACTATAGTGGATACTCTTATGGAAGATATTGTTGGGTTGATAGGTGTAAGAACTGAGTCTTTGATGCATTAAAAACAACAAGACTACTTTTACCCCAGTCAAAGCTACGAGCCAAGTCAGACATTAGGTGTGCCATTGCCTCGTCCCTTGTTTGTTGAAGTAACTGCTGAGATGGACGTTGCAAGAACTGAATGGAAAGGTGAAGGGTGGAATCATCAGTGTATGAGTGGATAAGGTTAGATGTACAGCTTAGAGGGATTTTGATGAATAAACGGAAGAAAGTTGGTGATAGTGCACAGCCCTGAGGAACACCACTACTGATAGCTCTAAAAGTACAGTCATCGTCTACAACGACAGCTATGGAACGACCATAAAGGAACCTATAAATGAAGGCACAGATAGAAGGATAGAAACCGTAAGAGAGATGAATTCGAGCTGGAGAGCTGAGAGCATTTAGTACAGATGATAATATTTTTAGTAGAGTGAAGAAGAGTCTGGGGAGAAACATAAAAAGGATGTGTTTCATTGGTGGGTTGGCTCTGGTATTTTTTATAGGCCCTCCCCTTGTTATGGATAGCATAAGAACATGTGTAATTAAACAAAGGCTTTTTTGCATTAGTCAAAGGATATGAGAAAGGAATGTATGCTTCAATGTCTGGGAGAATAACCTCAGTAATGCGTTAGGTGCACCCAGATGGCTCCCAGCCATGGGAGCAATAATCATTCCAAGATAATCAAAGAAGTACTGCCTGAGGCCTCCCAATCAGCAGTTCCAAGGTGCCACAAACGATGGAGCGATAGGCTGCAATAGGACAGGTTAATAAGATTGTGATTAGAGGAGCACAATGGAGAGGAAAGATTAACAGCGTAAGCAGAAGGATTAGTTGTAAGGAAGAGGTCAAGTATGTTGGAACTCTCTCCAAGGCAGTCGGAGATATGAGTAGGGTGCTGTACTAGCTGCACTAGGTCACTCAGGAAAGAAAAGATGTAGGCTTGTTCACCAGGTGGATCAGTGAAAGGAGAGGAGAGCCAAAGGGGGTAGTGAACATTGAAATCTCCTAGAATGGAGATTTCAGAGAAAGGAGAAACGGATAGGATGTGTTCCATCGTAGAAGAAAGATAGTCGAAGAATTTTTCATAGTCAGTAGAGATAGGGGATAAGTATACAGCACAGATATATTTGGTCAGAGAATGACAGGAGAGCCGAAGCCAGAGAACAGAGAAATCAGAAGAATCATGTTCAGGAACACGACAGCAAGATAAGTCATTGCGTACATGTATACAAAAGCCACCTCTGGCTTTGAAATGGGTATAGAGAAAGTAGGGAGATAAGAGAAGGGTTTGCTATTAGTTGCATCAGACAGCTAAGTATCAGCTAGGTAGAGAAGGTGAGGTTTAAAGGAGGAAAGGTGGTGCCAACAGATAGAAAGTTAGAGGAAAGGCAGCGATTGTTGCAGAAATGAAGAAGTGAGTCAGACAGTAGTTTCAGACAACTCATTGAGTTGTCACCAGAAAACCGGAGGATGGTGGGGGCAAATATGGTCCCCCCCACCTGGGAACACGGAGGCTTGGCTAAAAGACGCCATTTTTGTTTAAATTTTGAATAGGAAGTGTAGTGCGTACTGTGTATGTAGTTTGGTGTTGACAGTTAAAGACACTTGTATTGGAGAATATGCTACTGAAAAAGAACAGAAAAGGTGGATGGTCAGGAACTACTCCCAAGCGCTGATGAAACGGGAGCTCCAGCTCCCCTTGTCATCAGCTTTCCATCCACTTTGGGAGTACTGCCCTGCTCGACTGGTGCTACTGTCTACTACCTATTTTGCAGCATTATATCTCATGTTGAGCTTCAGCTATGAGAATGAAACTTTCAGTGTATCAAGATATCGGCAAAATATTAGGAGAGTCTGAGAATTGGCACTCAGGGTCAAGATCAAGGTCAAGAAAATGACTGCCAAAGGTCAACTATTTTTTTATTGTCAGCCTTAAGCACCATTATATCTCAAGAACGGTTTCACCTATTAACATGAAACTTTCAGGGTATCAAGATATTGCCAAAATCTGGGACGAGTTCGAAAATGGGCACTCGAGGTCACGGTCAAGGTGGTCAAAACGGTTGCCAAATGTCAACAAGTTTTTATCACCAGCCTTTTGTACTAATATATCTAATGAACGGCTTCAGCTATCAACATGAAACTTTCAGGGTTCCAAGATATGGACAAAATCTTTAACGTGTTCGAAAATGGGCACTCAGGGTCAAGGTCAACGTCACCAAAATGGTCAACTAGTTTTTATTGCCCACCTTTAGCACAATGATATCTCTTGAATGGATTGAGCTATCAACATGAAACCTTCAGGGTATCAGGATATGGCCAAAATCTTGGACTTGGCCAAGAGCATATTCTGGCAGGAGATTATCATATGACTCCCGAATGCTTTTCTTTCATTGTTGTTGTTTTGGTGATGATCATTTTCGTCTTTGTAGGGAATTCATATTGTTGTTGATGTTCCTATTATTATTATTATTATAGTTGTTGTTGTTGGTACTGTTGTAGTAAATAACTGAGTGTAATGATAGTGTTAATGCTGATGGTATTGCTGTTGCAGGTGGATGTGGTGGCGATGGTTGAGATGTGATTGTGGAATTGGTGGTGATGGTGCTTTTTGTTTGGTTCGTTGTTATTTTTATTGGTGTTACACCCGTGTGTGATGGATGTACTATGGGTGCCGCGTTGTGCTGGAAGAGTATTGAGAGAAATGATTCACTATTTTATGGATAAGTGAAGTGGGAGAATATCACAGATCAGACCGCTGAGTACATATACAAGCAAGAAGGAGTATTCAGAGAGTGCAGAACCCACGTGCCCACCAGTTGGTCTAATGACTGGATATATGACTTTGTCCTTGATCTTCGTCGAATGCTCTCAAATTCGAATTCATTAATCTTGTTTTACCATGAATCCTGTTACAAAGCTTGGTCGAAATCATACCGAAACTTTTAATAGCTGACCTTGCCAAAATGTTGTTGATCTTTGACCTTTCACTGTGGCCTTGATATTTAACTGACCGTTTCTAATTTTTAATGATTATTTTTTCTTTATACCCTTATCTCTTCGAAAATGAGTTGCTTAAATCTAATAAAAACTGTGTTTGCTAACCTTGCCAAGTGACCTCGGTCTTTGAACTTTTGTTTTATTGTAAAAATTAAAGGCCAACTCCATGTTTGACCTATAATTTTTCCTTCAAGTTTTATGCAAATTGGTTTTAAAAATTCTCTAGTTATAGTGTTTATATTGTTCACACGTAAGCACGTTGGTCGCAGTTTGACCATGGCCTGTGATCTTGATCTTTGACTGATTGTTCACAAAACTTGATCTCTTCATCCTCGTCCTAGCGTGGACTATTCACAAAGTTTTGTATGAATCAGATAAAAACTGTTTTGTTAGGTCATATCTGACATAACCATATGATTTTTAATCTTTGACTGGATCAGTTCCTTGGTTGACCCTCAGCCTTTCACTAAATTTGATTAAAATCAGATGGAAAGAATTTGAGCTGTTTTCACACACACACACACACACACACACACACACACACACACACACACACACACACACACACACACACACACACACACACACACACACATCGAATAAAACACAATATCCGTTCTCGTGCAGTTATAATAATACCTTCAGCTGCTTTCTGGGTAGGGATAAGATTACAGGCTATATATATAAACTCATGCTTAAAATGTGTAAGATTGCTACTGCCCTACAACTTTACTGAGCTTGGGAAAATCATTATAAACTTTTTGAGGTTGGCATAACTCTGTGTTATCTTTTTCACTACGGTCGTGGTCCTCCAAACTGATAACGTCGTCTGGTGATAATATGAAGGATATAAAAATATTAATCGTTGGTTTGAGTGGGATAACATTTATACGAGGATACTTACGTCGATTATTCTCATTTCCACTGGTGCATTTTTCGTGGCAATCACTTTTCATTACTCTGTCACACATATAGCACCTACTCTCACCACAAAGTACTGATTTTATTTCTGTCGTAATCGCTGCTGTAATTCATCATTTGTTTGGCTGTCTGTTATTATCACATCTTGTCGGTAGGGAAGGACTGTGTGTGTGTATGTGTATGTGTGTGTGTGTGTGTGTGTGTGTGTGTGTGTGTGTGTGTGTGTGTGTGTGTGTGTGTGTGTGTGAGAGAGAGAGAGAGAGAGAGAGAATGTTATGATTCTATTACTGATATTATCGATTACCAGTACGAGTTCCTGGTAGATCTATAAATTACCATTAAAATGCCCTTAACAATGTTGAGATATATTACTATGATATTTCTAGAGGCAATGGAAGCGATTACAAATGCAAATTAGTTATACCGAAGAAAAACGGAACCATTCTTGGCTAATCAGGAGATAACTCAGGAATTTATAAACTAATGTGAAAATAACAATGAATACTTTCACAGTTATCTATACTATAATAATACGATTTTTGTTTGTTTCTATGTTTGTTACCGTAACGCACGAAAACCGGCGTATGTATCGCAATTTTTGTTAGAGCAACGTGCCGCTAAAATGCACTAGAAGAATAAAAGTATTTTCAGTCTAATAGGGCAACAGGTTCCCGAGTTCTGACTAATTACTGGCCATTTGTTTAGAGAGAAGGGGATGGATTTGCCTTTGGCCCAGCATTGAAATTATCAGCATGACAAAAGAGAGGAGAGTGACGTGTTTGTTGTACTATCACTCTCTCGCCTCTCCTTCCTCCCTCCCTATATTTCTAAAATTATACAGTAGGCTTATAATGGTATTGCATAATATAGTATAATAGCAAACAGTACTATCCTGCCTTTCTCTTTTCTGAACGGGTATCCCAGCAGGATAAGAATAACGGAAAGGTCCTTGCTCCGGCTCCGTCTCGCTCACATCATGAGCAGTTCAAATTTGTCACCTTTCGACTGAAGATTGGACTGACTTGACATCGACCAGCGGCCACCGAACGTGGCCTTTAAGTGAGTGATAAAGAGTAATTAACACATAGAGCATAATGACGTCATCATAAGAGAGCCTCCTAATAGGGTAGGATTAGTGGCAGCTTCACCTAAGTCTTCCAATTTGAAACGTCTCGCAATGGCCTTAGAAATTATCCGAGGAAAGTAAAAAGAAGTCCTCATACGGAAGGAGTTTTAAAATACTGCTCATTACAGTATACACAAACATGCAGTCAAGGAATGCAGTTATCCTATTGATAACGTCTGCTGTTGAAGAAGTATGATACTATGCCTCTGTATCCAAAGAAAAATAATACTTATTGTGATTGCCATCCCCTAAACAAGCACAGCACAACCACTAGGCCCCAATCCACAGTAAGAGACTGTGAAAGCTAAATCCTCAAAGCAAACTCAAATTGTACCATAGGTAGCCCATTTTTATGTATTTACCAACCACAACAAATCTGTGCCATGTTGAAGCGGGCCTTTGCCACTGGAAGTCCCACAAGTAACGCCATATTGACATGTGATGATCATAGCGTTTTAAAAAGGTGAAGTGGGGGAGAACCCTGGCACCTATCCTGTCACATGAAGTTGTTGAAACTTCAGAGCGGATTGCAACATATTACCGTGCTCTGGCAGAGGCAGATGGTGCCCAGTTCTGCCAACGACACCTATTAGATGGCGCTCCAGCAATCAGTCAGGGAGCAGCAGCATCCGGTCTTTCATGGCAGTGGCTGGGGGCAGTGGTGTAACACCCTGTCTTAGAGTGACGGTGACCAGGCATTAGAGGAGTGGTTAACTGGCCACCTTCTCGCAGTAGTGACACTCCTGCTTGTTGCTTACATCTAGTATGTGGTGAGTGCATTTAGAGCAAAGGCAAAGGATGTGCAAATTAGTGCACACCTAGGTAGGAACTGACTTAGCTACTGTGAGAGGCTGGTACTGGGTGAATGCAGCACATCAGTTGACTAACGAGGAATTACATGTAACTAATGATTCTTGCATATGCTGGGAGAGGACATATGTCATTCTCATGGATTTTGCCTTTGCCTCACCAGACTTTGGGGAAATGATACATTTGAAACAGGTCTTTTGGTGGCGAGTTTGACGGCTTTGTCGGCCTTTTCATTTCCTTGAATGGCGATGTGACTGGACACCCCAATTACCGAGTTGGTTTCCCTTGTTCCTGCAGTTGTTGGGCATGGTAAGAGATCTTTGTTTTGAGGTAAATATTGTCGATAAGCTGAGTTTTGGTGAGTGTCTGTGTGGCTGATAGTCTGTGTGTATTACGAAGTGCTATCCAGAATTTTCATGACGGGGATCGTGATGCCTTAACAGGCTGTAATAGTGTGATGCACCTCTAGGCAATACTAACATGCATTGTGAGTCAGTGTGCCACACGGCGTGGAGAAAGGCAGACGTGGGAATCAGTGATGTTCATTTGTTTGCTGTTGTGCACATGACGTCTGGTGATTTTAGAGATGGATACAGAAGAACGAACAGCGAATTTGCATCATATTTTGTGCGAATTTCGGGAAAAATACAACAGAGATCCTGGCTACGATTTAGCAAGTGATTGGTGAGCAGTCTCATGGTCAAACACAGGTGTTTCAGTGGCGTGCACGGTTCAAGGTCAGCCGAACATCGGTTGACGATGACACCTACACAGGGAGGCCCTCAACCAGCACAACTCAAAATGTTGCAAAATTTCAGCAGGTTGTCTGTAAGGACCAACGTCGGAGCATTCATGATGTATGTGAGGAGGTGAGAATTGGTTACGGGACATGTCAGACGATTCTTACTGAAAAATAGGATGAGGCAACTATTGGCTGTGTCACCATGACAATGCCCTGGCTCACAGTGCGCTCAAAACCCAGCAGGTTTTGGCCAAGAACAACATGACTCTCATCACCTACCCTCCTTAATCGCCTGATTATTCCCCTTGTGACTTCTCTCTCTGTTCCCAAAAATGAAGATGTGACTAGGTCAGACCATAATGAAATCCTGAATGTAGCGCTATTCAATGCATTTGTTTCAAACATCTATATTCTTCTTCCTCCCCCTCAGTCGCCTGGAAAGTGATAATGTCTTGTCACTCTGTGAATCAGGAAAAAAGCAGATTAACCCCTTAACCGTGGGGCGTCACTTTCGTGATGCTCGGGCGCAATGGATCATACCGTGGGGCGTCACTTTTGTGATTCTGTGTTATTTTGAATTATACCGGGCTTTCAAGTGGTGGCTTGTATCATCTATCAGTACTGCCAATGTCCAACACTAGTCAGCACTCCAAATCTCATCTGTACTCCCATCCATTGTTGACATTTTAGCGATTTTCCCCTGTTCCTGACTCCCCTCCCTACCTCCCTTCCATTACCCTGTCCTCTCACCTCCCCGGCCGCGCTGCGCTAAGCAAATCTCCCCCAGATTTTTCCACAGATTTCATCCATTGAAATAAGCCCTATGCCCTATACTTATACAAAATAATATATACCAAAAAAAAATAAGGTCAGTGATAGTGGTATACACCAGGAATTGGCTAATTATCACCTGACAACACCTCACATGCATTCATTCGCTACATTACCACGGTAATTTCCCCTTTGAATTATGCCTTGTAATCTATTTCTGTAATAAAAATATATATCAGAAAGGAAGGGAGAAGCCTAAGTGACATTTACATTCACCTGGAACTACCTATTTCTTTATGTATTGCCGAGATTTTCTACCAATAATTTACTAGCATGTAAGTTAGCACCTGTCAGCCCCAATGTCACTGTCAACCCTTGCCTTCTCAGATAAGCCGCGTCATTTACTTCCTTGTCCTCCGCTGTGGTCAAAGCATGTCGCACTCACGTCCTGCCATTTCTGCCGCATCTGCACCCATTGCAAAGTTCCCTGTGACCTTTACACCCAGAAAAACTCGTGAGGGAAGTAGGAAAGGACTAAGTGACTCTGCAGTGGAACGTGAACTAGCAGAATTATCAATGGTGATGATGGATAGTGATTTTGACCCTTCGGGGGATTCGTGTGATGAGCCGGGTGAGGAAATCGCGCCAGAAAGTACTAGTATGAGTGCTTCAGTGTCCAAAGTTATCCCTAGCTACAAGGGAAAGGAGCCGTTAGTGCAGCAAGGGAAGGAATTTGGGAAGGGAGTGAAAAGGCGGCATGTTAGCCCCGGAACAATGGCCCCGCATGACCCAGCCTGCCATGAGTCCCGAGTTGATTCACCTCCCTGTTCCCCAAGCCCTACTTCACTCATTTCTTCCTCTTCGTCTGCTGAATTATCTCCAGAGTCTTTGTCGTCGGGGTCACCACCAGCATCAACAGTGAAGGCAGGTCGTAGAGGAAGAGGTAAATCCCTGACCCGTAAAAGTAGAGTTGCTAGTAGAGTACGGGCTGCTAGTGCTGTACGGCAACCCAGGGTCAGTGCGAGTGACCTTGAACGTGGTAAATCTGCCTCACAGCCACCCACCACCCCCACCTACCCTACACCACCACGACAGGGAATACTGGACGCCTTCGCGTGGACGGAAGGGTCCGATTTTGTCCCAGAACATCTAGATTTTGACGAGAGTTCCTCAGGAGTACAGCCTGCCTTCACTCTTGACGAGGATGCTGAGTGTGTGGACTTCCTTTTGGCCTTCCTAGATGACGAAGTCATGCAGCACATATGTGATGAGACCAACAGGTATGAATCACAATGTGCTGCAAGTGGTACAGGTGCAGCCAAGATGCAACAGTGGTCCATGCTGGGAGTGCAGGAGCTGTATGTGTTCTTTGCCCTCATGCTTCTCATGCCACACTCAAAGAAGCATGAGTTGGAAGAATACTGGTCCATGGACCCCTTACTACCCTCACCCACCTTCAATAAGTACATGGACAGAGATCGCTTCCGGAACATCATGGGAAACCTGCACTTTGCCGACAACGATGTACCTTCCCAAACCGACCCACTCTGGAAGATCCGGGAGATTCTGAGCAGAATGAAGGATAAGTTTATGACATTCTTCCACCCCTTTCAGAAGGTTGTCATTGACGAATCCTTGGTTTTGTTCAGAGGACGTCTTAGGTTTGTGCAGTACATTCCAAGCAAATGCCATCGCTTTGGAATCAAGTTCTTTGTACTGTGTGACTGTAAGACGGGGTACATCCTTGACTTCGTCATTTATTCAGCCAGCACTGTCGATCTGGATAAAACACGCCGCCTTGGCTTCTCAGGCTGTGTAGTGAAAGTGCTCCTTGAAAGGTATTTTGGTGGGAATCATGTGCTGTATACAGACAACTATTATACAGCACCGAAACTTGCCAAATACCTTTCAGAGCACGGCATCGGCTCCTGCGGCATTGTCAAGAGTAATCGTTCCCACTTCCCTAAATTCCCAGAGGCAGGAACCTCGCAGCGAGGAGACGTGCACCTACGCAAGTCTGAGAAGATGCTGGCAATATGGTGGCATGACAAGAGGGTCGTGCACATGCTCACCACCGTACATAAGGGGGAAATGACAGACAGTGGGAAAGCTGACCGTAGGACAGGCGAACCTGTGAGGAAACCTGATGCTGTGTTAGACTACAATATCAACATGCGGCTGGTGGACAAGTCCGACATGATGATTGGAGAGATCGATTGCCTCAGGAAGAATACTAGGTGGTACAGGAATGTAACTTGCAATACTTTGGTGATAGAAACTCCGTGTACAAACAGCTAGATAGGGAGTTTATTACAAGCTCACAGTAAAATAGTCTGCCCGTGTCGGCTGTCTGATATGAACTGATGCAATAACGCCGTCTTCAGGCGTGGGAAAGGGTGCTGACCTAGCAAGATTAGTGGGGGCATGTATGCATTGGGGGGGGACATATATACATCGGGGGTAGACATATTGTGGAGGGGGTACACTACTCCCCCGGGTAGCTGAGATGGTGTCTCCTGACACCAGGAGTTAAATGGTGGGTGATGATAGTAGTAAGGCAGGACCGGGGAGGGTTGTACAAGGGATAAGTATGATACAGGGGCAGTAGGGGAGACATGGCCATGTTGAGGGGAGGGAATTAGAAGGATATATACATATAAGATATACAAGGATTAAGACATAATGGGAATTACACATTAATGGTTTGATACATGATAAACAAGGAGTAGATATGAGAGTTCTATTGTTGTTCTTCCTTCAAATTTTTTTTTTTTTTTTTTTTTTATTTTCTGTAGGATACACTGTCACTCAGTAATGCATGAAAGAAATACCATCATTGTCTAGCAGGCAGAGCGCTGTTCACAGTTTGGTTAATTGTTAGATGGCAATGGTAGTCACAGAATGCGAGGGCACTAAGTACAGGGAGTTTCTACATCGTGTGTAGGGCGTACTATGCCTGTAGCGATTCTGATTTCCTGAAGTCGACGTTCCAGTTTTCTGACACAACAATGCACTGCACAGATGATGTGTAAAAAACCTATGAAAGCGATAACCACAGGGGGAAACACAACTGTTGGATGAACCCATGAACGGCTGAAGGCCATGATCCATAATGAAATCACCGTCATTGAGGAAGGTTAGCATGCGCAATTTAGGGAAGGTGATGGTAATGTTGGCAGATGGTAGGGTAGAAGGCATGTCGAGTGGTTGAAAGATGTCATAGGAGTGGTTACGAACAGCCTGGTGATAGCGAGTGGCGTAAGTGATGACGGACTCTGATTTGATGGTACAATAGTCAGGTGCTTTGTAGAGACCACTAGCGGGGATGGAGCGAACGGAAGAACCAGGACACATGATAGTGACAGATGGGAACAGCAAAGAAGAAATACTGGACATGGTTGAGGTGAGCATGGTGGACCGGGAGGTCAGGAGCTGGGACAAAAGAACAGGCCGAGTAGATGGAATGGTTGCGAACTAAAGCAGATTCACAGGGTGTAGCACTGCTAGGGAAGATAGCGAAAAGATGGGCAGCACAGAGACGAGAGGTCGGAGTAAGGGAGGAACATTGCTGGAGGTCTGTGGAAGAAAGGAAGGCAACGGAAAGATGATCATGGGAGAGGAGGAAATATTCTGAAGGAACAGATACCTGTAACAAGGAGTTGTTGAGGCGGAAAGGGAAGGGAATGATGTGGAAAAGGTTAAAGGTTATGGCGGAACGGAGAGGAATATGGACGACGATGTATGTAGTGAGAAGAGTGGCTTCGAGAACAGGATAATAATATTCAAGGGAAGAGTGAGGGAGGACTGGGGAGAGACCGAAGGTGGAGTGAGCCCATTCCAGGACAGAACGGAGAGCTGAGACAGGTACTAAGTCGGCAGTGACACGTCCATTGATAGCATCGACCAGGATACGAACCAAGGTAGAGACTTGAGACAGGAGAGAGAGTCAACGGCCAGTTGGATTTTATCCATGTTGAGTTTGAGGTAGAAGAACTGAGAGATAACGTTGAGATCTGAAAGGTGGCGTTGTAAGATATCGGTGAAATTGTTTAGAGTGGACGTGACGTCATTGAGTTGGGTTGTGAGCCTCTGTAACATAGTGTGTTGGATTTTAAGGACTCGGCGTTGTGATTCTAGGGCTGAAGCTAAATGAGTGAGAGCAGATTTGAAGCCAGAAATGTCACGGGCTGTAGCAACACCAAACAAGCCACTCAGAATCTCACCGCCGAAGTCGAAGAGACCTCGTTCCACACGAGAACGACCCACGGGTGTCTGAATGGAAAATGTGTCATTGAGCTCAGTGAATCTGTTACTTATGTATTGCAACTGCCAGGAGAGTGGGAGGAAAAGGTTATAGAGATACTCATTCGGGTTGTGTGTCCCCATGAGGGCCGTGAGATGGTTCCTGATTCCGTGGAGCTGGTGCGCATAGGCAGGTAGGGCAATGGCTACATCGGCCAGGGGCGCAAGATCGTAGCGCAAAGAGGCGATGTCGTCGATAAGCATTACCTCGTCTCCCGAGCCAACCAAGGCCCCTGGACGTACTCCACCATCTTCCTGACCTGACCCAGACCCCAGGAGGGTCAGCACTGCCAGCAGGGAGATCGCTAACATCGTACCTAGAAAATCAGGGTAGAGTTAATGGGGGAGGTCGTGAAGAGATTGATGGACAGAGCGCAGTTTGGACCGATATTGATTGGTTGATGAATGAGCAGGTGGAGATTGAGATGAAGGAGACTGAGGGAGAGGTGGAGACAAGGTAGACTGAAGGATGGGAGGAGGGGAAGAGGGGGCAGGAGGTTGTGTAAGTGACTCTTCCAACACAAGGCCACGGGGTGGCCGCTTTAAGTCATTGACGTGGACCCATCTGGTGTCCCTGGTGGACAGGTCCTGGAGGTGAAATTTGTTGCCTTGTTGAGTGAGGACGCGGTGGGGCCCTGTAAATTTGTCATCCAACTTAGAGGAATGCGTATGGGAATGAGCAAAGACAAGATCGCCTACATTGATAGTGATAGGAGAGGCGGACTTATGTTGGCGCTGCAGCATGTCCTCCTGAGAGGAAGCCAAAGTGGATTGGACATACTGGTGGATTGTCTGGAAGTTGGCCAATTTTAGTTTAACATAATCATCCATGTTGTAGATGGGTTCTAGCTTTGAGGATAAGAGAGAGTATGGGAGGTCCTTGTCAAAACCAAAGAGGACGAAGAAGGGAGATGCAGCAATGGATGCATTGATGGAGCTATTGGTGGAAGATGCCACTTGGGGAATCCAGTCATCCCAGGACGAACTATGGGAGCCTAGATGTCTGAGGCACTCTAAGATTTTTCGGTTGTTGCGTTCTACAAGGCCATTGGAAGCCGGATGGTTAGGCACGACATTGCACTTACTGATATGAAAGTGACGACGGATCTCATAGAGAAGGCTATTGTTGAACTCTGTACCGTTGTCAGTAAGAATGGTATGGGGGGTACTGAACGGGCAAATTATGTGATCTACAAGGGCACGTGCAACGCTCTTCGCGGTCTTGTCGGAGAGAGGTACGAGGACATAGTAGCAGGAGAAGTGGTCGATCGCTATGAACAAGTACTCAGCGCCAGATTCTGTGAGAGGTAGTTTAAGGTGATCGATTGAGACAGTTTCCCATGGTCGTGATGGGATTGGGTATTGTAAGAGAGGTGCTGGTAAGCCGGTTGATCCTTTGTGGCGGTGGCAGGAGAGGCAAGAGTCACAGTGGGCATTGATATCACGGCGCATGGTTGGCCAATAGTATTTGAGACGTGCTTGGAGCAAGCATCGGTCTTTACTTGGATGGGAAGCCTGAGGAGTATTATGAACAATATGAAGAACCTTTGGTATCAGGGCAGTGGGGACAACAAGTTGGCGTACTTCACGATTGGGCATATCTTTGCCTGTTAGCATTGTTTTCCTGTACAAGAGATCATCATCTAGCATGAACTCATCTAGTGATACTGGCAGAGTAGGTAAGGTCGAGGCATCGCCAGATTCTAGGAAATAAATGACTTTGGACCACATGGGGTCTTGGCATTGAAAGTTTCGAACAACTTCTGACGTTAGTTTAGTATTTTCAGTTACTTCAGGCTGCAGTGATGTTATAGCTGCTGCTACGTGACGTGAGAGTGCGTCTGCGACTACATTCAACTTGCCTGGTACATATTGAAAAGTGGGATTAAAGTCCTGGATGATGACAGACCATCTAGCTAACCTACCTGTTAGGTTGTGATTTTTGAACAAATCACATAGTGGAAGGTGGTCTGTTTGGATATGCACTGGATAACCATAGACGATATCTCTGAAATGTTTCAAGGACCAGATTACCGCTAGCGCTTCGAGATCTGTGACACTGTAGTTACGTTCAGCGGTTGTAAGGGTGCGACTAGCATACGCTATTATGCGCTTCCTTGATGCTTCATCGAGTTGCATCAAAACGGCACCAAGTCCAGTGCCTGAGGCGTCTGTGCAGAGAAGGAAGGGTGTGGTATAATCAGGGAACGCTAGAATAGGGGCATTTACAAGAGCTGTCTTTAGCTTTTGGAAAGCCTGTGACTGGTCGTTAGTCCAAACAAAGGGCACATTCTGCTTGAGTAAGTGGGTCAGAGGAGCGGCGATCTGCGCATAATTCCGGATGTAGCGACGATAATAGCCACTGAGGCCCAGGAAACTTTGTACAGCGTCGGTAGTGGTAGGTTCTGGGAAGTTAATGATCGCCTTAGTTTTATTCTCATTAGTATGAATGCCTTGTGCATCTACGACATGGCCTAGGAATTTGATTTTCTTTTGCAGGAAGTCACATTTACTGAGATTGATTTTCAGGCCTGTGAGCTGGAGGCGTTCAAAGACTTGCTGGAGTTTGGTAAAATGATCAGGGATGGATTTACTCACAAAATGATATCATCTAGGTAAGCAAAAAGAGAGTGTCCCATCATACCGCTGAAGACTGAATGGATAAGTCGCATGAACACAGAAGGAGCATTTCTCAGACCAAAAGGGAGTCTCTTAAACTGAAAATGTCCGGAAGGGGTGCTAAAGGCTGTAACTGGGTGAGAGGACTCTTCCATTTCGACCTGCCAGTACCCGCTGAGGAGGTCTAAAGATGAAAAGACTACGTTATTTTCACCAAGGGATTCTAGCAAATCAGTGAGGACAGGTAACGGGAAACGGTCTGGAACGGTGACAGAATTGACCTTACGATAGTCGACTACTGGTCTAAAGTTGCCGTCCTTCTTTGGTACTAAGAAAAGTGGGCTATTCCATTGACTGATGGAGGGTTCAATAATGTCCTGGTCTAACATGTTCTGTACCATTTGATCTGTCTGCTTTCTCTGGCTGTGAGGAAATCGATACGCTGGTATGTAAATCGGCTGAGTTCCTGGGAGTAGTTCAATCGTATGTTTGACAAGGTCTGTTCTACCCATTGGTTCACCAGGTAAGGCAACCACGTTTCTGTACGAGGTCAGAAGGTCGAGGAGTTGAGGCGTATTTTCTGGGAAATCTGTGCAAGTGAGATGTGAGAGCATATCGGGTGAATGCGTTGGCGCAGATCCCATAGAGTTAATAGTACATACACCGATTGGCGTATCATCAGTCTGAATAGTAGGAATTGAGGAATCCTGGCACACCTTTACGGCCGCTGGTTATACTAGGAAGTCTCCAATCTTTACACCACTTTTAAGTTTTAGTGGAGCATTTGTGACATTGAGCAAGTACAGGTAGCATAAACTGTCCTCTAAGACTGTACACCACGCTGACTCATAAGTCAAGCCATTCACACAACACGTCTCAGGTAGGGTTAGTACATCCACTCCTTCTTTCGCACCGGCAACACAAACAGAGACTTTGGTGAACTCATGCGGTAACAAAATTGTGCACATATTCGTTACTGCACGTTTCGTCTCTGCGTGTTGGAGAAGATCATTCAGACTGTGTGGGGTAGGTAACTGAGACATGTCTGAGTCAGCGAGAGTGTTGTCGGGAGAGGAGGTAAGAGCCATGTTCGAGGGCTGAGATGATGTATCAGGAGACATTGAGGAATTTATGTCCTTGCTCGCAGTCAGTAAAGGAATGATCTCCGTATTCTCAGATGATGATAGTGGTGGTTTGGGCTGGGCTGGACTCTTTGGTAGTGATAGGGACAGAGGTAATTGAAGGACTGATTTGATCGTAAGAACAGGACGGGGACATTCCATAGTGTAAACCGGGAATCCAGAAATGTCTATACTACCACAAGCAGGTAATAATGCAATGGAATGTTGTGCCATGGTGGAGAAACCAATAAGGGCATCTGCGGGATACTGCAAGTCATTAGTGACATGAAATTCAATGAGGATAGGGGGCAAAGCTCTGTGGAGTTTGACTTCAAGGGTGACTCTTCCCTTAACCTTAAACTCTGAGCTGTTAACACCACATAGGCGAATGTCTGGTGGTTCTAGGAAACTGACGTGGCTGTGATGGCGATGAATAATTTGTAAGGAATTTTTGGAGATGAGATTTACTATAGATCCTGTGTCCAAGAAGAATGACGTTGGTATGTCATGACTGCTTCCGAGAATGACTAAACCCGAGGATGTTATGGGACCTACATGGCGGATGGGGAGTTGGGTTTCTGGTTCAACGTGATATTGGTCCGATACGGGCGTGGCGCTTCCCCCGACTGTGGGCGGTTGAGGTAACGACATTCCTCAGTGGTGTGAGTTGTGCTTGATTTGTGGTATTTGCAGTGTGGACGACGTGAGCGGGAAGGCGTACGCTGTCTGGTTTGGGAGTGAGGACGTCTGTATGTACGGTCGCAACTGGATGCTCGATGTCCAGGATGACCACAGTACCAGCAAAGAATCGAAGATTGTCTGTTCCGTCGGGCACTAGATTGATCACGACCTGCGGTAGGAGAGCGATGTGTGGCAGGTCTGCCGCGTGTGGTGGGATGGGAGCGAGATTGGTCTGGGGTAGTGGAGGTGTGACAGACTGAGGAGGCCAAGGGTTGGGTGGTGCCCTGACGTGTGTAGTTCAAACCTGTTCTTTCATGAATGGCTTTAGTGACCTGAATAATTTTATCTCCTGGATTGAAACCGATTTCCAAGGCTAGCTCTCGCTGTTTAGGAGTAAGCCAGTGAAGGAATCTGAGGTAACCAATTAAGTCAGCAAAGTTGGTGAGTGAAAGCATTGGAATGCCATTCTTGTCTTCTAACCATTTCGTGCCTACAAGTAATTGGAGCATCTCGCTACTAGTTGCTTTCATGGCAGCGGCAGCTTCGCGGAGCTTGGCATATTGCGCTGGGACGCGCAAGTCCTCATCTAGTTGGTTTAGGAGATTAATGAATCCCATGAGAGACGAGGTATTTGAATGCTGGCAACAAAGGCTGATGAGTTCCGTACGAAAATCAGCAAAGGTACGAATGCTATCGAAATGTCCTGCACGGATCGCAGATCTGATGTCTGATTTACCGTGGTGCAAGCGACTGAGGAGGTAAGCTACTTTGAGCAATTCCTCGGTAATTTGTTCTATTGTTTATTTCTGTTTCGACTTCTCTGAGGAAATCATAGACAGACCAAGTTGGGTCCTGGCCGGTAAATTTGGGACGATTGGCATCGTCGAGATAGATAGACTGTGGAGGGTTGGCCATGGCTGGAAGTGTAGAAGTGGCGGCAGGAGAGGTGTGGGAGAGAGAGAAGGTAGTGGCAGTTAAGGGCGAGGAAGACGGGGTATGAAGGGAGGCAGGAGAAGTAACGACAGTGGAAGGAGTAGAGGAAGAAGAAGGGATAGTAGAGGCAGGAGTAGAGGTCGAAGTATCTGGATTTACGAGGGTAGGACGGGTAGTAAGTGATTCTGCGGGAAGTGAAACGGGAGTCTCAGGTACAGGGCGGTGGTACTCTTTGCCACTTCGTAAATGAGTGATTGTGTTAGAGTCGGCAGACGGGGTATGAGCAGGTGACGTTTCCGGGTCGAGAGGGCTGGTGGTAAGCGGTTGACGTGGAAAGTATGACATTTAATGCGGCAATGGAAGATGAAAGGATGAAGATGGATACGTAGGTGGAAATGTATAAATAACAATGAGAGAATGGAATACACTAGGTGTGAAAATGAATGAAGGTGCGGGCATGGATGGTTTAAATAAAATGCGAAGGATGAGATGGAGTATAAATAACGTAGGTGAAGATGAAAACGGGGTAATGGAAATGAGATGGAATATTTACAGTAACCAATCTGTAGAGAAAATCGAGGATAATCTCTATAGAAAGGAAAGATATACTATAGTTACACAGTAGAAACGGGAGTGTCGAGAGGTATGACGTGCAGGGTGGCTGGGCGTAGCTGGGCTGGGGCGGGGCGGGGCTGGGCAGGGCTGGGCTGCGGGGTAGAGACAGCTGCGCAGAGAGGAGAAGAGACGCCGCGATGAATCACCAGCAGGGAGTGACGGTCTTAGGAGGCTCCGTAATGCAGACCAGATGCAGGCAACGGCGGAGGCCGGTGGTGGGTAGTGAGGGCAGATGTCGGCGCAAGGCAGGTGTAGAGCTGGTGAGTTGCAAATGCAGAGAATGGTGGTGGGCAGGCAGTGGGCAGACAGTGATAAGTGGCACCGTGGGGGCAGGAGCTATGATGAGTTCAGAACAGGTGCTGGGAACAGGTGCAACAGGTGCGCAGGTCGGCGACGGCGACACATGCGGTCAGGAACAAGGCGTATGGGTGCGGTTGTTTGAGAGGTGAGCACTGGTGAGAAAAATGGTACACTCGAAAAGCACAGCCAAGGTATAGAGGCACGGAGGAGGGGCGAGGCTGGCAGATGCGAGTCGTCGTGTATCTTGTTGTATCACTAAAAATCCAAGGAGGCGGTCAGAATCTGATGGTTCGAAACACCGCTGCTACCAAATGTAACTTGCAGTACTTTGGTGATAGAAACTCCGTGTACAAAAAGCTAGATAAGGAGTTTATTACAAGCTCACAGTAAAATAGTCTGCCCGTGTCGGCTGTCTGATATGAACTGATGCAATAACGCCGTCTTCAGGCGTGGGAAAGGGTGCTGACCTAGCAAGATTAGTGGGGGCATGTATGCATTGGGGGGGGACATATATACATCGGGGGTAGACATATTGTGGAGGGGGTACAGGAAACTTTTTCTGCATCCCATAGACATGACGATGCTGTACGCCTTCATCCTGTACAAGATGAAGGTCAAGCCACCCAAGTCCTTCTCCCTGAGGTTGTTTGTCAGGACTTGTGTTCAGCAACTGCTGGAAAGATATGGTAGGGTGACAGCAGCAACTCCAAGGAGTAGACTGTAGCACCAGTCGAGCAGGGCAGTACTCCCGAGGTGGATGGAAAGCTGATGACAGGGAGTGCTGGAGCTCCCGTTTCATCAGCCCTCAGGACTAGTTCCTGACCATCCCCCTTTGCTGAACTTTTTCAGTGTCTCAGTTACACAGAGAGTAGGCCAGCATGCTCTCAAGTACAAATTTCTCTAACTATCTTCACCAAACTACATGCACAGTACACACTACACTTCCTATTCAAAATTTACCTAAAATGGCGTCGTTATATCAAGCCTCGGAGTCCCCAGGGGGGGGGACCATAAATGCCCCCACCATCTGCCCCTCTCCCGATGACGACTCAAGGTGCCTGGAACCACTGTCTGACTCTCTTCTTCTTCATTTCTGCAACATTCGCGGCCTTTCCTCTAACTTTCGCTCTGTTGAGCACCACCTTTCCTCCTCAAAACCTCACCTTCTTTTTCTAACGGAGACTCAGCTGTCTGAGGCAACTGACAGCAAACCCTTTTCTGTATCCTCCTACTTTCTCTATACTCATTTCAAAGCCAAAGGTGGCTGTTGTGTATATATACACAACGACTTATCTTGCTCTCGTGTTCCTGAACTTGATTCTTCTGAATTCTCCACACTCTGGCTTCGGCTTTCCTGTCATTCTCTGACTAAATATATCTGTGCTGTTTACTTATCCCCTAATTCTACTGACTATCAAAAATTCTTCGACTATCTTACTTCTACGATGGAACACATTCTATCCATTTCTCCTTTCTCTGAAATCTCCATTCTTGGAGATTTCAATGTTCACCACCACCTTTGGCTCTCCTCTCCTTTCACGGATCCACCTGGTGAACAAGCCTACATCTTTTCTATCCTTAATGACCTAGAGCAGCTTGTACAGCACCCTACCCGTATCCCTGACCGCCTTGGAGAGAGCTCCAACATACTTGACCTCTTCCTCACAACTAATCCTTCTGCTTACTCTGTTAATCTTTTCTCTCCGTTGGGCTCCTCCGATCACAACCTTATTACCTTAACCTGTCCTATCACTCCGGTACGGCCTGTGGACCCTCCAGGGAAACGTCGTCTGTGGCATTTTGGAGCCGCAGACTGGGAGGCCCTCGGGCAGTACTTCTTTGATTTTCCCTGGAATGATTATTGCTTCCATGGCCGTGAGCCATCTGAGTGTGCCTTGCGCATTACGGAGGTTATTCTCTCGGGCATGGAAGCATACATTCCTTTCTCATATCCTTTGACTAACGCAAGAAAGCCTTGGTTTAATCATGCTTGTTCTAATGCTGTCCGCAACAAGGAGAGGGCCTACAAAAGGTACCGGAGCCAACCCACCCCTGAATCACATCATCTTTACGTTTCTGCCCGGAATCGTGCTAAGTCTGTTCTTCGCTCTACTAAAAATAATTTCATCCATACTAAATGCTCTCAACTCTCCAACTCGAATTCTTCCCGGTCCTTCTGGCATCTTGCCAAAAATCTTTCTAACAACTTTACCTCATCATCCTTCCCTCCTCTTTTCTACTCTGATGGTTCTGTAGCTATTTCTTCTACTGATAAAGCAGATCTCTTCGCACAGACTTTCTCCTCCAGTTCTACCTTAGACGATTCCGGTGCTGTTCCTCCATCACTTCCCCCCCCTGACTTCCTCATGGCTGACATTAAAATTTCTTCAGTTGATGTATTTTCTGCCATCACTGGCCTCAGTACTAACAAGGCATATGGGCCTGATGGGGTCCCTCCTGTTGTTCTCAAGAACTGTGCTTCTGTGCTTACACCCTGCCTAGGCAAACTCTTTCGTCTTTGTCTGTCAACTTGTACCTTTCCTTCTTGCTGGAAGTTTGCTCTCATCCAGCCAGTCCCAAAGAAGGGTGACCACTCCCAACCCTCCAACTATCGTCCAATTGCTTTAACGTCCTGTATTTCAAAAGTTTTCGAGTCAATTCTTAATAGAAAAATTTTAAGGCATCTTTCCTATCACAACCTTCTTTCCGATCGTCAGTATGGGTTCCGTCAGGGACGCTCCACTGGCGATCTTCTCACCTACCTTTCAGACTCCTGGTCATCCTCCTTTAGGGACTTTGGCGAAAGCTTTGCCATTGCACTTGACATCTCAAAGGCTTTCGATCGAGTCTGGCATAAATCTTTAATTTCCAAACTGCCCTCCTACGGTTTCTATCCTTCTATCTGTGCCTTCATCGCTAGCTTCCTTTCTGGTCGTTCTATAGCCGCTGTTGTAGACGGCCATCGTTCTTCTCCTCGATCTATCAACAGTGGTGTTCCTCAGGGCTCTGTCCTATCACCAACTCTCTTCCTTTTATTCATCAATGATCTTCTAAGCTGTACATCTAACCATATCCACTCATACGCTAATGACTCCACCCTTCACCTTTCCATTCAGTTCCCGCAACGCCCATCTCAACAGTTACTTCAACAAACAAGGGATGAGGCTATGGCACACCTAATGTCTGACTTGGCTCGTATCTCTGACTGGGGTAAAAATAATATGGTTGTCTTTAATGCATCTAAGACTCAGTTCTTACACCTATCAACCCGACAAAATCTTCCACAGGTATACTCACTAATGTTTAATAATAGTCAGCTTAATCCTGCATCATCCTTGAACATGCTTGGGGTTTCATTTACTTGGGACTTATCTTGGAAAGATCATATTGCATCTCTTGTAAAATCTGCTTCCAAGAGATTGGGTGTGCTAAGCCGACTCCGCTCTTTCTTTACCCCTGCGCAATTGTTGACTATATACAGGGGTTTTATCCGCCCCTGTGTCGAGTACAACTCTCATGTGTGGGGTGGCTCCCCACATACAGCTCTTCTCAATAGGGTGGAGTCAAAGGCTTTTCGTCTCATTAACTCTCCTCCTCTTACTGACTCCCTTCAACCTCTGTCTCTTCGCCGCACTGTTGCATCTTTATCTCTTTTCTATCGCTACTTTAATGGTCACTGCTCCTCTGAACTGTCTGCTTGCATTCCTCCACCTCTACGACGGGCGCGTAGCACCCGTCTGGCAGCAAACTCTCATCCTTTTTCTGTCCAACTCTCTAATGCAAGAGTTAACCGTTACTCCCAGTCTTTCATTTATGCAACAGGTCAGCTCTGGAACTGTCTCCCTCTGTCTGTATTTCCTGCTGCCTATGATCTCCAGTCTTTCAAACGCAGTGTGTCCAGGCATCTCAAAATGATCGGATCTTGAATTTGGCTCTATATTGTATTTTGTTTTTCTCTTGGAGGGAACTGTTACTGCGGGCTCATGGCCTTTGGTTCCTTCTTCCTCGCATAAAAAAAAAAAAAAAAAAAAAAAAAAACACTTCCCGACAGACTTGAGCAGAGGGCGTACATGGATCGGAAAAGACTGGTGCAAATGCCTGCCACAGGAAGGTTGCGATCCGCAGGTGCCAGGTGTGTGCACATACCACCCGACGCACACCTGAGCACAAACGCACGTCTTGGCAGTGCGCTGAGTGCCAGGTTCCCCTCTGTGTTACCTGCTTCTTTGATTACCACAGCCAAAAGCAGTTCTAAAAGTGCAAGTGGGAAAGGAAAGTAATGTGAAAATAATGTGTAAATAGCAAGTGAAAGCAATGGATGTACAGTACATATGATTGAACAGTGTATTATAGTTTTATCTTACTGAAAGTGACAGTGAATAACATAGTGTAAGTATAATAGAAGTGTAAATATTGAAAGTACAATAAAAAATGTAAATAGAAATGTAAGTAATTAGTAATATAAGAATATGAGTACAAATACTTGATGTTATAACACTGAAAGTGAATCCGTGGCTCTCTACGTATTTTACTGAATGAAAAATTGAATGACTTCAGTGACAATAAACTAATACTACTGAAGGAAACTTATGGGTAAAGACTCCAGCTATATATGTTATATAGTAATAGAAATATAAAGTGTGAGGGGTTTTATGAATAATAAATGACAGAATACCAACAGTGAACTAGCGCAAGTGGGAAGGTCATACGCGCTCGTAATTTCCATTGCTTTCACAGTGTTTTTTTTTTGGAGTATGGATCCCAAACTACTTGATAATCATAGTGTTTATAGTGTTAATATCTGGCTGTGGTAATCATATTATGGGTTGTCGGGAAGTGTAAAGTGGAAACTTCGTTATCCAACTTCAGAGGTCTCCAAAAGTCCTACGGTAATCGACGAAGGCTCAACTAATATCCCAGGAGAAAGCTCAAGGTATGTGCCATAAGCACATATAATTTTAATATTCTAGGGCTAATAACTGATTTTTGGTAAATATTTTTTGAGAGTCTGTCGGAGCCCGAATAACCCCGCGGAACACACAAAACATTGGGAAACATGCCCGTGGTGTAAGGGTTAACTGATTCCATTGATTACGATTCATAATAACCTCTCTCTCTCTCTCTCTCTCTCTCTCTCTCTCTCTCTCTCATGAAATAAGTAATAACCTTGCATTAGAATTATTATCAGATTATTTCACTTTAAGAAAGTAAATACAGCAAGGGGGTAATATGCATGACAGCTACAAACGATAAGAAAAATAACCCACAAATGCAATAGGAGGTGAAGGTCCAGCATGGTAACCGTGTCATTGCATTAAATGCTTGGTATTCAGCTATGAACAGTATATAAAAAATGAGATGGATCAGACGCTCTAGAATTATTAGAATGACAGAAGGGACGGGAAAGGGTAGACGGAGAGAAACATATAGCTCAGGTCTTCTATCTTCTACCACAGTTACGCAGTCGCTCTATGCTGAGGAGGAAGGCAGCTTAAATCAAAGCCTATCGAATACACAAGGATCATTAACCCAATGAATCAGGAATCACCTTTTATATTTTCTTGCAACCATCTTCCGACGATTATATGCTGCTTAACCCCTTAACCGCGGGGCGTCACTTTCGTGACGCTTGGGAGCAAGGGATCATACCGCGGGGCGTCGCTTTTGTGATTCTGTGTTATTTTGAATTCACCCGGGCTTTCAAGTGGGGGCTTGTATCATCTATCAGTACTGACAATGTCCAACACTAGTCAGCACTCCTAATCTCATCTGTACTCCCATCCATTGTTGACAATTTAGCCATTTCTCCCCGTTCTTGACTCCCCTCCCTACCCCCACTCCATTACCCTATCCTCTCGCCTGCCCGGCCATGCTACGCTAAGTAAATCTTCCCTGGAATTTTTCACTGATGTCATCCATTGATATAAGCCCTATGTCGTATTCTTATACCAAATAATATATACAAGAAAGAAATCAGGTAAGTGAGAGTGCCATACACCTGGAATTGGCTAATTATCACCTGACAACACCTCACGTGCACTCGTTCGCTAATTTTCGCTGTTTTTTTCCCCTTGAAATATGCCGTATAATCTATTTTCGTAATAAATATACATGTAAGGAGAGAAGGGAGAACCCTAAGTGATATTTACATTCACCTGGAACTACCTAATTTATAATGTATTGTCTACATTTCCTGCCAATCATATCAGTGCTACACAAAGCTGTTTCAAGATTTAACATTGGTAGCTCTGATTATATATCTCCTAAGTAGGCCTCTAATCTATTTTCGTAATAAATATACATGTAAGAAGGGAAGGGAGAAGCCTAAATGATATTTACATTCACCTGGAACTACCAAATTTATAATGTATTGTCTAGATTTCCTGCCAATCATATCAGTGCTAGGCTTAGCTGTTTCAAGAGCTACGTTGGTAGTGCTGAATAACCCTCAAGTAGGCCTCTCAACCCGGGCCGGCCCTCCTAGCAGTTCTCTCTCAGATTCCGAAGAGGAGGTACGGCTCATCCTCTTGCTGACTTCAGGGCCTTTTTTCACCCCCATGCAAGGGCCCTGTGACCTTTACCCCCTACTAAACCTCGTGTGGAAAGAGGTAAAGGGCTGACAATTGATAAAAGAGTGATTACGATCTTTCTATTGAGTAAAACAGTGCAAGTGGAATTGTAAATAATGTGTAAACAGCAAGTGAAAGTAATGAATGTAAATATACGTGAACAATGGAAAATAGTTTTATAAGTTATTTCAAGTGACAGTGCACAACACAGTGTAAATAAAATAGAAATGTAAATAACGTAAATAAAATAGAGAACGTAAATAGAAATGTAAATGAGTAGTATTATAAGAATACGAGTATATACCCTAGGAGTAATGAAAGTGAAAGTTTCACTCTAGCATGTCTGAATGCTATGAGTTATGAGAGTGAAGATGAAAGTGACATTCACTCTCAGTGCCAGTATACAGGACGAGAAAGTGAATGCTACGTATTTTACTGAAAGAAATTGAATCCCTACAGTGACAATAAACTAATACTACTGAAGGAAACTTATGGATAAAGAATGTAGATATATATAAGCGTTATATAGTAATAGAAATATAAAGTGTGAGGGTTTTATGAATAATAAATGACAGACTACCATGAGCGAACTAGTGCCAGTGCGACGATCAGACGCGCTCGTAATTTCCATTGCTTTCACAGTGTTTTTTTTTGAGTATGGATCCCAAACTACTTGAAAATTGTAGAATAGTGTTTATAGTGTTTGTATCTGGCTGTGGTAATCATATTACGGGTTGTCGGGAAGTGTAAAGTGGAGACTTCATTACCCTACTTCAGAGGTCTCCACAAGTCCTACGGTAACCGACGAAGGCTCAACAATCATTCCAGGAGAAAGCTGAAGGTATGTGCCATAAGCATATGTAATTTTATTATTCTAGGACTAATAACTGATTTTTGGCAAATATTTTTTGAGAGTCTGTCGGAGCCCAAATAACCCCGCGGCACACGCAAGTCATTGGTAAACAAGCCCGCGGTGTAGGGGTTAAGATATTAAAAGATGCAAATAGTGAACAGATGGTAGTCTGTTTAAAATAAAAGTACATATGGGATTGAAAGCATTTGAGTAAAGGTAGGTCTCATTGGATGTGCAGCGCCATTGATTTTATTTCTATTGTATTAAGATTTTACTTTTTCTGTATAACGCCCAGTATCATTTTAAAATGTCTACCTACCAATAGAGTTAAGGTGGCGCAGTCGGTAGAGAACTAGTCTCACGATGCGGAGCCCCAGGTCTAAGTCTAAAACCCATGCAGTGGTGGACAGTTAAGATGGGTGCTTGAAGAATACCCTTTCATATGCTTGTATATACTTGCGCCCTTTTGATTCTAACGACGACATATACTCAAACACACAAACATAGCCATTACAACACATCAACTTACAGGCATGATTCTTCCTACAGACATCCTTTCTCCACTGATGCTTCGCCAGCATGGGGAAGCTCTAATCTTAGCTGTCATTCTTCTTCCAAGGAGACGGTTCTGTCCTGTATCTAACAATGAACTGATACAGACACAGAATGTGCTCAAAATAATGCTGATGGCGGCGAATACATGAAATACAAGATAGTAATATTGTATAATACACAGAGTAATTTGCTAAGGAAGCCTCGTGTCAGTCTTCTATGACCATGAAAATAACTATAGCAGCACCTCCTTGGGCGGCTGAAATCCTCGCATGGTTACATCCTCCTCCCTCACACCACCGCCATAACTTGCTTTATATTCGTCCGGTAGTTATCCTGAGGTTCTTAGCCTAGCGCCCACAATGTCCATTCTAGAAGACTAACTGAGATAGCAGTGTTACGTCCCTGATGGCTACCAACTTATTACATGAGTATCTTCATGCTCTCGACTCAGGAATATAAATGAACATGCTATCGTCTTACCTGGTTAACCCGCCCCATCCCGACGACGTATGGGTACGTTGCAACGATTTGCATTTGCCAGTCCCGGCGACGTACCAGTACGTCGTGCAATTGGAAGGTCGCTAATTTGCACAATTTTCAATTTTCGCACGTGATTTTTCGTATGTATACACGGGACACCTTCCTCTATTCCTGTACAAGATACCAAGCAGGGACAATGCCTTACACTGCATAACCTCCCCCCTCCCCCCCTCACGCCATTGTCTTGGCAAAGGACCTGTTACCAGTGACCTGGCTAGTAAAGTTATTCAGGGCCAGAGTGATTCCCCAATCGATGACAATGTGGAGGACAATGTTTACATAGCATTAGAAGAAGAAACAGGCAGAAATAATGATCAGGTAGTGTGGCAAAAATAGGTCAGGTATGGTGATTAGTTAGTGAGTGAAACAATGCTTATAATGCCTTTATTACTGCTTGAAAACCAATATACTGTCATACTACATATACATTCGTACCAAGTAAATAAATAAATACCGTTTATGAGTGGATAAAATAGTTACCCTCCCATAGAACTCGTTTTCTTTGGTGCCAGCATGTTAGAAAACCCAGTCAGGTAAGGAGGAACTCCTACCTGGATTGGGCACTTTAAACCTCAGGTGAGCGATTTCTCTATGAATTTTCGATGTTTCTCACCAAAAGCGAAGGTTTTAGCCAAAAAAAAAAAAAAAATCGAAAATACCTCGGGACTGGGGGATGTCGGAGGTGCGGAAAACCTCGGGATGTGACGGGTTAAATCCTGGTTCAAACTGACCATTCATAACCCTTATCAGTAAATGCTGGTCCTTGAGAACAAGAAACAGGCAGAAGTTGAACTGCCACCTCTAGAGTCTGCAATGCAGGTAGTTGAGGTGGGAGTAACATGAGATGCAGGAGCAAGAGGAGACATAAAAAGGGTCAAAGTTTACTAAGTAAATACACGTGATAGAAATATGGAGACGAAAAAAGGATTGGGGATAAACAGAGTAGCTGTAAAAAATAACCAGACTAAACAAAATAAATATGTACATTTATTTTTAGTGTATTGTTTTGCTACTTATAGTTAAATAACTACTTGTGTAATTAATAGAGTTGTTTGGGACTAAGGAAGCAAGTACTATCAAGAGACCTTTGCAATAGGACTGCTGAGTTGAGGCTAATCCCTTACTTCTTTTCGTCACTACTGCACTCAATGAGCTGGGGGAAGAAAGGAGGAGCAGGAAGCTATAACCCCCGGTAAGACACTGATTAACTCACCTTATCTGTCTCTTTCATTGTTTCGGGGGGTGGCAGTGGTTAACCGTGACGGGTGTGTGGAGGAGGGGAGGTTAATGGTACAAGGGTCAGACTGCCTAAATTATTGCCATAATTGTTCACCTGCCACGAGGGAAGGTAGGTTGCCGGTACTTATTGGGGGCAAGGACGTATGTAGAATGACTACACATAACGGTGCAACACCACATTATGTATACTTACTTATTTACTCGTATTACCATTTTAATTCTGCTGTCGAAACGAGGTAAGGTAAGGTGAGTGCAGCTGTAGGACAGCACAAGAGTGTAATGGTAGCTATACAAGATTACACATCATTTTCATTATGCTGGTGCAATGAAGGCCTTGGAACTAAAGAGAAGGATGAGTATGGAGGCCGCATGAGAACTGCATGGAGGTGCAATATACTCTGCGCTAGGCAGCTTCTCTTTAGTCACACTTTTGCTAACAGTTGCTCCTAATTCACTAAGAGTATTTTCTTAGTACTGATATAATGGTGATCTGTGTCAACCAGTACTTATATATGTATTTGTAATTTTCATACTGATCTTCCATGTCTGTTTTGATTGCTGGGAAGGTGTGGTGCTAGGGACAAGGTGACTGGTACTATTTTTTTTTTTTTTTAGTTTCTGTATATTTGTGTATAGGTCAGAGACTTTGTTATCACTTATGTGCAAAACGTCAAGACTAAGAGACGTGGAAATGGGACTGTTGAGTAATGTGTGTGAACTGCTCTGAGTGAATAGGATTCAGAGTATGCTAATTCGCAAACGATATAGAGTAAAGGCTACAAACAGAACAGTGAAGAGCAGTGTGCTTAGATGAAAGGGCCGTAGAGATAGAGCAAATGTAAGTGGGGTGGTAAAGCTGACTTCGCAAACATAAGTAAATTTAAAGATGAAAGAAAGGATGGCCATGGAAATGGATGAAAGAGACGTGACGTATAGAAAATGATGAGCCGAACAGACAGTGGTTCGATTAGGCTGGGAAATTATGGACAGAGGAGCACATGACAAAAGGTTTGATACCCCCTTTTAAGTTGAGAGATTAATAGAATTGTTCCGTCTGGCAGGCGTAGTCTATGCAAGACTTATATATAAAGAAAAACACCCCCCAACCCAAGAATAAGGTAATGAGAGCTGGTCTTTGGGACAGAATCAGGACCCCTGGAATTCGTGGCCAGTTTCACTGGGCATGTTGTAGATAGTTCACCAACTTTTGTAGATTCTTCCTTCTTGTTACTGAATCCATTAACTCATTTTTAGGTGGGATCAAGAGAAAGGATGATGATGCCATATCTATAACAGGGGTCGGCAGCCTTTGATGGATTGGAGGCCGGAATTGCTCTGTTACTCAGCTGGTGGGCCGGATGCTTTGAAGTTGTTAAAGACAACATCCCCCTCCTCCACTTATAATAATAATAATGAAAGAAAAGCATTCTGGAGCCAAATGCTAATCGCCCGCAAGAATGTGCTGTTGGCCAAGTGTGAAGCAACCTACAAACCAAACGTGAAGAAATTTCGCAAATGCTATGGAATTCGGTCACCGCATTTCACAAAAAGCAAATCCATATTCTAAAAAACTAGTTGACCTTTGTCAGCCATTATGGTGACCTATGCCTTGACTCCAAGTGCCAATTTTCGAAATCGTTAAAGATTTTGACCATATCTTGATACCCTGAAGTGTTCAAGTTGATAGCTCAAGCCGTTCATGAGATATAAAAGGAACACACACACACACACACACACACACACACACACACACACGGGCAAAAACAATGTCACTCCGCGATGCCAAATGGCGGGGGCTAATAATAATAATAATAATTATAATAATAATAATAATAATAAAATGAAGAAGAAGAAGAAGTCTCTCTCTCTCCCTCTCTCTCTCTCTCTCTCTCTCTCTCTCTATACATATAGGTGGGGGCGTTCACCATCCACTCACTCGATGTAGTGCTGCTCTCGGGTGTCTGCCCTTTCCTCTCCTCTCTCCATTCCTCCCTTCCTCTTCTGTCTTTCTTTACTTCATTCTCTCCTCGTCCTTCTGCCTACGGGTGACTTTACACTCTCTCTTTTGTCTTTCTTTCCTTCATTCTTTCCTCTTCCTTCGGCCTATGGGTGACTACATTGAGTGACAAGCCTAATGGTTTCCTGTACACCAGGAAATCATTTACTACGCTGGGTGGTAACCATATAACCAAATTATGGCGCCTGGTGGTTTAGTGGGTAATTACAGCTCTACAATCGGAATGAGCTGGTGAAGGTTTATATCCAAGGGGTGGTTGGGGTTATTGCTCATGTAACGCCACTCAGGGATGATGAGGCTGGTCACTTTCATTTTAAATGTCAGGACCAAATTGCCTAGCCCCGGGCTTCTACGCTCCTCATGGGGCAACGTAGAATTCGATGATGGCTATATATATATATATATATATATATATATATATATATATATATATATATATATATATATATATATATATATATATATATACAGTACTAGTTTATCTATTGCCAGGCGCCTTAATCCCGTATGAGGTGGCAACAAACAAATCGCCTCCATGTCGCCCTGTCCCCCGCCATTTCACTGCCCTGCTTCCAGCACACACACCCCTCTCTCATATACCTCTCCACTCCATCCCTCCATCTCATCATTGGCCGCCCTCTCCCTCTCCCTCCCTCCACGTCACTCACATACACTCTCTTCATATAAAACATTTATGTAAAGTATATTTCGTAAAGCTTTACTGAGTACAGTTTATATGAAATTAATGCATTTGAAACAAAAAGAAATACCTTTCACTTAACAAATATCACCACGTGAAGCAGAAATATTCAAAGACTAATCTCTAAAAGTATACTGAATATAGTTATTATGACATTACTGCCTTAGAAACAAAAAAATAACTTCATTAAAACAACTAGAAAGCGCTCAGAGAGCGCATATCGCTGTCAAGGCCATTATCATTAAAAAGGATCTGATCTGGAACCGTGAAGATATTGTGTGCAATTCATGGCATCCGGATCCGCCTCGAAATTTAACAAATTTCTCTTTGTCCCATGGCCCACTTTCCACAATGTTTTATTGAAATTAACTGAGAACTTCTGGAGATATTATGCGGGATACATAGGATTCGGATCCGGACCCACGCCAATTTTTTTTTTTTGTTTTTTTTCTTGACCCACGGTCCACCCTTCCACATTTTATTGAAATTCATCGAGAACTTTTGGAAGCAGGATATATAGGCTCCGGATCCGGATCCATATCCGCCCCCAAATTTAATCAATTCTTTTTTTGGCCCATGGCACACTCTTCCATTAAATTTCATTTAAATTTTCTGAGAACTTTTGGAGATACCATGTTCACAAGCAAACAGAAAAACAAAGGTGAATACATAACTCCCTCCAACTTCGTTGGCAGGAGTAATTACCACAACGTGTAGTACAAATATTTATTCATAGAACTTAAAGATTACTTCGACACTTCAGTGTAGTCATACTGCCAACCTACAGGTAATGAGAGTTAGTGCGATATTTGATGTTTCTCATGTGAAAGTTTCTCAATATTAGGCTTCAGGTTGAAGGAAGTGAGATGGAGGATTCCATGCAAGTGCGAATCACTTTTTCAAATAAATTAGCTGTAACTAGTGTTTGCCATAGTAAGTAAGAACCAGTAAGACTTACTGGTTGTTCACTTACTGAGTATGTGAGAAAAGGGAATATTTTGTGAATTCGTGGAGTATACTGGCGGGTCGGTCAGATTAGGTTTACGTGCCAGGCCAGGCCTTCGACCAGTAGATTACCAACCCCTGATCTATAAGGTAATTATTTCCGTGAAAGAGCTCAATTCCATGGTGGTTATTTTTTGTTATGAGTTCCAGTTGCCGGGGTCTTGTGCATCAAGAGATGGAGAGTTACTATGTGTAGCCTTTCCCATCCATAACATATCCTTGGGTACTGCTTCCAACCAGCTCTGTCGAGACTGGTATTCTGGTGATCTTGGACCTTTGATAGTTTAGTGAGTTACAGCGTTCCTACCTGGACTCAGTCCCAGGGATAGCTATGATATATATTTTAAGCAAGGCCACACAGGGTGATCCACTGCTCATCCTCGCCTTACATATCTTGGAGTAATAGGTCGGGTGCTCCCGTGGACCAGAAAGTGCTAAATGACAGTTGTGCACGAGCCAGTAATAATTTTATGCTGATGACATCTATGATGTTCAGCTCACTTCACCTTGCGTAGGTCCTTTGTAAAGACAGCAGGCTAGGTTAAATTACCATCTTTAACCCCCTTCCTAATTGTGAAAGGGGGTTCACCCCACAGACCCCTTAACTAAGCTAACCTCGCGTTTATACAAACAGTTAACCAAAAAAGGGGTGAGCCATCCTGTAAAGTTGCCATGTAGCATCTCTGGTCTTGGAAACTCCTAGCCCGCTACACCGGGCTCCTACGTTCCTGATAAAAAGATATAATAAAAAATTGGAGAATGGAATGGGGGATGGACAGGTTGCTGGCTGGATGAATTGTTACACAGTACTGTGTATTTGCAACAGCAAATGTTTTTTTTATGGAAGATTAGTATAAAAGTCGTTTGAGTTGTTCATTTTACATCTTGTATTGCTTGCTTAACTTCTTGGATTAGATTTCGTATTTAATATTTTTTATATACATTCAGACAATTTTGTTGAAATTGAAAAAAAAAAAATAGTGAAAAGGTTAATAGTGGCCATATCAAACTACTCCAGTACAAACACTTTCTCCATACCAGAATTTACTTATCTGCGGATAGCAAAAATAAATGCACATCATCTTAGTGAAAAGATTAACCAAGTATTGTGCTTTTCTCTCCATTTTGGATAGTATCCTCCCCACTGAAACTATGGAAACTGGACAGGGTTGGTAATTCTTAAAAAAAAAAAAAAAAAAAAAAAAAGGGTAGTGTGGAAAAAAAAAAGTACCTTCCACATAGAAAATATCCGAGGGTACATCCATACTCCCAAGATAATTTATCTATTGCTCATAATAACAACTTTGTTTAACAAGTCTTTCTCTTTGCCGACGATCTCACGTCTAGGCAAATGAAAATTAAACATTATTGATTTTGAACCAGGCTTGTTCGCCATATACTGAATTGGGCAGCTACTGCACGCTACCTGTGTCCCTTCTTTCTTTATACATGAAACTCGTTACAATGGTCACAAACTAGCTGAATATGTTCCTGCTTCCTCTCGATTTTGCTAAACTTACAAAGGATCACCTATGATGAAGGGAACACTGAAAGCTGTAATTAAACCCTCTAGTTCAAAAACACTATCTTAAGGTGAATAAAGTAGACCAAAGGTAGTAAGAATCAATAAGGAAATTCCTCAAGGGACTTCACGTGTTAAAACAAATAGAAAAAGGCTTGAGCGACTTCCAAGGACTGAAGAGACAAGCCGGTGAATTGGTTTATCACCAGTAATCTCTGCTTCAATATATTCATTATTTCACTTTAACCAGACCACCACCAGGTGATCTTTATCAACTTCTGAAAAGCACATAGCAGTGAAGGAGCTGTCACGAATCAATTCGCGACATTTCCTTTTTGTGAGAAGCCACGAACTATTAGTGGAAAACTCACTGTGTATCGCTCAGTTAACCGTTTCTCTCTCCATTCCGGGGTATACTTTTCAAATAATTCGTCACCGTTTTCAAAAAGTGACCGATTTAATGCACGTCACTAAGTGCGCTACTGAGCGATACAATTATTTCTTTATCGTTTGCCTCTGCTTCATTCAACCGTTAGCCACGCCTTCTTCCGGTGGCCTGTGCGTACTGCTTATGCATTATTTGAATTCAGTTTAGTGTTTACTGTGACGGAGACAGGACCTGTGCAGCAGTGCGAGAGGTCAGCTAGTACCCAAACTCCACTTACAGTTTATACTAGCTCAATCCTTTAGTTCTCCAGCTTTGGGTGATACACCGCATTCATTGACTAGTATTTCCTTTGTGTATTTTGTAGTCTTAAGAGTTTAGTTAAGGTGTTTTTCCTAGGCGTAAGTATTTAGCTTCTGTGTGAGTGAGCGAGTGCGTCTCATTTAATTTGATTTGAAATGTAATGTTAAATTTGTTTTTGTAATTAATAAATTTAACAGTTCTATTTCTTGAGCTTAATGTAGAGTAAAAATCTTGTTTCATTTCTCCATAATTAAGCTTATTTTCCATATAGCTCCTAGCTTGCATAAACGTTTGCTTTCATAACTGGTACTTAGACCAGTCTTGTTGTATTAACTTAAAATCCGTTGTGCCAGGAGTTAATGCATCAGCAAGAACCTGATGTTATTATTATTAGTATTAGTTATTTATTGTCAGGGGTGATGTAACTTTCTCCAGAGGCTAACAGTACAGTAATTCAGCAATTGTGAGTAATTAGTCTCTGCTGTGTACTGTTGAGAAAGTTTATAAATTCTCGTTCTTAGAGAATCGTGCACAAGCCAGCGTAAAGTAATCGTTGCTTGATGTAGCAAGACAATCATTGTCTCTGCGCTTCAATATTATTGAATATAAATATCAATTTAAATAATATTTGAGCATATATTTCAAAATTACCGTGTTATTAAAAACCCCGTGACAATTGGCGACCTCATTCCAGGATATTAACTCCTAGCTATAAAGCTATTCACGAGATAGTGCTCACTCATTCATATTTAGGTATTTATAATTAAAGTTTATAGGCACAAGCTTACTGGTGTTTACCCTTAATTTAGCAAGTGAATTTTGCTTTATTAATCAATAGAGTACTTAACTCTAGTTTATTCTTGGTAACGCCACACGATTTTATTCGCTCCTGGGAAGTCGCCGTACCCATTGTGTTTATTATTGAGTCTTCCCAGTCATTTACATTTTTTATTTATTCTTTGCCAGTTAACTGGATAAGACTGGTCACCACTAACTTGTGTCTGTATTCTTTACTTGTGTTTATTAGTATTCGTCGCTAAGCAGTCAGTACTCAATTTCGGTTTGCTTGATAAATTAGCGCCATGGCTACTACTGTATTTTTACAGGAAGCCAAAGAAATGGGTCTTTCGGACCCAACCGAAATTAAAGTATATACTCTCACGGCATAATCAGGAACAGCAGCGCGAGAATGATGCCCGTGATGAGCGTAAGATTCAGCGCGAATGCGAGCGAACAGCGCGAATACGAGCGTGAACAGCAACGAATACGAGCAGAAACAACGCGAGCTCGAGTTAGAAAAAGAGCGAGAACAGCGCGAACACGAGCGAGAACAGCGCAGTACGAGCAAAAACAGCGCGAACTCGACTTAGAACATGAGCGAGAACAGCGTGAGAACGAGACAGAGAACGAGAACACGAACGTGCCGGCGAGAAGCACGCGAGAGACATGAACTTGAAGTGCTGAAGCTCAAAGCGAGATTCCTTGGCTTCAGACACGTCTGGTGCAGTTGGTCAAAGCTCCACGAGCGTTCTCCCTGCACATGTCCTGGCGACCCCACGCATCAAGCTTCCTTCATACAAGGAAAGCGAGCGAATCGAGCCGTACATAGCTCGTTTTGAGGACATGGCAGACTTATATCAACTGGATGAGGCAGCTAAGCGGCTTCAGTTTCTTAGCCTATTTGAGGGTCCTGCCTCGATATTCTCCACAGAATTCGTGGAGACAATCTCACATATGAGATGATGAAAGCTGCACTCATTAAGGCGTATGGTCTCACAGTAGACGACGCCAAAGTTCAGTTCATGCGAGCTCGTCTCCAAGACAAGGAGACAGCTGTTCAGTTCCTTGATCGTCTCACAGCTTACTTAAATGAGTGGATGGAGAAAGATGAAACTCCTTCCACGCGTGAGGGGATAATTGACCTTATGCTGCGTACACAGCTAGAGAGGTCGTGGCCTGCTGAGCTCATAGCACAGCTTAAGATCTGCCAGGTGAAAGATGCCAGCCAAATGGCAGAGAAGGCTGATGCATTCTTTACTGCATACGGGTATCAAGCTCGTAAGCAAAACACCTGGAGCAGAAAAGATACTGCCAAGTCTGGGAAGCCGTCTCAGACTGAATCCCAGCACCAAGGCCGTTCTCAGAGTAATGGCCAAGGTCCAAAACCGCAGTGGAAGGACCAGGTGCAAAACACTCAGAAACCTGAGTGGAAGAGGTACAACAAGTACCCTAACCAGCAGCAGTATCAGCCACGCAACCGACCGTCGGGACAAACTTTTTCACCTCCAGCTCAAAAGAGGCAGGAAGCGAATGCAGCCTTCATTCCTCAGCAGCAGCCTGGTGGTCACGTCCCTACCAGTGTGGGTACTTCCCCACAGTTCACTAGTCCTACAGTGACAGTGAACCCCCCTCCACAGATGGCCAATGTTCCATCTTCCCAATATAACCCTCAAGGCACAATGTTTGCCACATCAATTCAGCAGCCTCATGAGTGGCTAGCTGCTTCCTCCACAGGCCCTCCCACAGGTGACAGTACCTTCCTTGTTCAGCCAGGGTTTGTGGGAGGCATTCCTGTGAAGGTCCTGAGAGACAATGGTTCCTCAGGTTGCTCTGTTAAGCAGAGTTTAGTTCGGCCTGAGCAGTATACAGGTCGACAGATCCATGCAAAGCTTATTGATGGATCAGTGAGATTGTTCCCTGAGGCATGTATCCAGGTGGCATCTCCATTTTATACTGGTATGACACTTGCAGTTGTCATGCCAGAGCCTCTATTTGACTTAATAGTAGGCAATATTAATGGAGTCAAGGATAGTTGCTCCGATGGCGCTACTCAGACTTCGGCTGCTGCGGTGACACGAGCCATGACTGAGGCTCTAGACTGTGTCACCCCAGTGATCATTGAATCGCCGCAAGATCTGATGTGCAGTCAACTTGTTGTGCAAGAACAACATTCTGATCCGACACTTGCTGCCGTGCGAAACAAACAAAAGGGTCGAGTGATAAAATATTCACGGGGAGGTCGAGCCAAGTTCCTTCGCAAACAAGGACGGCTCTACCGTGAGTCACGAACACCCGAGGGCGAGGTTCGACTGCAGTTTGTCGTTCCCGCCAAGTACCGCCCAGCAGTGTTACAATGGGGTCATTGTTCAGCCTCAGGAGGTCACCTGGGCAAAAGGAAGACCCAGGGCCGTATCCGAGCTGACTTTTTCTGGCCAGGGATGGGACGGGACATAGATAGTTTTGTCCGTTCTTGCAGTGTGTGCCAAAGTATCACCACTAATCAGGGACGTGCCCTTCCTGTGCCATTTGTAACTACACCTGTAATCTCTGAGTCAGTTGAGAGACAGGGTAGTGGTGAAGTGGGTGCAGACCTGACGTCTCGCCCATTGGCCCCACAGGACACATTATGTCCAGGGCCTGTACATACATGTTATGTACCGTAGGTTAAGGGGGAAATTGAGAGGCGACTCGAGGCTATGGAAGACCCGAGTTTGCACAAGGATTCTCAGCTTCCCGGTACTAATATATGTACCGTAGGTTAAGGGGAAAGTTGAGAGGCGACTTGAGGCTATGGAAGACCCAAGTTTGCACAAGGATTCTCAGCTTTCCGGTACTAATAGAAGTACTGTAGGTTAAGGGGGAAGTTCGAGAGAGAACTCCGCAGAGGCGACTTGAGGCTATGGAAGACCCAAGTTTGCACAAGGATTCTCAGCTCCCCGATACTAATATAAGTATTGTAGGTTAAGGGGGAAGTTCGAGAGAGAACTCCGCAGAGGCGACTTGAGGCTATGGAAGACCCAAGTTTGCACAAGGATTCTCAGCTTCCTGGTACTAATATAAGTATAGTATTGTAGGTTAAGGGGGAAGTTCGAGAGAGAACTCCGCAGAGGCGACTTGAGGCTATGGAAGACCCAAGTTTGCACAAGGATTCTTAGCTCCCCGATACTAATATAAGTACTGTACTGTAGGTAAAGGGGGAAGTGAGAACTCTGCAGAGGCGACTTGAGGCTATGGAAGACCCAAGTTTGCACAAGGTTTCTCAGCTCTCCGATATTAATATAAGTACTGTACTGTAGGTTGAGGCACAGGTTGAGGACCCGTGTGCAGTTCGAGGCTATGGAAGACCCGAGTTTGCACAGGGATTCTCAACTGGCCGACCATAATCGTGTGCTAAAATTAATGGCGACCTCGAGTGTACTTTTCATAGCATGTACTGACTGCTAGCCAGAGAGAGTAATTGTAACATAATAAGAATTTTGTCTCATTGACACTTTTGATGCTCCACCTTAATTGGTTTTGCAGGTTCAGCAATGGGTGTAGCAGTTTTGCTGTGCGGGCCAGCTGATCGTCTGCCGCACGCTGCCGCCTCTTCTCCTCTGCCTTCGTCGTCGCCATATTATTTACTGTGTCATTTTACACGTAGGTACAGTTACACTACAACTGTCACACCTACACTGTGTATTACATACACCACGCTACACAACAATTAGTTGTCAGTGTAAATGTAGCGATTTTTCGCACAGTTTGACCTGAGTACAGGATATTCACCGTCGTCACGGAGTTTTTCCCTCAAGCTTGCTTCTATTAACGTAAATACGAGGTTTTTTCACTCACTGGCGACTGCGATTTTCTCCTGTAGCAGGATAGCACACACACCACAGTGTGAATCTTGTGTGACTGAGTTACGATTTATATATATGTATATTGAAATCTTTCTTCTGAAGGAAGAAAGATTTAATTTTCATGGGGCGTAATGTCACGAATCAATTCGCGACATTTCCTTTTTGTGAGAAGCCACGAACTATTAGTGGAAAACTCACTGTGTATCGCTCAGTTAACCGTTTCTCTCTCCATTCCGGGGTATACTTTTCAAATAATTCGTCACCGTTTTCAAAAAGTGACCGATTTAATGCACGTCACTAAGTGCGCTACTGAGCGATACAATTATTTCTTTATCGTTTGCCTCTGCTTCATTCAACCGTTAGCCACGCCTTCTTCCGGTGGCCTGTGCGTACTGCTTATGCATTATTTGAATTCAGTTTAGTGTTTACTGTGACGGAGACAGGACCTGTGCAGCAGTGCGAGAGGTCAGCTAGTACCCAAACTCCACTTACAGTTTCTCCAAGCTCCCACCTTTAGTTCTCCAGCTTTGGGTGATACACCGCATTCATTGACTAGTATTTCCTTTGTGTATTTTGTAGTCTTAAGAGTTTAGTTAAGGTGTTTTTCCTAGGCGTAAGTATTTAGCTTCTGTGTGTGAGTGAGCGAGTGCGTCTCATTTAATTTGATTTGAAATGTAATGTTAAATTTGTTTTTGTAATTAATAAATTTAACAGTTCTATTTCTTGAGCTTAATGTAGAGTAAAAATCTTGTTTCATTTCTCCATAATTAAGCTTATTTTCCATATAGCTCCTAGCTTGCATAAACGTTTGCTTTCATAACTGGTACTTAGACCAGTCTTGTTGTATTAACTAAAAATCCGTTGTGCCAGGAGTTAATGCATCAGCAAGAACCTGATGTTATTATTATTAGTATTAGTTATTTATTGTCAGGGGTGATGTAACTTTCTCCAGAGGCTAACAGTACAGTAATTCAGCAATTGTGAGTAATTAGTCTCTGCTGTGTACTGTTGAGAAAGTTTATAAATTCTCGTTCTTAGAGAATCGTGCACAAGCCAGCGTAAAGTAATCGTTGCTTGATGTAGCAAGACAATCATTGTCTCTGCGCTTCAATATTATTGAATATAAATATCAATTTAAATAATATTTGAGCATTTATAGCAAAATTACCGAGCTATTTTAAAAACCCCGTGACAGGAGCTACTAAAGGTTACACTGAACCCGTACAGTTCAACGAATTTCTTCTAAGCTAAATAAAGCCATCTGCATAAAGCAAGGGTATTATGAAAGATAAAAGTGTCACCGAACTGAAGAGGGTAACCTAACTCTGTTGTGGTTACCCATGTACTTGACGTATCGAACATAATACGTGGTGAGGCCAGAAATGATTATATGCAATAATTACGTTCCGTATTTTCATAAACTCCAGTCATATAAAAACTTTTTTGGGGGGTTATGTAATTAGAAATTACCTTACTCAGTATCGAAAGCTATCTATCTATTTATCTATTGCCAGACGCCTTAATCCCGTAAGATGTGGCCACAAACAAATCGCCTTCATGTCGCCCTGTCCCCTGCCATTCCACTGCCCTGCTCGCAGTTCACACTCCCCTCTCTCATATATCTCTCCACTCCATCCCTCCATCTCATCCTTAGCCTCCCTCTCCCTATCCCCCCTTCCACCTCACACACATACACTCTCCTCGTTAGTCTCTCATTCTCCATCCTCTCCACATGGCCAAATCACCTCAGTGTGCTTCTCCTAACGCTTCCTATCACATCCACATCCACACAACAACGATCCTTCACTTCCTCATTTGTCAATCTGTCTCTCCATGTGACTCCACATGCTCCTTTCAAATAACTCACTTCCACAACTCTCACTCTTGACTTCTGTCCCTCCAACAAGGTCCAAGCTTCACTTCCATATGTTAGAGTTGGTATCGGAAACTAAGTACCTTAAACACACACATGCACACACACACACACACACACACACACACACACACACACACACACAAATCAATGGAAAAGAGTAACAACCTAAGAGGATGGAAAAGAGAGAGAGAGAGAGAGAGAGAGAGAGAGAGAGAGAGAGAGAGAGAGAGAGAGAGAGAGAGAGAATCTGAGGTTATTTTCATAATTTCGCAATGGCCATCCAGCTGCAAATTTAACATTGAACTGCATGCAGATCTTGAATATCAGAACATTGCTCTATAGTGGAAACTAAACAGTTCATGCTATATGTAATCAGCGGTACACGTTACTGAATAACAGATACCATTGAGAAACAACGCCTTTTTTTTATGCGAGGAAGAAGGAACCAAAGGCCGCGAGCCCGCAATTGTTGTTCCCTCCAAGAGAAAAACAAAATACAAGAGAGAGCCAAATTCAACATCCAATCATTTCGAGATGCCTGGACACACTGCGTTTGAAAGACTGGAGATCAGAGGAAGCAGGATATACAGACAGAGGGAGACAGTTCCAGAGATGACCTGTTGCATAAATGAAGGACTGGGAGTAACGGTTAACTCTTGCATTAGAGAGTTGAACGGAAAAGGGATGAGAGTTTGCTGCTAGACGGGTGCTACCCGCCCGTCGCAAAGGTGGAGGAATGCATCCAGACAGTTCAGAGGAGCAGTGACCATTGAAGTAGCGATAGAAAAGAGATAAAGATGCAACAGTGCGACGAAGAGACAGAGGTTGAAGGGAGTCAGCAAGAGGAGGAGAGTTAATGAGACGAAAAGCCTTTGACTCCACCCTATTGAGATGAGCTGTATGTGGGGAGCCTCCCCACACATGAGAGTTGTACTCCAACAGGGGCGTATAAAACCCGTGTATATAGTCAAGAATTGTGCAGGGGTAAAGAAGGAATGGAGTCGACTTAGCACACCTAGTCTCTTAGAAGCAGATTTTACAAGAGATATGATATGATCTTTCCAAGATAAGTCCCGAGTAAATGAAACCCCAAGCATATTCAAGGATGATGCAGGATTAAGATGAAAATTATTAAACATTAGTGGGTATACCTGTGGAAGATTTTGTCGGGTTGATAGGTGTAAAAACTGAGTCTTTGATGCATTAAAAACAACCAGATTAATTTTACCCCAGTCAGAGATACGAACCAAGTCAGACATTAGGTGTGCCATAGCCTCATCCCTTGCTTGTTGAAGTAACTGCTGAGATGGACATTGTGGGAACCAAATGGGAAGATGAAGGGTGGAGTCATCAGCATAAGAGTGGATAGGGTTAGATGTACAGCTTAGAAGGTCATTGATGAATAAAAGGAAGAGAGTTGGTGATAGGACATAGCCTTGAGGAACACCACTGTTGATATATCTAGAAGATCGATGGTCGTCTACAACAGCGGCTAGAGAACGAGCAGAAAGGAAGCTAGAGATGAAGGCACAGATAGAAGGATAGAATCCGTAAGAGGGCAGTTTGGAAATTAAAGATTTATGCCAGACTCGATCAAAAGCCTTTGAGATGTCAAGTGCAATGGCAAAGCTTTCGCCAAAGTCCCGAAAGGAGGATGACCAGGAGTCTGAAAGGTAAGTGAGAAGATCGCCAGTGGAGCGTCCCTGACGGAACCCGTACAGATAATCAGAAAGAAGGTTGTGACAGGAAAGATGCTGTAAAATTTTTATATTAAGAATTGACTCAAAAACTTTTGAGGTACAGGATGTTAAAGCAATTGGACGATAGTTAGAGGGTTGGGAATGGTCACCCTTCTTTGGGACTGGCTGAACGAAAGCAAATTCCAGCAAGAAGGAAAGATACAAGTTGATAGACAGAGGCGAAAGAGCTTGCATAGGCAGGGTGTAAGCACGGAAACACAGTTCTTGAGAACAACAGGAGGGACTCCATCAGGCCCATATGCCTTATTAGTATTCAGGCCAGCAATGGCAGAAAATACATCAGCTGAAGAAATTTTAATGTCAGCCATGAGGAAGTCAGAGGGGGGAAGTGATGGAGGAACAGCACCGGAATTGTCTAAGATGGAGTTGGAGGAGAAAGTCTGAGTGAAGAGATCTGCTTTATCAGTAGAAGAAATAGCTACAGAGCCATCAGAGTAGAAAAGAGGAGGGAAGAATGATGAGGTAAAGTTGTTAGAAAGGTTTTTGGCAAGGTGCCAGAAGGAGCGGGAAGAATTCGAGTTGGAGAGTTGAGAGCATTTAGTACGGATTAAATTATTCTTAGCAGAGCAAAGAACAGCCTTAGCAAGATTCCGGGCAGAAACTTTTTAAAAATGTGATTCAGGGGTGGGTTGTCTCCAGTACCTTTTATAGGCCCTCTTCTTGTTCTGGACAGCACTAGAACAAGCGTGATTAAACTAAGGCTTTTTTGAATTAGTCAGAGGATAAGAGAAAGGAATGTATGCTTCCATGCCCGAAAAAATAACCTCCGTAATGCGCAGGGCACACTCAGGTGGCTCCCGACCATAGAAGCAATAATCATTCCAGGGAAAATCACAGAAGTACTGCCTGAGGGCCTCCCAGTCCGGAACTCCAAAGTGCCACAGACGAAGTTTCTTTGGAGGGTCCACAGGCCGTACCGGCGTGATAGGACAGGTTAAGGTGATAAGGTTGTGATCGGAGGAACCCAACGGAGAGAAAAGATTAACACTGTAAGAGAAGGATTAGTAGTATGAAAGAGGTTAAGTATGTTGGAGCTCTCTCCAAGGTGGTCAGGGATACGGTAGGGTGCTGTGCAAGCTGCTCTAGGTCATTAAGGATAGAAAAGGTGTAGGCTAGTTCACCAGATGGATCAGTGAATGGAGAGGAGAGCCGAAGGTGGTGGTGAACATTGAAATCTCCTGGAATGGAGATTTCAGAGAAAGGAGAAATGGGGAGAATGTGTTCCATCGTAGAAGTAAGATGGTCAAAGAATTTTTGATAGTCATTAGAATTAGGAGATAAGTAAACAGCGGAGATATATTTAGTCAGAGAATGACAGGAAAGCCGAAGCCAGAGTGTAGAGAATTCAGATGAATCGAGTTCAGGAACACAAAAACAAGATAGGACATTGTGTACATATATGCAACATCCACCTTTGGCTTTGAAATGAGTACAGAGAAAGTAAGAGGATACAGAAAAGGGTTTTCTGTCAGTTCCCTCAGACAGCTGAGTCTCAGTTAGAAAAAGAAGGTGAGGTTTAGAGAAGGAGAGGTGGTGCTCAACAGAGCGAAAGTTAGAGGAAAGGCCGCTAATGTTGCAGAAATGAAGAAGAAGAGAATCAGACAGTGGTTCTAGGCAGCTCGAGTCGTCAACGGGAGAGGGGTGGAAGGTGGGAGCATTTATGGTCTCCCCCCCCCCCCGGGGACTCTGAGGCCAAATGTAGTGCTGCCATGATAATTAATTTTGGGAAAGGAAGTGAAGTGTGTACTGTGCATGTAGTTTGGTGTTGATAGTTAGAGAAACTTGTATTGGAGAGCAAGCTGGCCTACTCTCTGTGTTACTGAGACACTGAAAATGTTCAGCAAAGGGGGATGGTCGGAACCTAGTCCCGATGGTTGATGAAACGGGAGCTCCAGCTCTCCCTGTCATCAGCTTTCCATCCACCTTGGAAGTACTGCCCTGCTCGACCGGTGCTACAGTCTACTCCTCTAACCTCCAACCAATTATATTTAAAGCCTTTTCTTGCATGTCTATACTGTACCAATGTCTTTAGAAAGGAAGAACATTCCAGTACTGTGAGCCTAGTGTGAGTAGAGGTTTGAAATTATTCTTACTGTGATGTGTCCATGTAAAATGGAGCTTTTATTGTCTGTTATATGCTTCACACAAGGGCAGGATCTCACTGCTATCTGGTGCATCCCAGGGTGGCTAAGAGGGGAAGGCCTTGCAGATGCGAAACACAGTTTTAGACGGCGTGGACCACGGGACCCCCTATAGATACATAAAACTTCTCTGAATATACTGTACTGAATAATGTGGCACAAGAATTACGTTTCACCAGTAACAATGCGGCAGGGAAGACAGGTTATTTGTCACTGTCACCCCAACGAAACATGGATTCTACGATTAATAATTACACAGCCGTTTCTGTTGGATCATCCCGACTAAAGGTCCAACCACACTGCCTCCTCTGCTTACGGGCAGTGTGGCTTGGCAAATCAGAGATCGGGACATTAAACAACCTGAAATTCATGAAGATCTACACATACAGTGTTAGAAGCCTCACAGAAGATGACAAACTTCATATCTTAATGACTGAAATAGATAACATTAGTTGGGATATTGTAGGCGTGAGATGCACAGAAAATAAGAAAAATTAATTCAGTTTCAAGACAGGAACCGCCTATTTTACTACAGAGGAGGGCTAATGAACGAGTTAATGCTGTAGGATTTTTTATTAACAGAAATCATGCAACAGGCATTGCTCAGTTCAGCAGTGTATCTGACAAAATTGCATGAATTGTTATTAGACTAGGCAAAAGATGCACCCTGAAAATAATACAAGTATATGCACCGACTTCTCAAAGCCCAGATGAAGAAATAAAAACATTCTATGACATCTATAAGATCATACAAGAAGAAATGACCACATTCGCTATACCCATGGAAGACTTTAGCCCAAATTTGCAAATATAAACATAGGCAACGCTACGCTGTTGCAACACTCCACCCGACCAGGCACATACCCCCCACCTCCCTGCACACCTAACCAAGCGTATAACGGTCCTTACTCCCCCCCCCCAATCTTTTCTTTTAAATCTGGGGGTAAGGAGAATGCCTTCGGGACTCATAACCTGGGCCTTTCAGATTCCTTGCACAGGTTGCACTGAAATATCTGAAAAAAAAAAAAAAGTTTTCCTTTTCGTTATTTAAAAAAAACTAAAAACATAGCATTCTACCTATCAAAAGACACCAGTTCACTGTAAGTCACATAACTATGTGAAATTTCACGACTCTGTAGTGAATAGTTTCTGAGTTCTCACCCGGAAATGAAATCTCTTTGCCCGGCCAGCCGCATTGCCGCCCTGCCGTCCAACTCTATGGACGGACACCTATTGATCCCGATGATAACAACACCCTCCTCTGACTTTGTCAGAAGGAGGATAAAAATGGAGAAGCACGTATGGGAAAATTCGAAGTGAGAGAAAGGAATGACAGAGGTGAAATGAAAGAAAATTTTGCTGAAAAGTATAACATGTGAATAATAATGAACACATTCTTTCACAAAAGAACAGGAAGAAAACGGACCTGGATAAGTCCTAACGGAGAAACAAACTATGAAATCAACTTCATCATAGCAGGTAAGAATAACATGATCATAAATGTCACAGTTAAGTAAATATAGGAAGTAACCATAGGATGGCTGATTGCACAGCCTGATTCAGTTTCAGAAGTGAAAGTAAGAAGTCTATTAAAAATAAAAAGATATGTCCAATAGAAGTAAGTGAAAATAAAGCAGCCTTTCTGTTAGAAATAACAGATATCAGGCTCTGTGTTATGCTGAGTGTGACATTGATGATTTGAAGGATAGACTAACAAAAATACAAAGATAATCATTAGAGGTAGGAAAAGTTTATATAGCTTATCAACAAGAGACAAAGCGAAAAAAAAAAATATCCATAGATGAGATCAAAGAAACCATTAAAAAAGAAAACAAATCTGAAACAGGATCGATGTATACTAGCACTAGGAAAGCCACAAATTACATCAATGAAAAACAAATGATGAAGACATTAAGCACAGAGAAGATGGTAAAGAGAGCTGAATGATTTTCCAAAGAAATGTATGCATCAAAGACGACAGTACCAATAGCTAACTTTTCAGTTGACTCAAGTGACATACCTGAAGTAGCACCAGACGAAGGTAACATTTCTCTTAAAAGTATGAAAAGAGGGAAGACCTCAGAAGAAGATGGAATTATAGCAGATTTACTATCGGATGCAGGAGTAGAAGTACAAAATAAGGTCACCCACTTATTGACTCAGTGTATTAAAAAAGAAAATTCCCAAAACATGGTATAATGCAAGAGTTTCTTTGTTTTACAAAAACGCCGACTCAAAAGATCTAACTAATTATCGACTCATTAGCTTATTCACGGTTATTTACAAACTCTTCACCAGAGTCTTTACCAACAGAATAGCAACAGATTTGGCAGAAAACCAACCACTTGATCAGGCAAAATTCAAAAGCAGGTATTTGACTACTGATCATGTGCACACATTGAATCAGCTGTTTGAGAAAACTGCATAATCTAATAAACCATTGTGCTTAGGTTTCGTTGATTACAAAATGGTTTTCGGCTCAGTGGAGCACATAGCAATTATAAATTCACTGTAAGAACAAAGAGTGAATGAAAATATTGTAAAACTACTCGATAATATACATAAACAGGGAACTGCTATAGCCAAATTACGTAAGGACTAGGGGAAAATTTAGACTGAGAAGGGCGTGCGTCAGGGAGATACAATTTCAGTAAAATTATGTTTACAGTATGTCTAGAGTATTTTCAGAACGCTAGACTGACGGAACAAAGGAGTAAGCATGGATGGTGAAAACTTTAACAATTTCAGATTTGCAGATGGCATTGTCCTAATCTCAGAAACAGCAGACACTGCATGTAATGTTAAATGACCTTAATAGTGAAAGTCACAAAGCAGGGCTATAACTAACGAAGGAACTTGATAGCGAAAGAAAAAGACGCATTACAATTGGATGGAAATCTATCCGTAAACACAGAATCATCACGAAAAGTAGCGTGCCAATAAGCATATAACGAATGTATACTCTTACACACTCTCCCAAACTCCTCCACAGAGCTGCAAGGCTTGGTAGATGAGTTTGGGAGAGTGTGTAAGAAACGGAATCTAAAGGTGAATGTAGGGAAGAGTAAAGGTATGGTCTTTGAGAGAGGTGAAGTCAGCAAATGTACAGTGAGGCTGGATGGTGAGGAAATGGAAAATGTGAGTACGTTTAAGTACTTGGGTAGTGTGATGAGTAAGGATGGAAGTTTGGAGGGTGAAGTGCTTGAAAGGGTACAACAAGGAAGAAAGTTGCTGGTTCCTTGAAAGCCGTGATAAGAAACAGGGAAGTGAGCATGAAAGTGAAAAAGTTACTACATGACAGTATTGTGATACCAACTCTAGTGAAGCTTGGACTTTGCTGGAAGGACATAAGTCAAGAGTGAGAGCAGTGGAAATGAGCTATTTAAGAGGAGCCTGTGGAATCACATGGAGAGACAGGCTGACAAATGAGGATATAAAGAAGTGTTGTGGTGTGGATGTGGATGTGATAGGAAGCGTTAGGAGGAACACACTGAGGTGGTTTGGCCATGTGGAGAGGATGGAAGGTGAGAGACTGACGAGGAGAGTGTATGTGAGTGAGGTGGAGGGGGGAGAGGGAGGGGGAGGCCGAGGATGAGATGGAGAGATGGGGTGGAGAGGTATATGAGAGGAGGAGGGGGTGAGTTGGGAGCAGGGCAGTGAAAAGGCGGGGGACAGGGCGACGTGGAGGCGATTTGTTTGCGGCCACCCCGTACGTGATTGAGACGTCTGGCAATAGATAGGTAGAAAATAATCTTAGTTATGACGTACTGTTGTGAGACCTGGAAACTAACAAAATCGATGGAAAATCAACTAATCTCTTATCAAAGAGCAATGGAAAGGTCAGTGTTGGGAATACAGTATCTTTGAAAGACAGGAAATGATCAACTTGGATGAGTGAGCAGTCTAAAGTCAAAGACATTACTGAAGTCATAAAAGAACAAAAATGGAGGTGGGGAGGTGATATACCAAGAGCAAATGATGACCAATGAAGCAAGAGGCTGAATGACCGGACTCCAAGTACTTTTACGCATAGCAGAAAATGGCCAGACAGGAAGTGTACAGATGAGATAATATGTTTGCAGGCAAAACGTAACAAAGATTGGCTCAGTCAAGGAAATCGTGGAAAAGGTTGGAGGAGGCCTTTGTTCAGCATTGGCCTTGCTGTGGCTGATGATGATGATATACCCCATTAATCATAAGGAAGGGAAGCAACAGCACCCATCTGGGATTATTTCAGGGGCAACTTTAATAAGTCATATATATTCTGCCGTAGTTCATAAAAGAGGGTTATGTGAACGTAATTTTTTCAATTCCCACTGTAACCCTGCCTTTCAAAATGAACTTTCTCGACTTCTTGCTGCTATGTAGAATTTGCCTTCCCTCAGATAGCCTACTTGAGCAGTAATCAGTTATACTGACCATAAGTGCCTGAACTACTGTAATGCTGATGATATGTTTCATTCGTATGTAATGGAATTTTGATATATAATTATTCTCAATATTTTCTTACTCGTTTTATTAATATCACAGTCAGTATATAAGCCAAGAATCTTTACTTTATGGCAAAGTGCAGCAGCACAGCCACTAAAGGTTATTGTTATATCAAGATGGATGCGTGATATTTTGTTTAGATCAAATAATAAAACACTGAGTTTTACTAAGGTTTGACAAAAAACCAGTCTTAACAGAACAAAGTTTAGCATTCCTTAGACAATTTTCAGCTTTTACAATAACATCTTCCAGGCCATTACTTTTACCACTATATAAGAATTTGGTGTTGTCAGCATAATGGACAAAAGGGCAGTCTGCAACATATTCCAACAAATCATTAACATAAACGCTATATGGGACCAATGATGGAAACCTGAGGAGCACCATAAGACACCAATAAACGATGAGTCTGTGTTTTTTATGCGAATAGAATGGATCCTGTTAGTTAAGTAATCCCGAAATAGAATAATTCTTTGTTTCAGTTTGTACACCTTTCTTAGAGAAATTCATGACCAAAGTTACCGACTGGTTTCGAGTGATTACAAGAATATAAAGAAAATTTCTTACGATCCCACATATCACGGATACTTTTGTGACACCTCCATGGACCTTCCTTGGGAACAGGCGAGGTCTGATACCGTGCACGTTACTGGACAGCAAACAGATGATTTCAAGGTAAGTGACAAGTAAAGTTTTTCTCTTTTTTTGTTATCTTACATAAGGCTCACAAAACTGAGACTGGACTAAAGTCGATTTCAGCACGGGCTAAACAGTTGTATTTTTCCATCTTTCAGCTAATAAAGGATGGAAACAGGGCCATTGAACATTAAATAATACCGTTAATAAATACGGCCAGGAAAGACTGATTCAGAACTGTACCTGATGCATGTAGAAAATGCAACACTTCAGAGAGTGAATCCTGAATGTGACTATCACAAATCAATTCGTGACATTGTACTTTGGTGGGAAGTCACGAACTCTAGTGGAAGACCCACTCAGTTTTGCCATCCTTGTACGCACGTTGATCGGGATGGCTTTTCAGAACATTCGTCCCTGCTTCAAAAGTGACTGTTCTTATGCACGACATTACTGCTTCACTGAGTGATTTTATTGCGAATGTATATCGTTCGCCCTGCCTCTGTGACTGTTGAAGTTAGGCCACGCTCACTTCTGGTGAATATGCCTATTTCTCACGCCCTCGTACCTGGCTTGATGACATCAGTTTGTGTCGGACAGACACAGGACTAGGAGCTGTAAAGCGCAGTGCAGACCAGGCCCTTCATCGTAGTGCCAACAGTCTCCAGCAGCTCAACGATTCCCCGTATCTCCCCACCGAGTTGGTGATCAGCTGTAGTGACCTTAGCAGTGAACTGCAGTGCCTTAGCAGAGATGCCCAGTCTCTTCTCAGGTAGCTCCATCTCCTCCACTGACTATTATTTTCGTTCTTTTTCCTAGGCTTAAGATTAATTAGCTATTCGAATGTGAGTGAGTAAGAATATTTCCTTTGATAATTGAATTCATTTTGAGATTCTTGTAATGTAAATTTTTGTTGTAATTAATAAATTTACAGTTCCTTTCTTTGAGCTTAATGTAAATGTTGAATCGTGTGTGATTTCTCCACATTGTGCTTTCTCTAATTTGCTTATCCCAGTTTGCACAAGTTTCTTATATTAATCACAATTGGTATTTAGTCCAGTTCTTTGGTATTAATTCTTAAATCCGTTGTGCCAACTAGACGTTAAGCACTAGCAAGAACTTGTCTCAATTATTGTTATTACTGACTGTCAAGCGGGCAAGGATCACACTTTCTCAGAGGCCAATGGTATCAACAATTCAGCATTCGTGAAAAGTTAGTCTCTGCTCAGTAGGCTACTGTTGAGAAAGTTGATAGAATTCTAATCTTTAGAGAATCTGCGATGTAAGCTGAAATAAAGTAAAATTTACTAGATTTCACAAGTCAGTTCCTTGTGTCAACTGATATATATAGATATATATATATATTAGCATTTTATTCGTAAATCCACTTCCCCCCATGACGTCTGGCGACCTCACCAGGATATTAACTCCTAGCTTTAAAGTTATTAACAAAATAATACCCACTCACTCTTAGCTAGGTATTAGTTATCATTAAAGTTTATAGGCATTACCTTACTGGTGGTTATTGATTGTGTTTTATTAATTTTATGTGAAAGTTTTTCCAGTCAGTTGCATTTTTTTTTCATTTCTTTCTTTACCAGTTTAACTAGACAAAACTGCTCACCACCAGCCTCTGCCTATATTCTTTACTTTCAATTATTAGCATTTCTCTGCAAAACAGTAGTCAGTACATCAGTCTTTAGTTCACTCAGTCTTAGTTGAGTTAGCATCATGGCTACTAGTATATATATACAGGAAGCTAAGGATATGGGGCTTACCAATCCCCAGGAAATTAAAGACTACGTGCTCTCATGGTACATTTATGAAGAGCAGCATGACAGTGATGCCCGTGAAGAGTGTAAAATTCAATGTGAACACAAGTGAGAACAGCGCAAGGAACGCGAGAGAGAACGTGAACACAAGCGAGAACAGCGTGAGGAACATGAGAGAGAACGTGAACACGTGCATGCAGAGCCCAAGGTATGTGAGAAACATGAGCTTGTGGTGTTGAAGCTCAAGCGAGACTCCTAGGTGTCAGGGACATCTGGTTCAGCTGACCTGAGCTCCACGAGCACTCTCCAAGCACATGTTCTGGCAACCCTGTGCCTCAAGCTTCCTTCATACAAGGAAGGTGAGTGAATCGAGCCATTCTTAGCACATTTCAAGGACATGGTGCAGCATTACCAGCTGGATGAGGCAGCTAAATGGCTCCAGTTTCCTAGCTTGTTTGAGGGCCCTACCCTCGATACTCTCCACAGAATTCGTGGAGACAATTTCACATATGCGATGATGAAGGTACGGTCTCACAGTCAATGACGCCAGGAGTCAGTTCATGAGAGCACGTCTCCAAGAAAAGGAGACTGCTGTTCAGTTCCTTGTCCATCTTACTTCTTACTTAGATAAATGGATAGAGAAAGATGAGACCCCTCGCACGCGAGAGGGGATAATCGACCTTATGCTGCACACACAGCTAGAAAAGTCGTGGCTTGCTGAGCTTATGGCTCAGCTTAAGATTTGTCAAGTAAAGGATGCCAGCCAAATGGTGGAAAAGGCTGATTCATTCTTCACTGCGTACGGGTACCAAATTCGTAAGCAACAGACCTGGAACAGGAAGGATACTGCCAAGTCTGGGAAGCCATCTCAGAGCAAATCCCAGCAACAAGGCCATTCTAAGAATAATGGCCATGGTCCAGACAAACTGCAGAAAATGGACCAAGGGCAGAATTTTCAGCAACCTGCTTGGAAGGGGTACAACAAGTACCCTAACCAACAGCAGTATCAGCCATGCAATCGACAATCAGGACAATCCTTTTCAGCACCAGCCCCAGTTTATACAGACAGGAGGCAAACACAGCCTTCATTTCCCGACAAGTGCACGATGGTGTTGTCCCCAGCAGCACAGGTCCTCCTTCACAAGGAACTAATCCCCCTCAAACAGTGAGCCTACCTTCATAGATGGTCAATGCCCCAATTCCCCAGATGGTGAGTACGACCCCTCAGGGATCTAGTCATCAGGGCGTCACATTTGCAGAGTTGTGTGCTATGCAGCCGTATCAGTGGTTGGCTGCTTCCTCCACAGACCCTCCCACGGGTAACAGTGCCTTCCTTGTTCAGCCAGGGCTTGTGGGAGGCATTTCTGTAAAGGTCCTGAGAGACAATGGTTCCTCAGGTTGCTCTGTCAGGCAGAGTCTAGTTCAGGCTGAGGAGTACACAGGTAGACAGATCCAATCTCAGCTTATTGATGGATCAGTGAGATTTTTCCCTGAGGCACGTATCCAGGTGACATCCCCCTTTTACACTGGTTCGACAGTTGCAGTTGTCATGCCAGAACCTTTGTTTGACGTTATTATTGGTAACATACCAGGCATCAAAAACAGTTGCTCCATAGACATTGCTACTCAGACTTCGGCTGCTGCAGTAACACAAGCAATGGCCAAAGCTCCGAACCATGTCACCCGTTGACCGTTGGAACGCCGCAAGATCTGACTGGTAGTCAAATGTTGTCCAAGAACAACAGCTTGACCTGACACTTGCCTTAGTGCGTAAGAAGCTGGAGGGTAATGTGAGTAAGTATTCACTGGGAGGTCAAGCCAGATTCCTTCGTAAACAAGAACAGCTGTACCGTGAGTCACAAACACCCCAGGGCGGGGTTCGACTACAGTTTGTTGTTCCTGCTAAATATCGCCAAGTGGTGTTAGAATGGGTCATTGTTCAGCATCAGGAGGTCCCATGGGCAAAAAGAAAACCCAGGACAGTATCCGTGCTGACTTTTTCTGGCCAGGAATGGGACAGGAAATAGATAGATTTGTGCATTCCTGCAGTGTGTGTCAATGTACCACCAATCAGGGGCATGTCCTTCTTGTGCCGCTTGAATCCACACCCATAATGTCTGAGTCATTTGATAGAGACGGCAGTGGCAGTGTGGGTGCAGACACGATGTCTCGCTGTTGGCCCAACAGGACACATTATGTCCAGGGCCTGTACATTCATATGTACCATAGGTTAAGGGGGAAGTTCGAGAACCTCTCAGAAGCATTCCGTGGCTGTGTCTGAATTACCATGTGGTGTGTCTCAAGCTGTGGGCCTCTCTGAGGATTCCCGGAGAATACACATTATCTGCATGAGTGTTCACACCCACGTTGGGTGTTAAATGTGACCTGCCTGAAGTCTGCATAGGGATTCTCAGCTTGCTGGTATTGATCGTAAGTGTAGAGTTAGATTTAACCAGTAAACTGGCTGTTCTGAGAGATTTGTGCAGTCCAAGGACTTTACACTCATTGGCGACAGTGATTTTCTCCTGTAGCAGGATAGTACACACACCACAGTGTGAATCTTGTGTGACTGAGTTAGGACGTAAATATTACCTACTGTTTAATTTTGTATGAAAAATTTCATTTTGATGGGGCGTATTGTCACGAATCAATTAATGACATTGTACTTTGGTGGGAAGCCACGAACTCTTGTGGAAGGCCCACTGTGTGTCACTCAGTTTAACCATCCCTCTATTCATTTTGATTGGGATGGTTTTTCAGAACATTCGTCACTGTTTCAAAAGTGACTGTTCTTATGCATGACGTTAGTGCTTCACCGACTGATTTTATTGCGAGTGTATATCGTTCACCCTGCCTCTGTGACCATTGAAGTTAGGCCACGCCCACTTCCGGTGAACATGCCTATTTCTTATGCTCTCGTACCTGTCTTGATGACATCAGTTGGTGTCGGAAAGCCACAGGACTAGGAGTTGTCGAACACAGTGCAGAGCAGACCCATCATCGTAGTGCCTACAGCCTCCAGCAGTTCAATGATTCCCTGTATATCCCCACCGAGTTGGTGATCAGCTGTAGTGACCTTAGCAGTGAACTGCAGCACCTTAGCAGAGACACCCAGTCTCTTCTCAGTTACCTCCGTCTCCTCCACTGACTAGTATTTCCATTCTTTTTCCTAGGCTTAAGATTAATTAGCTATTCGAATGTGTGTGAGTGAGAGTATTTCCTTTGATATTTAAATTCATTTTGAGATTCTTGTAATGTAAATTTTTGTTGTAATTAATAAATTTACAGTTCCTTTCTTTGAGCTTAATGTAAATGTAGAATCGTGTTTGATTTCTCCACATTGTGCTTTCTCTAATTTGCTTATCCCAGTTTGCACAAGTTTCTTATATTAATCACAACTGGTATTTAGGCCAGTTCTTTAGTATCAATTCTTAAATCCGTTGTACCAACTAGGAGTTAAGCACCAGCAAGAACTTGTCTCAATTATTATTTTTATTGATTGTCAAGGGGGCAAGGATCACACTTTCTCAGAGGCCAACAGTATAAACAATTCACCATTCGTGAGTTGTTTGTCTCTGCTGTGTGCTGTTGAGAAAGTTTATACAATTCTCGTATTTAGGGAATCGGCGAAGTAAGGTGGCATTACTATATATATATATATATATATATATATATATATATATATATATATATATATATATATATATATATATATACATATATATATATATATATATATATATATATATATATATATATATATATATATATATATATATATATATATATACACAGTAATACCGCCTTACTTCGCCGATTCCCTAAATACGAGAATTGTATAAACTTTCTCAACAGTACACAGCAGAGACAAACATATATATATATATATATATATATATATATATATATATATATATATATATATATATATATATATATATATATATATATATATATATATATAGATAGATAGATAGGTAGATAGACAGATGTAGATAGAGATATATATTAGCATTTTATTCGCAAATCCATTTCCCCCCATGACAGAGACTTAAAAATACATTTATCAAAGTCGTAAAGACTAGTGTTATCTGAAAAGTTTTATGAGAAAAAATCAAGGTTTCTATACATACAAGCCGAGGTCTAAAAAGGTCTTAAACATTATTGCACTGTGCTTTGGCAGTTTGACTTTCCAGTACATTAGCCACATCACATAGATTTTGCTGTGATTTTTTTCAAAAGCATATGTTCTACATTAGCAAAAGATTACTTAAACTCTTTATTTCTTTCTGTTAAGCTCTCAAACTTAGTATGGGTACGTTCTTTGAACTAGGTATAATTTGCCTCAAAAGCATATTTGTTCCAATCGTGTTGCCTCTACACGCCTGAAACTTTCGATTACAATAATTTGTTTTAACTTTACAAATCATATTTTTATGAAGATATTCTCAGTCTTCTAATGTTCTTGTAAGGCACTGTTTTGTCTATTGTGATTTAGTTTCCTTTGCTTCTCATTCTTTTTCTTTTTTATTGCTGCCTGTTTTTCCTTGGTTATCCAAGGGACGAAAGGCATTAGGATTTGTTTAGTGACAACTGGAGGACAATTGCTCAAACAACTGTTGAGAGTGTCCGAAACAGCTTTCTTTGATTATAATGTTCAAACACTATTAAATATGTCCATTTCTTTATAAATATTATCACTTGTTTTGCCCACTCCACAGGGTGGGAAAGGCCCGGTATTTTCCAGAATGAAGAAGGAGGAGGAGGGAATGGAGGTGGACAAGGAGAAGCCTTGGCTATTAGAGAAGCCGTTTTCTGACAACCTGGAGCGTCTGGGAATCCTTGAGAAAACATTTTACATGGTGGCAGTTTCCACCAGGACCAGGTTTTAGATAAAGTGTGACTCTTAAGAGCCACCTTTCACCGATGGGTGGCCCCTGGACGTCGCTTCCTGTGGAATGGGAATGTACGGTTTTACTGTGCTTGTTGGTACAGTGTTGAACTTGATTTTTTTTTAAATACTGAACTCCTCTTAGTCTATCTATCTATCTATTGCCAAACTCCTCAATCCCGTACGGGGTGGCCACAAACAAACCGCCTCCACGTCGCCCTGTCCCCCGCCATTTCACTGCCCTGCTCCCAACTCATACCCCCCTCTCTCATATATCTCTGCACTCCATCCCTCCATCTCATCCTCGGCCTCCCCTTCCCTCTCTCCCACTCTACCTCACTCACATACACTCTCCTTGTCAGTCTCTCACTCTCCATCCTCTCCATATGGCCAAACCACCTCAGTGTGTTCCTCCTAACGCATCCTTTCACATTCACATCCACACCACAACGCTCCTTTATATCCTCATTTATCAGCCTGTCTCTCCATGTGACTCCACAGGCTCCTCTTAAATAACTTATTTCCACTGTTCTTACTCTTGACTTGTGTCCTTCCAACAACGTCCAAGCTTCACTTCCATACATTAGAGTTGGTATCACAATACTGTCATGTAGTAACTTATTCACTTCCATGCTCACTTCCCTGTTTCTTATCACTGCTATCAAGGAACCAGCAAACTTTCTTCCTTGTTGTACCCTTTCAAGCACTTCACCCTCAAAACTTCCATCCTTACTCATCACACTACCCAAGTACTTAAACGTACACACATTTTCCAATTCCTCACCATCCAACCTCACTGTACATTCACTGACTTCACCTCTCTCAAAGACCATCATTTTACTCTTCCCTACATTCACCTTTAGATTCCGTTTCTTACACACTCTCCCAAACTCATGTTCCAACCCTTGCAGCTCCCCTTCGTCTTCACTCAACAACACAGTTTCATCTGCAAACAACAGCACAGAGAGTTTCCAAATACTACCCTTACTCACCAGGACCACTCCAACATCCACTACCCTACCTTGTACCTCTTTTATTACCCCATCCATGTACAGATTGGATAACCATGGAGACATGACACATCCATGTTTCAGCCCAACCTTCAAATAGAAAAATTCACTCAGTTCACCATCTACACGCACTGCAGCCTTAGCACCATCATACATACTCTTCACATCATTCAACAACTTCCCATCTACTCCAAATATTCTTAATACTTTCCACAATCCTTGTCTATCCACTCTGTCATATGCTTTCTCCAAATCCATGAAGCCGCATACAACTACTTTCCCTTCTCTAGAAACTTTTCCACTAAAGATCTAAGAATGAATATCTGATCTACACAACCTCTTCCCTTCCTAAAGCCTCGCTGTTCTTCTCCAACTAATTCCTCTGTTGTTTCCCTAACTCTGTTAATAAGTATCCTACCATACACTTTTCCTATTACACTAAGAAGACAAATGCCCCTATGATTACCACAAACTTCTTTTTCCCCTTTTCCTTTGTAGAAGGGAATAATTATACCTGAGTTCCAATCCTCTGGGACTCTACCTTCCTCCCAGGCCAATCTGCACATCTTCCACATCCATTTTACTACTATCTCTCCCGCATGCTTCAGCATTTCACCACAAACTCCGTCAATTCCTGGTTCTTTCCCCATTTTAACTTTCTGCATTGCTTCCACAACTTCTATTCTCCTGATTTCACCTGTCTTCTCACCTCCCTCCTTCTCCTAGCCATTCCCCAGCCACTTATGCTCACATTACTTCCATCCTCTATGTTCAACAATTCCTTATAATGATCTCTCCATCTGCTCACTTTTTCTCTTTTCTCCACTAGTAATCTACCATTTTTATCTTTCACTACCCTGTTAACTTCACTGCCACCCTGTCTTACTCTTTTCACCTCTTTCCAGGACAATTTCTTACAGTCCCTCCACATTACACTCAAATTCCTTCCAAATTCCTCATCCACTCTCTTCTTACTCTCTCTTACTAATCTTTTCACCTCTCTCTTCCTTTCTACGTATAGCTCTCTCTTCCGCCTCTCAACTTCTCCCATGTCCCTTTTCTCATCCATTCACTGTATGCTTTCTTCTTTTGTGCCACAGCCTGTCTCACCTCTTCATTCCACCACGCTGTTCCTTGCACCCCCCCCCCCTCTGTTTTCTCTTCACCCCACACACCACATCACATGCTGTACATATTTCTTCTGTGAATATCCAGCACACACCTTCCACGTCCCCATCTGCTCCAATTCATATTTACCCAATCGTTCCTCCACTTCTCTCTTATATTCTGCCTTTTTCTCATCCTCTTGTAACCTTTCCACTCTCCTTGCAACTACTCCTTCCCGTTCTTCCCTTCTTCTATTTCTCCATCTGACTTGGATCTTGATTCTGACCAAGTAGTGGTCAGAAAGTCCACTCCCCCAACCTCCATAAGCTCTTTCATCCATTACACATTTTCGCATCCTTTCACCCACACACACATAATCAATCATTGCCTTCCTTTCATTCAGTTCACCACCCACCCTTCTCATCACTCGCCATGTCATTAGTTATAATAACTGACAGCAAATTTTCAAATTAGGTTCTGGTTCTGGCTATTGAGAGTATAGTGCAGCGGTTACCAGACCATGATCAGTTACTGGTCAGAAGATTCTATCCGTACTGGTGACCATAGGGCGTGTGAATGGATCTATGCCACCGAGTACTGTTGCAGAAGGAAGTGTAAAGCAGCTTTGTCGATTATTTGACAACATTTGATATTAAATATAACAGTAATGTGTAGCTTACTAGTATTCTGCAGAGAGAGAGAGAGAGAGAAAGAGAGTAAAAGTGGACTCTTGCATGTAAGTGCATGGCGGGGCCAGCAGACTGAACACCTGCCTGCCCTAATTACAACATGTTCACCTGAACAACAGGGGAGACGAGGGGAGGAGAGCGGAAGGGGAGGAAAAGGAAGGTAATTAAGAGAAGGATGAAGGATAGGAAGGATGAAGAATGATAAGGACAATGGAAAAGGGTAGAATGAGGAGAGGCAAAGACGGAGAAAGGGGAATTCAGACTAGGAAGAGAAAGAGGAGTTAGGATACAGAGATAAGGGAAGGAAAGCTGAAGAGGCTCATGGAAAAATATCGAGTGAAGAAGAGAAGAATGAAATGGAATTATAGATAGGGGAGAAAAATAAGAGTATGATATAAACAGACGAACGGGAAGAGAAGATAAAAAAATGTGAATAGCGAAAGATAAAAGAGAAGGAAATAAGCCGGAGGGAAGAATAGGAGAGACGGAGAGAAGCAAGAACGCGATCAGAGTAAAGAGGAAGGATAAAGGAAACACGTAAATAGTAAGAGTATAGGGTAGGAAAAAGGTTAAGAGTTTAAATGGCATAAGAAAAGAAGGAGAATTAAGATGAAGAGATTAAAAAGGGATACTACTAAGCCAAATGAAGAGGGGAGAAAGAGAGGAAGAAAAGAAAGAGAAGGAGAAGGAAAAGGATGATAGATGAGGGGAAGAAAGAGAAAGATACTCATAATAATTTTGGTGAAGTAAAAAGAAGTATAGGAAGGGTTAATGAGGTAATAGAGAAGAAAGAGAGAGAGAGGGAAAGAGGGGGAGAAATGAACAGAGAGAGAAATAGGGAGAAGAGAAAAATATCAACATTAGGAAAGAGGTGTAAGAAAAGAAGGAATAGGGGAAGGGGAGGTAAAAGGAAAGGAAAATGGGAGGGAAAAAAGATAAGACGTATGAAGAATGGAGATTCTTATAGGAGGAAGCAGGAGGAAAGATGGAGGTACACGGGACAAAGAGGGATGTAAATAACCACAAAGGAGAAAGAAGATACAGAACGATTGTGGAAAAATAGGAGAAATAAAACAAACAATGAATCATAAGGAAAACAAAGAAAAACACATGGATAACACGTAGTATAGAAGTGGAAAGACGAGATCTGGATGAAATGAGGTATTTGGAGGGAAGATGGTGGATAAGATGAGAAACAGTATAGCTGTGAGGGGGGGGGGAGGGAAGACATAGGAGGAGCAGGAGGGGAAGAAATGGAGCGTCTCAGTTCCGGGAGGCTGAAATTTGCTCATTATTCCACCTCATTCCTTCCCTTCCCCTCTCCCTCTTTCCTTCCTCTCCATTTTTTTTTCTCATTTCCTCTTCCTCTATGCTTTTTGGTCTCTCTCTCTCTCTCTCTCGTTTTAAATATTTTGTTCACGCGCAACACAGGGGTCCAAGTTTGACCTTTCCCAACGAACTTTTATTTTCTTTTTGAACCGCATCGTTCTCCCGTGTTACTTAACCTTTCCAAAATGCTGCCCTCATATTAATTCAAAAGTGAGTTGACCTTGCCCCGTTATCTTGACCTTTGTCTGTACTCAGAACTGAATCCTTTTATTCTGGCCCTGCCTTCAATGCTTCCACTAAATTTGGTGTAATCAGATAAAACATTCAGGTTGATCTTACCATGTGATCTTGACGCTTGATGTACTGTTCTTAATATTGTTCTCAGTAGCAATAACCTTTCTATCATGCCTGATTAAAAACGAATCATAACTGAGATTGAAATCTAATCTTGTAGTGTGGCCTTGACCTTTGACTGATTGTTCTTAGCGAGAATCGCTTCCTTCTTTCCTTAGCCTAAAGCCTTCCCCCAAGTTTGGTCTAAATTAGGAAAAAAAAAAAATGGACCCAGGCACAATAAACCTCGCCCGACAGCAGTTATTTTTTCAACCGCTTTCAAATTATAGCCTTCTCATAATCCGTGATCCTGCATTTGATCTTTCAAGGTCATGCAAGGTCAAAGGTCATGGTGCCAAATGAAATCCCATGAGACTTCCTATAGTTTGATAATAGTGAAGATCTCTATCTTCACCAAGTTTCGAGTTATAGCCCCCTCAATATCCGTGACCTTGAGTTTGACCTTTCAGGGTCAGTCGATTACCATAAAAATTTAATTATTTCCTTTTGGGACCAGTACCCACATATCCTGAAAGTTTAATGAAATTTCATTCAGCCGCTTTTACGTAATGTTGCTAACAGACAGACAGAGAAAGAACGAAACAATTAAACTCGGCCAAAAACAATACCTCGCCGGACTCCGTCCGGGCGAGGTAAATATAGCAAAGATATAACGGTTGATCAACGTTTGATCAAGTCCTCTAACCCTGGCCTCTGAATCTGTTATCAAAAGTAACAGGTTATCTCCTTTTTTGACCTCCAGCCCTTAGACCATTTTTGGTTAAAATCAAATAAGAGTTGTTTCTTTCATTTTGTCCACACACACACACACACACACACACACACACACACACACACACACACACACACACACACAGAGTAACAAACACAATACAGGAAAGGGAAGGATAGGTGGACAGTATCTATTTAGATTTCAAGAAAGCTTTTGACACAGTACCACACCAAAGACTTTTATGGAAACTGTACCATCAAGGAGGAATTCGAGGCAAACTGTTTTGTTGGATGCAAGACTTTCTCATAAAAAGAGAAATGAGGACAGTACTAAGAGGAAACTACTCATCATGGAAAGAAGTGACTAGTGGAGTACCACAGGGTTCAGTGCTGGCACCAATCATGTTTTTAGTGTATATAAATGATATAAACAGTAACACTGGAAATGAGAGCTATCTGAATATGTTTGCAGATGATGCAAAAATACAAAGGAGAATTACTAACACAGACTCTTGTAAAGAGCTACAAGAAGAATTAAACAAACTTCATGAATGGAGTAGTACATGGCAAATGGAATTCAATGTGGACAAGTGTCATGTAATCAAGTTTGGTAAAAGTGGAAAAAGACCTGATTGGGATTATAAGTTAGGAAATAAAACCCTATATACATCAGAAAGAGAGAAAGACCTAGGTGTGATTATCAATAACAGACTATCTCCGGCTGACCACATCAGCGAGAAGGTACGGAACATGTATACACTGCTTGCAAATATGAGAATAGCATTCACATACATAAATGAAGACATGCTAAGAAGGATAATAACATCATTCATTAGACCAACCCTGGAATATGCATCAGTAGTCTGGAGTCCTCATCTCAAAAAGCACATAGACAAGATTGAAAAAGTTCAAAGGGCCGCTACAAGATGGATACCAAGCTTAAGGGACCTAAGCTACGAAGAAAGACAAAAAACTGAATCTACCAACACTACAGGAGAGAAGGAAAAGAGGTAACATGATAATGCTATATAAATGCATATCAGGAAAGGAGAAAATAGACATAAATGATTACTTAACATATGGAGAAGCATCAGCAAGAGGACACTGCAAAAAACTGCATAAGAAGAGAGGTGATAAAGACGTAAGGAAATTCAGTTTCCCAAACAGAGCAATTGATCAATGGAATGCACTACCGAATGAAATAGTGTGTGCCAAAACAATTCACAAATTTAAGGATATGTACGATAAATATGGTTTAAGACACGGGACAGTAGGAGCTTGACTCATTCCTGTAAAGATACAATTAGGTAAGAACAATTAGGTAAGAACACACGCATGGTCAGCGCTCAAAATGTAACATCTGCTCTCGCTCGGGGAGTGCTGGTTTAATTTAATGGGGGAGGCGGTGGCTGAATCGGTAGAGAGGCGGCCTGCAGTCCTAATGGACCCAGGATCGAATCCCGGCTGGGGCAGGGAACAGTTTAAGGATTTGAATTTCCAAAAAGCAGACTTTCCTGATCTACCAGATGACCCGCCGACATGTTGCAAAAATACACCCGCTAATACCAATACACCAGTCCTGTATGAGACAACCCTAGCATGTATTCAATATGGATGGTGGGTGTTAGCGCCTAAGTGGTGACATGTGGAGGTGTAGGAGGACTACTGGGCCTTGGAATAGGTCACTGCCACCAAGTAATAGGCCCTGAAGCCTTTGCCCAGAGTTGGACACGTAAAAAAAAAAAAAAAAAAAAAAAAAAAAGATCGACTGGTGATAGAAATAAATAATTTGCTGAGTTTACTGACTTGCAGTAAATTATTTTTAACCCCTCCACTACAGAAACTCTCACCAATGTTAGGCAGTATTATATGACGACACATCTTCTCACGGAAGATGGTGGGAATGTACAATAAAGATTTTTTTCCTTCAACGCCATGACGTATGGTTTGTTCATTATTCGTGCTGGAGTCAGATTTTTTATTTTTTTTCAGGTATGGGTGACTTTGCAAACTAGAGGGCTTAGATATAGCGTAAGTTAACGCTTCAGTAGAAGAAATTCTCCATTGTTTAGGAAAACTCTGAAGTACGAGGAATAAAGCATAAGAATACGTCATAAGGTTAATTGCGTTAAAGCTATGTTAAGGAACATTTTTCAGTGTGGTAACTTTACCTAATGTGCCAGTGCGAGAGAGAAATATAATATCAGATTGTCCTTTTTTTTTTTTTTTTTGTAGGGAGGGAAGGGGGAGGCAGGCCCATCTTAAACGGAACTCCGGTGTATTGCAGGCAAAATAAATGTTCCTCTTCTATTACAATCAACCATCCTTCTTTCTGGGGACAGGGATTTAGCTGAGGGACGTTTGTATAATCAGGAAACTTAGTTGCCTGGTTATATTGGTGCCACAAAACGACGATGTCCCTCTCCATATCATAGTTCATATGAATCATATCTCATCTCCCTACAGTATCTGTATGTCTATCTTTCTTTTTATGTATCTGTATGTTAATTCCGGATGGACTTTCTACGAATAAATCGCCTCAAGCCACTCTGTCCTCTGCCAGAATGCTGCCCTCTCTCCTACTCCCACCGCTCGAATTCACATACCTCTCTGTTCTGTCTTTGCACCTCATCCCCAGTCTCCGCATCCTCTCTCTTCCCCGCCACCATCTTCACTTAAACTCTCAGATTCAGTGCCTCAATATCTCTTCTCTCCACATGGCCAAACCTACACAGGCTGCTTCTAACACTGGTCAGGGGATTACATACGAACCAAGTCAAAAAGCATAGCCTTTTTGGCGAAGTTAATAAAGAGAGCCGACTGAGTCCATCCTTCTTCGTCCCCACTCTATTCTTCTCAAACCTTGGAGAATTTGTCACAACTCTGTGTTCCCGCAAGCCCGCAAGCTAGAATCTATTAACGGCCGGATATCTGTATCAGATGACAGGTGGAGGCGCGAGGGTGGGGTGGCAGGGAAGGATAGGGGAGTGTATAGAAAAGAGGAAGAAGAAGACAAATAAATGAAAATATAGAATAGGCGGTGAAATGAGAGGAGGAAGAGGAGGGAACAGAGATGGAAGAAGGAGACAGGGAATGAAAACATAAGAAGAGGAGAGAAGGAAAAGAGACGGCGAAAGGAAAAGGAGGGGAAAAGCAGGGAGGTGAATGAGGAAATGGTTAGTAGTAGTAGTAGTAGTAGTAGTACTTGTAGTAGTAACAACAGCAGTAGTAGTAGTAGGAGGAGGAGGAGGAGGAAGAGGAGGAGGAGGAAGAGGAGGAGGAAGAGGAGGAGGGGGGGAGTGGTGGATGTGGAGGTAAGGAGGGGAGAATATGAGGAAGAAAAATGGAGGATGGGGATCGAAGTTGAGGGACAAAATAGGAAACTGAGGGAAGAGGAGGGATAGAAAGACAAAAGAGCGAAGGAGGAAGGAAGGAAACGAGAATAGGGGAAGAGATAATGAAAAAAAAATGGAGGAGAAAGGGAAGAAGGGAGAGAGAAGAAGAAAGGAGAAGTACATAAAAAGAAGGAAGCGATAAAGAAGAAGGAAGGAAAGGGAGGAAGAAGACCTTAAAAATGTTAGTGTGTCTGATCGCGGAGGAAGTGAGGGTTGTAGGGAGTAACATGGGGTAATACAGGCAATGATAAAACGAGGCTGTCAAGGGACATTCAAAAGTAAGAAAGATTACAAATTTTGCTTCACCAGCTTCATCCTCTCGCTAACGCTGAGGATAATTGTAAATCCTTTACTTTCGTGTATCTCATCGAATGAACTTTATTTTTCCTTTCAGTTATATGCTACTGTTGAATCATTATAGTACAGCAAGAAAAAACGAAGCGACGTAAAAAAGAGATAATAATAGCTGCATTTTACGTGTCCCCTTTATGTAAAAAAAAGCAGAGATTCTTCAGCCAGATGCAACCATTCAGTGATATTCGTAAGCTAAATTGTGTCACCATATGAGTTTCTGCTGAGCGAAGCTCCTTGCTTCGTAAAGTCCTTAGTGGGCACCACCGGTTTTTAGCTGGAGAAAGAGATTGCATTTTAACATTCGTTGGCGTGACCAAGCCGCTCCTAGTACTACTTCAGCACATAAAAATTATTACGGAAATTACGGAATTAAAGAAATAAAGACATTTGTTTTTAGATCAGCAAGAAGTTATTGATATTCTGAAAGTAAAAAAAAAAGTGTTAATGAACATTACTGGTTGAGAAGGAAGAAAAAATGAGCAGATGGAGAAAACACCTTCACGAATTGTTAAACATAGAGAATGAAAGTAATGCAAGTATAAGTGGGTGGGGAATGGCTGGGAGAAGGAGGGAGGTGAGAAGACAGGTAGAAATCAGTAGGATGGAAGTTGTGACAGCAATGAAGAAGGTCAAAATGGGGAAAGCCCCAGGAATTGATGCAGTGTGTGGTGAAATCCTGAAGCATGGGGGAGAGATAGTAGTAGAATGGATGTGGAAGATGTGCAGATTGGCCTGGGAGGAGGGTAGAGTCCCGGAGCTTTGGAAGTCAGGTATACTTATTCTCTTGTACAAAGGGAAAGGGGAAAAAGAAGTGTGTGGTAATCATAGGGGCATTTGTGTTCTTAGTGTGATAGGAAAAGTATACGGTAGGATACTTATTGACAGAGTTAGGGAAATAACAGAGGAATTAGTTGGGGAAGAACAGGGAGGTTTTAGAAAGAGAAGAGGTTGTGTAGACAAGATATTCATTCTTAGATCTTTAGTGGAAAAGTTTCTAGAGAAGGGAAAGAAGTTGTATAAGGCCTTCATGGATTTGGAGAAAGCATATGACAGGGTGGATAGGCAAGGATTGTGGAAAGTATTAAGAATATATGGAGCAGATGGGATGTTGTTGAATGCTGTGAATAGTATGTATGAGGGTGCAAAGGCTGCAGTGCGTGTGGATAGTGAACTGAGTGAGTTTTTCTATTTGAAGGTTGGGTTGAAACAAGGATGTGTCATGTCTCCATGCATGTTCAATCTGCATATGGATGGGGTTATAAAAGAGATACAAGGTAGGGCAGTGGATGTCGGAGTGGCCCCAATGAGAAAGGGCATTGTTTGGAAACTCCCTGTAATGTTGTTTGCAGATGATACTGTGTTGTTAAGTGAAGACGAAGGGGAGCTGCAAGGCTTGGTGGATGAGTTTGGGCGAGTGTATAAGAAACGGAATCTAAAGGTGAATTTAGGGAAGAGTAAAGTTATAGTCTTTGAGAGAGGTGAAGTCAGTGAATGTACAGTGAGGCTGGATGATGAGGAAATAGAGAGTGTGAGTATGTTGAAGTACTTGGGTAGTGTGATGACTAAGGATGGAAGTTTGGAGGATGAAGTGCTTGAAAGGGTACAACAAGGAAGAATAGTTGCTGGTTCCATGAAGGCAGTGATAAGAAACAGGGAAGTGAGCATGGAAGTGAAAAAGTTATTACATGACAGTATTGTGATACCAACTCTAACGTATGGATGTGAAGCTTGGACGCTGTTGGAGTGACAGAAGTAAAGAGTGAGAGCTGTTGAAATGAGTTATTTGAGAGGAGCATGTGGAGTCACATGGAGAGACAGATTGACAAATAAGGAAGTGAAGGATCGTTGTGATGTGGATGAGGATGTGATAGGAAGCGTTAGGAGAAACACATTAAGGTGGTTTTGCCATGTGGAGAGGATGGAGAGTGAGAGACTGACAAGGAGAGTGTATGTGAGTGAGATGGAGGGGGAGGGTGGGAGGGGAAGGACAAGGATGAGATGGAGGGATGGAGTGGAGAGGTATATGAGAGAGGGGGGAGGGTGAATTAGGAGCAGGGCAGTGAAATGGCGGGGGACAGGGTGACGTGGAGGCGTTTTGTTTGTGGTCACCTCGTATAAGGGATTAAGGTGTCTGACAATAGATAGACAGAGTTAATGAAGGCAAAACTAAAATCAATCAACAGGACATATTAAAACGTAATACACGTACACTGTTCACTGTCAGACATCCAATCCCAGGGTTCACTTGGGTGGCCGACACAGATCATTCGCAGTACCTTATGCTGTATTTCGTAAATTAAAGGCAGCGTGGGAAAATAAACAGAGTATTAATAATAACACAAACATTTTATTAATAAGGTAGTTATTGGGATGAGAAGGAATTTGGTCTAAAATATAAAGTGGGTGAAACAGAAAAAAGTTTTAGGGTGTACAGTAGGTGTATGATACAAGTTACTTGTTAGTGTTTTGACTGAGTGTTTTTTGTTGCCATATATTGATCTCCCCGGCATCCTAGAGATGTGTTTGTATTTTCTCGTGTGTGTATCTAGGAAAGAATTTATATGCCAAGATAGACTTCTATCCATATACTGTCATTGAAGAAGAGTATGGGGTACTGCAGTCCCTGTCTTTTCATGTTTCAAGGGAACAATGAGTGTTCCATGTCTGTAGCTCTACCGAGCTCTTTGATGTTATCACGGCTCACGACTTCACTGGCCTCGAGTTTCTTCCCTATTTTATAAGCAGCCTCCCAGCTGGGTATATATGGTTTAAAGAATGTGAGAATGCTGAGCCCCTGAGTTTTCGCTGTAGGTATATCTATCGTTCCTAACAAGACGGGGGGCTTAATTCTGTACCAGCTATAATATCATTCGTGCTTTGGAGGCCATATGTGTTGGAAATAGTGAGTAATCTAGTACTGATTGTATCTTCATTTTGATTAGGTGTAGTGCCCGTCAGAGCCCAGTGTCACTATAGTTGGTCCGAGGAATTTGTGATTGGATGTGGAGGAGGGTAACCTTAATTGTGACCAACTAGCAGCATATTTTGATCAACTCACTCCTTATTTGACCAAATTACCTCTTATTTGACCAACTCGCCGCTTATTTGACCGACTCACACATTACTAGACCAACTCGAACATATTTGACCAACAAATTAGATACGCCACTTCTATTTTAACAATTATATAGGCCTATTAAAATATATAAAGAGAGAGACAGAGAGAGAGTGATACATAGATGCACACTGTAAATGCACTCCGTTGATTTAACTGAGAATATTCATTGGACTTAATATTATACCCTACCCTACTCCATTTTTTTGGAAAAGCAGCCTGTCTTTTTTTTTTTTTTTTTTTTTTTGACCTGTGTGAACGTTTGACCAACTCTGAGCCAAGTATTGGGGAGTGACTCCTTTCCTCCCCCAGGTCGGGCCATCCCTACTTGTACTTAAAGCCACCTGAACTTGGACCCAAACCTGAATTATTGTTGACAATATAATAGACACCGTGTAAATTATTAAGAAGTTTGATTAAAATAATTCAGCCAGTCGTGACATTTGGCGTTATTTATGACCAGGCCAATAACAGAAGTGCATACAAATCTGCCCCGAACCCCACCCCCCCTTCTTGTTATCGTTCTGTGAGTGAATTGGGTCCAGGTCAAGGCACTTTTATTAAAATGGTACCTGATTTTTGTTTAGACTATTTTCCTGACAGGAGGGAAACTATGGTATTTTGTATTTTGTCTCTAAACATATAGATAAAAAGAAAACAATATGTAAAAATATGTTTTGTTCTCTCAGAGACCTCTCCTTTTATGTAAGAAAAATAAGTGTCTACTCTGCATACTTGACCAATTCATTAATTATGTGACCAACTCAGATAAAAACATGGGGGGAGTGAACCCCCATCCCCCACCCCCGGTCCAGCCATCTCTGAGCGTCACCTGTAGGTGACAGAAGTTTGTTTGCACACAGATTTTAAGTTTTATTACTTAGCCCTTAAATTTCAGGTTTCAACAGAGCTCAGTCATGTCTGTTTTCTTTGATATAGTCAGCTGGGTCCATTGTTTACATGTGGAGCTAAGGCATGAAGATGGGGAGGTTGTAATGAAGAGTTTTCACCAAATTCTCAAGTACCATATTCATAATGGGTACCAGTAGAGTAAAGAGGTAAGTGATTGGATTCAGTGTCTTTGCTGGACAACCTACAGTAAATAGCTGGTAAATAGTGGCAAAACATCCATTTAACCATCCGAAAACAGGCGGGAGTGCTAATTTATAATTTAAATAGCCTGTTACTGTAGGTGACACAGGATGCTGGAGCTGCTGTACTGATACCAGTTTCTAGCAATAACAGATGATGATGGAGAATGTTATAGCTTATAGTTTTTACGTTCTTGATTTCTCAGTAGTTAGGGCAACTAATATAATGTGTTATTTGATGATATATTTGTGGATAATGATGGTTAAACCTTTATAGAGATTACTTATAGCTTTCTCATTTCTTTTGCTTCAGTCTAATTCTTGATGAGGTGCTACAAATATTGGAGACCCCAGACAACGAGAACCAGAAATCCCAGGATTCAAATGAAGAAATAAGAGGCAGGGATATAGAAAAAAAAAAAAAACTCACAATTTTCCCTCCACAAGAGGAGACAGAAACAGGTGAGGATTCAGGTGATGAAAATACCAGAAATCAGAACTACCTTACTGCAGCTCAGCTACTTTAAAAATGATTTTTTTTTTCAGTGCAAAGAAGAAGGAACCAAAGGCCAGGGGACTGTAAATTGCTCCCTTCAAGAAAAAAAAAACGAGATGACAGAGAGCCAAATTCAAGGTCCATTGATTTCGAGATGCATCTACACACTGCATTTGAAAGCCTGGAGATCATAGGCAGTAGGAAAAACAGACAGAGAGAGAGAGAGAGTTCCAGAGTTGACCTATTGCATATATGAAGGTCTGGGAGTAGCAGTTAACTCTTGCATTAGAGAGCTGGACAGAAAAGGGATGTGAGTTGGATGCTAGACGGGTGCTATGGAGCCACGTAGTGGAGGAGGGATGCATGCAGACTGTTCAGAGGAGTAGTGGCCATTGAGGTAACGTTAGAAAAGAGATAAAGATGCAACAGTGCAGCAAATAAGCAGAGATTGAAGAGAACCAATAAGGGGAGGAGAATTGATGAGATAAAAAGCTTTGACTCTACCCTGTTGAGAAGAGCTGTATGAGGGGAGCCTCGCCACACGTGATAGTTGCATTCTAAACAGGGGCTAATAAAACCTGCATATAAAGTCAAGAACTGTGCAGGGGTAAAGAAGGTAGAGTCAGCTTAGCACACCCAATGTCTTGGAAGCAGATTTTACAAGAGAGATAATATGTTCCCTCCAAGATAAATCCCAGGAGAAAGAAACCCCAGATGTGCTTAAAGATAATGCAGGATTGACCTGGATATTGTTAAAAATCAGAGAGTACTCCAGTGGAAGATTTTATCAGGATAATAGATGAAAGAAGTGAGTTCTTGATGCATTAAATACAATGTGATAATTTTTACCCCAGTCAGAGATGAGCCATCCCTTGTTTGTTCAAGCAACTGCTGAGAAGGACGCTGCGGGAAGTGAATGGAAAAGTGAAGGGTGCAGTCATCAGAGGTTAAGTGGATAGGGTTAGTTATACAGCTTAGGTAATTGACGAATAAAAGGAGGAGAGTTAGTGATAGGAGAGAGCCCTGAGGAACACCACTAATGATACTGTAGCTCTAGGAGAAGTACTGTGGCCATCTACAACAGCAGCTGTAGAATGACCAGAAAGGAAGCTATAGATGAAGGCACAGATAGGATAGAAACTGTAAGAAGGTAGTTTGGAAATTAAACATTTGTACCTGACTCAATCGAAAGCCTTTGAGTTATAAAGTGCAATAGCAAAGCTTTCGCCAAAGTCCCGAAAGGAGGATGACCAAGAGTCTGAAAGGTAGGTGACAAGATCGCCAGTGGTGCATCCCTGGCGGAACCCATGCTGATGGTCAGAAAGAACTTTGTGATAGGAGAGAGAGTTTTCTTTGTTAAGAATAGACTCGAAAACTTTTGAAATACAGCATGTTAAAGCAACTGGGCAATGGTCAGAGGGCTGGGAATGGTCACCATTCTTTGGGTCACACTGAATAAAAGCAAACTTTCAACAAGAAGGATAGGTGCAAGTTGGTAGACAAAGACGAAAGAGGGTACCTAGGCAAGGTGTAAGAACAGAAGCACATTTCTTAAGGACAACAGGAGGGGCCCCATCAGGCCCATATGCCTTGTTATTGAGGCCAGTGATGGCAGAAAATGCATCAGCTGAAGAAATTTTAATGTCAGCCACGAGGAAGTCAGAGGGGGGAAGAGATGGAGGGACAGCACCGGAATCGTCTAAGATGGAATTGGAGGAGAAAGTCTGAGTGAATAGCTCTGCTTTATTGGTAGGAGATATAGCTACAGAGCTATCAATGTGGAAAGAAGGAGGGAAGGATGATGAGGTAAAGTTGTTAAAAAGTTTTTTGGCAAGGTGCCAGAAGGAGCAGGAAAAATTCTAGTTGGAGAGCTGAGAACATTTTGTAATTATTTTTAGCAGAGTGAAGAACAGACTTAGCACAACTCTGGGCAGGAACATAAAAAAGATGAGATTCAGGGGTAGGTTGGCTCTGATACCATTTGTAGGCCTTCTTGTTGTGAACAGCATTAGAGCAAGGATGAGTAAACCATTTTTTTTTCAAACGATATGAGAAAGGAATGAATGCTTCCATACATGAAAGAATAACCTCTGCAATGTGCATGGCACAATCAGATGGCTGTTGGAGATGGAAGTAATAATCATTCCGGGGAAAATCAAAGAAACAGTGCCTGAGGGCCTCCCAATCAGCAGCTCCAAAGTGCCACAACCAATGTTTCTTTAGAGGGCCAATAGGCTGTACTAGAGCAATAGGACAGGTTAAGATGATGAGGTTGTGATCAGAAGAGCCCAAGGGCGAGAAAAGATTTACAGTGCAAGCAGAGGGTTTAGTTGTAAGGAAGAGGTCAAGTATGTTGGAACTCTCTTCATGGCAGTCAGGGATATGGTTAGGATGCTGTACAAGCTGGTCTCGGTCATTAAGGACAGAAAAGATATAGGCTTGTTCACCAGGTGGATCAGTGAAAGAAGAGGAGAGCCAAATGAGGTAGCAAACATTGAAATCTCTTAAAATTGTGATTTCAGAGAAAGGGGAAATGAATAAGATGTGTTCCGTCATAGAAATAAGTCAGAAGGATTAGAGGATAAGTAAACAGCACAGATATATTTAGTCAGAGAACGACAGGAAAACTGAAGCAGAGAGCAGATAATTCAGAAGAATCAAATTCAGGAACACGAGAGCAAGATGAATCATTGTATACCTATATGCAACAGCCACATTTGGCTTTAAAATGAGTATAGAGAAAGTAGAAGGATACAGAGAAGGTTTTGCTTTCAGTTGCCTCAGACCTCTGAGTCTCAGTTAGGAAGAGAAGGTGAGGTTTAGAGGAAGAGAGGTGGTGCTCAACAGAGAGAAAGTTAGAGGAAAGGCCGCAAATATTGCATAAATGAAGAAGTGAATTAGGCAGAGGTTCTAGGCATCTCACTGGTTCGTCACAGGGTGGGGGGTGGGTGTTGGGAGCATTATTGTTCTCAGAGGCTTGGTTAAACGTCGTTTTGGCTAATTTTGAATAGGAACCGTACTGTGTAATGTGGATGAAAGTTGGTGTTAACATATTTTGGCATCCAACAGGCTATCCACTCCAACAATGCCCCAGAGTTCACCAGTAAAATCTGGCAGGAGTTAGCTCAAATCTTCGGGTATCACATCTCCCACTCATCCTCCTACTGGCCACAGGGAAATGCCATTTGCGAACGAAGCCATCGTACCTTGATGAACCAGCTCTGCACCCGGATAGAAGAAACAAAGGATGACGACTGACTCGCACACATCAAGATCATGCAATGGGGCATAAACTCTTGCCACGAGAGGACGGCATCTCGTCTCGCGAACGTGTGTTTGGGGAAGTGCCTCTCCTACCAATGTGGCAACATCTACAACCTCCCGCCACCTCCCTCTCCTCTGTCCTCCTTCACCATCTCAAAAGGTGGCTTTCTCACCTACTTAGTAACCTAGACCTCCGACCTGACACCACCTCCAACCCGAACAAGCCGGGCGACACCATCGTGATAGTGCAGCTCCCTACACCCCACAAGTTTGCACCTCGCTTCACAGGGCCCTACACCATCACCAACGTCCCCAACCCCTACCAAGTGACGGTCAATTATCACAACACGCCCCGCACACTCAGGAATTGCCATGTGTGCCCATTCCATGCCCCTACTTCCCCAACCCCCACCCCATGCCCTACGTCACCCACCAAATTCGCCCCGCCCCCCGTACCTCCTACGGCTGCTACATATCCCCCTCTCCTTCTCTCTCCACCTCCCCCTCCCAATCCTCTCCCTCCCCTACCCTGTCATGCCGCATCACACCTCACCTGAAGACTCGCCAATGCCGCCTTCCTGACCTTTCCCCAACCCCTTCCCTGCCGTCCTCCCCATCCCCCACACCCACCACCACATGTCCCGACCACACACCAACCTCTCCACCCGCCCAAACTTCACCCTGCCCACTGCCAATCACCACCCCCAGCCCCGTTGCCGCCCCTCCACCCCTACACACCTCCCCATCCACCACGCCCACCACCACATGTCCCACCCATGCACCAACCTCTCCTTCACCCACCAACATTTCACCCTGCCCACCACCCATCACCAACCCCAGCCCTCTCGCCGCACCTCCACCCTCACACACGCTGCCAACCTCCCCACCACACTTGACTCCAACACACCGCCCACACGCACCCAACTGACTGCCCACACCCACCCTAAAAACCACCATCACACACTCCTGCCACCTTTCATGCCCACCTGCACAATATGACCCCACCCCTACACCACTCACCTCACTGCAAAACCACACTCCTTCTAACACGAGCCCCATCACACTCATGCTACACCAAGCACAAATCCCGGCCACCACCACTCCCCAGAGACACCACGTCGCATTGCCCCATCATAAAATCCCATGCTCCCCAGCAATCTCCAGCTTTTAGCACAGCTCTCTACAGGAGACAAGACCTACCAACATGAGAATCCAACGAGCCACATGGGTGCCGCCCCTCGGACACAAACATCATGTCCATGGCCCCCTCCACCTCCTGTGACTCCTCTGCACCACCACTGACCTGTCCACCCTCTTCATCATCTGTGACACCCACATGGACAAAAACCCAGCCACCACAGCATGGAACACCCTCCTCCAACATCTCCAACTCATGCACCACACCGACAACACCAAAGTCTATCACCTCCAGTCATGAGGATGTGATTTTTTCCCTGATGATGGTGGTAAAAAACCAGGAATAGTCACTGAGGGCAGCACAAAACCCCCGGGAGGAGCCTAAAGAGGGGCAGACAGAGCACAACCCGACCCCTGGCGACAGGGCCATAATTCCACCCTGGCTGTGTGCCCCTATGACCAGGAACTCGCCCACTGCCACCATAGCAGGAAACGGAGACTACCTTGCAGGTGAGCTGACCCTCGACAGGATCAGGGAGGAGCTACTTCCTTAGCTCCAAGCAGCACTTTCCAGCGACGGCCAGTAGCTGCGACCTTTGTGAGATGGCCTGTACCCGCTCAGACCTTCAGGAGATGGCCAGTAGCCACTCAGAAGGCTTGTAGCCGCTCTCCCCTGCAGGAGATGGCCTGTAGCCGCTCCTCTTTAAGAGTCATGGCCTGTAACCAGGTTCAGGTGATGGTCAGTAGCAGCACCCTTAAAAGGCAACTGCTGTAGCCGGGCCACACAGCAGGAGATGGCTGGTAGCCGCTCCTCCGTCAGGTGCTGCTATATACCCCTACAGGAACCAGCGACGGCCAGTAGCTGCGCTGGGGAAAGAAGGGTACATCCCCTCTACTCCTGTAGTTACCTCAGAGGATAAGACACAGGCGATGGCCAATAGCCACGCCCACCAGCAGGAGATGGCCTGTAACCGCTCCTCATTGGCACGTCATCCTCCATACAGGGCTCAGGTGACGGCTGGTAGCCACGCTAACAGGCAAGTGACGGTCAGTAGCCACACTTTGCCTGTACCCCCATGAGGGAGTCGGGTCCAGGTGATGGCTGGTAGCCGCGCCTACAATGAAGGGACGGCCTGCAGCCGCCCTCATTTTGTTGCCCACAGGAACCCAGCAACGGCCAGTAGCTGCGCCAGGGAGGAGCACCAAAGCCCCTTGCTCCCTGTGACTCCACTACGAGAGGGCATTCTGCCATCAGACCTGCCAACCGGCTGAGGGACAAACGACCTACTAACCACCACCAGCAAGGAAACCTTCAGGAGGAAGGCCTCAGCCCTGAGGATCCATGGAGAGGCCCTGTGTTATCCCCAGGGTTAATCTCTGCCCAGCTGGCTCCAGAGGGACCCCACCTGACGGACTCTGATGGAGGTCGACACCACAGCCCACTCCTGACAGCATCCCTGATTGCCAGAGACTGCAGCCGATGGGCCCCTGAGGCCGCCCCCAGGACCCCCGGGAGAAACCTCTCCCCACCCTGACACAGACAACATTTGTCCTCCGTCAGGCGCCTGAGTGAGAGCTTCAGGAAACTGTTCGGCCCCAGTCCCGAGGGCCGGACACCAGTTCCCAGCCCCGACAGTGCGGGACCCTTTGCCGCACACAGCTCTGGATGAGAGAGGACGCCCCTACAAGTGACTTCGTGTCCTGCGGCCACGAAGGCCCCTGGCAGAGCTCAGCCCCTTTCATGAGCTGAGCTGTGAGCTCTTCTGCCGCCCTCCGCCAATGATGCCACCTAACCCAGCTCCAACAGTGAGTGACAGTGGAAGTGCAGTGACAGTGAAACAGTGACCTAGACATTGGGCAGTAAGTTAGAATACTAGAGGGAAACCAAGCCCAAATTCTATCAGTGCTACAGTACCTAAATTATAGACCAACAGTGAAACAGTGACAGGACGAGAGAAGCCGAGCATTGATTACAGTGACCTGAGTGAATGTACATCTCGGCTCTAGTAATATAATTCTTCCGCGACATAAAACATATAGCCAAGCTACCTATTCCAACCACAGTGTAAATTTCCCTCAAAGTGACTGATTCTTCAGCCCGACACCTTAGGTGCTGTTCATTGTACTATTCACTTTTATCCTGAACTATTGTCTCAACAGTATCCTGTGAGATACTGCTACTTTCGATCTCAGTACATGTTATATAATTGCCTAGATTCCTGCTTGTGACATTTACCTGTTCCACATTTAGAATTTAACAATATACATGTAAGGTTGTTGCCACGAGTTTTTGTGCCCTGTGTCTCTCTTAGTTTACTAAGCTCCGGTCTAGGAAGGGAACAGGTGTTCCAGGGACAGGAAGCCGACCCTTAAACACCTAGCATAACAAAAAAATGCAGGACAAGACAGTATTTGCAGACAGACTATATTGTTGCTCTCTCCTCTCACAACTGCTCCACCTCTTCTCCTTCCCTCTCTTCCTCTTCTTCCTTTCTCCCCACTGAAACAGTAGCATGGTGATACAGGTTTTATGTTATAATAAGGCAAATATTATGGGGCCGGCTGGACAATTTTTCTAGACCCTCACTTGACTCTTCATCGTTCATTTAGGTTTCAGTCCACCTTGCGGAGAAGTGGCAGCCGCACACATCGTTCCATTAATTTTACACCAACTTTCGTCAAGACAGCCATCTCAACATCTTAAATGCTGAGCTGTAACACTTACTTAACTCTAAAATATGATTATAGTCACAAAGAAGTGCTACAGAAAGGATGAAGAGCCATAACATGGTCTTCCTCTATCACTCCGCTTCGTGAAACAAGCTGTAAATGAAAGAAAAGCATCAGGGAGCCGAGTGCTAATCGCCCACCAGAATATGCTGTTGGCCAAGTTACTACCGCGGCCCCCCCGGGGGGGACCCAAGGAGCAGGGCTCCCCGGGGGGCCGGGAGGCGGTGCCCCTCCGGGAAGGGCTGGGGAGCGGGCCCCCCCAGCTTGATATCTCACGAACGGCTTGAACTATCAACATGAAACCTTCAGGGTATCAAAATGTGGCCAAAATCTTTGACGAGTTCGAAAATGGGCAGTCGGGGTCAAGGTCAAGGTCGCCAAAATGGTTGTCAAAGGTCAACTAGTTTTAATTGCCCGTCTTTAGCACCTTTATATTTCATGAACAGCTTGAGCTTGCAACATGAAACTTTCAGGGTACCGAGATATGTTCAAAATCTTTCGCCTCCCCCCCTTTCCAATGGGGTAGCCGTCCCCCGGCCCTTCCGAGGGTGGCGTCGCCTTCCGGCCTCCCAGGGGGGGACGCCGCCCCCAGGACCCCCAAGGGGGGGACCTGCCTCAAGGTCCCTCGGGGGGTCTTCGCTCCTTCCGCCCCTTGTCCCCTGCCCCCCCCTGGACGGGACGCCTCCGGGGCCGCGCATGCAACTTGGCTAACAGCATATTCTAGCGGACGATTAGCATTCGGCTCCCTAATGCTTTTCTTTCATTCTTTGCAAAAAACAGGCAATGTATATCTTTCACAGCTGTCTTAGTAAAGTTGTAAATTGACTTAAAGACTGTAGGCAATGGAATGGGGTGGTTGTTTGTGTAGTTCTGTCGTCAAGATGCTGCGCCATCTACCTCTGTCTATCTGTGAATTTACCTGGAAAAACAGCCTTAAGAACTATCGTGCAAGCTTGTTTAGTAGTACTGGGTATGTCATAAATAGATCTGTAGATGGCAAAAAGACGCTGAGCTGGTGCTTTCATCAATAATGCGGCTTTATTTGGCTCTGTCCCTTATTGTAATTGATATGGGAAGCATCGTAGCACCTCTCAAATGATCTATGTTATACACATTATGGTTCCCTTGTATGTTACTGATATAACTTTAAAATCGATACAATTTCCATCTATATAATACCAGAGAATATTGTGGTGCAATGTACAGAATAAGTGGCTTAGGACGAGGTGTTACGAATTCTCCATATTCACTTAGTGTACGAGCCTTTGTCTTGCGGTCATGGCAGCCAAGATACAGGGTATCGTAAATGTCGTCTGGGAGTATAATGGGTCGTAGGTCAGGGAGGCGGGAAGTACGTCCTGACGCTGTATTCATGTATTGTTGCTGTTATGGCCCTAGGTTCATTTGAATGTAAACCCAATGGACTGCAACAGTCTGAACCTGTTTCTCTCTTGCAGCACACCATCCTTCTTTTGGGAGACTGGGAGAGGGGGGGAGGTGAGTGACGTTTGTATAACTGTGCAACTCTACCTGCTGTCTACATCGGTACCATCATCGGCAGGCGTCTCTCGCCCAATTTTACCCTAGTCACTGGGTATCTTTCGTTTATTTCGGTAAGGTATTATTAAAAATGTATTCCTTCCACACTCATACGATTATAATTAACTTAATATTAGGAAGGACCCATCGGAATTCATGGGTTTAGATATGACCTACATTAACCCCTTTCCTCCTACAGATTTGTCTGAAGCGGAATAAAATCAGCTAGTTATATCAAAATTATATATATATTTAAAAAATAAAATGCATCTCCTGACTGAAGAAATAACCAGTATTTACATAAAATAGGTCTTCATAACAGTTAAAAAGCTATTATCAGAAATAATCTTATCGTGTTATAGTTTCTCGCCCATGTTCGGTTGTGATGTACATGGGAAGTGTATGAATGAGGATGAACTATATAAACAAGCGATCCAATAAACGATTTTGACCAAGAATTTAAACAATTTTGAGATTCATAAACATGGGAAGCCACGTAAGACGAAATTATTACGGTTCCTATTCTGGAAAAAAAAAAAAATCCTTCATGAAGAGGCTCTAGTAGTGTAAAATTCCACATTGTTCGATTTTGCGATTAGGCTCAGGAATGTTTTGAGTGCTCTCTCTCTCTCTCTCTCTCTCTCTCTCTCTCTCTCTCTCTCTCTCTCTCTCTCTCTCTCTCTCTCTCTCTCGCTAGGGGTGTGGGTGAGAAAGGGAGAAAGAGGTGAAAGTGGTAAAAGAATCGGTGAAAGGGGTGGAGGGGAGGGGGGAAACTATTAAAATGGGTGACGGGGTCTCGATGAACGAGGGGGTAGGGGATGGGTGTGGGGAGATGATGAAGACAACGAGCCAATAGTCCATTTATCTGAGACCTGCAAATGAAACCTACCCGAGTTTCAATCCTTGCGGCTGGGTGGCTTTCAATGTGAGGAGAAAGCGGGTAACAAAAGGATCGTCATGGTTTAATTTCGAGAATTATGCTTGCAGCTACAAATAGTATAAAGGGATGGCCGTTAATCAGAAATGTTGAACCAAGCTAGGAAAGTGTTAAACTGGTTGAGAGACAGTAATGTAATGATTATGTGAGACAGACTCAGACAACTATTTTAGATTCCCGCCTTGATTGGCCTGCTCATATCCAAGGTCATCATGCAGAATAATGATCCCGAGTTTCTAGACGGGTTGTCAGTCATCCTCAGTCTTTTTTGTGTAATACACTGCGGTGAAAGCAACTTATGATTAACATCCCGTCATCTCGGTGAAATGTACAGTACATGCTGATAGTATTGGAAAACGTTTATAATTGCTGGGTGGAATCTTCCATCACGACTATGACTTCTTTATTACTTTATTCTTTCACCACAGATAATATTATTTAGCTTTCCGCTGCAGTGGAGAGAGAGAGAGAGAGAGAGAGAAGGTGGAATTATAAGCGAACTTTAATAAACAGTTGTCGTGGACTGTGCAATTAGATCAGTGTTTCTCAACGGGTGGTTCACAGGACGTTCACTATATTTGGTATTAAACTGGAGATTGGTGCATATATTTTTAAATTTATTGAAAATACAGTACGAAAAGTTTTATCAAAATAAATAATTGACCGTTCATTTTATTGTATTATTCCTAATAAAGAAGTATTTTTCAAACCAAAATGTTTGTTGTCTATGCTTTATTCATCATTACTCAAAAATGAAATGGTCCACGATATTTTTTTTAATTGGGCTCGTGGTTCGTGGCCTGAAACGAGTTGAGAACCACTGATTTAGATAATATTGGACGAGTCACTACTCTGAAGCACCAGAATAACATGAAAATTTTCGTTATTTATAATCCTATTTGAATGAAATTTGGAACTTTTTTTTTCCATTAATTACAGTTCACCCACAACACTTAGTCCGCATCTTTCAGTGCTTCAGCATAATTAACCGAAATTTACCAAACTAGCGAAATTTCGGTGCAACTTATCCACTGGGATGACAACATCCTCTTTCATAAAATTTTCTTTCAGCCAGTCATTATTATGAGCTAGGATTGTTTTTAAATTTTCCCTTAAGGTCTCCCTGCACACAGGAAAAATTAAGTTAAATCGGCAAAATTATAATACGTGGTCAGTTATCAAGTGTTATATCACTCGATTACTGCAGTTGACCAACTGATTCCCATTCAGTACCGCACTGTTCAGAGAGAATCATGTTATTTCCGGCATGTGTATAAGTTCAACTGTTGCGGAGTTTGTGAAATGCAGTATGTGACTGACACAGATGTAACTTTGCATGTATTGAGTTTCATTTTAATCCATTCATTGTTAACGGATATATTGGGGATGTTCTGTGTCCTCAGAGTAATGACTTACCCTGCACACTCAAATAGGCTCATACAGCGCAAGAAAAATGTATGCATTCATCCACAATACTCATGCATACCTTCCTATTATGTTGTCATTGTGAGTCTTATTTCATGCACACAACAAAGAATATTAGTGTCCATTCACACTTGTTCGCTTTAGATCATAGTTTTCTCGGTTTACCGTTGCACTCTAGTGAAGTATATGGCATTTCGTCTTATTGCTACCTACAGACCCTGTTAGGGCCCGTTCACACCGAGGCCGGAACCAGACATATTGTGGCGCAAATTGTCCGACCACCAGCGTCGAAAACAAACTGCCATGGTAACAACCATTAAAATGTTTCATGAACCTGGTGAAGCGTTCACACCGGTGATCCAAATAATGTCAAAATCTTGGGGCGCAGAAAAGTGCGCACCTCATTTGTCCGTTTGATTCCGACGTTGTGTGGAGCTGTGTGACCGTGTTATCCGCAGGTGTGTAGCTACCATGGAGGACGAGAAGTTGATTGTGGTTGAACAGAGCCGTACTGCCATATACGATAAAACACACCCTAAACTGTTTGTATCTTGTATATAACAGTTTGTAACTTATATATAATTATATGGATGTAATTGGTCACAAGTACGTGCAGACATACAGAGCCCCATATTATGTTGTTAGTGACGTACATAACGTGCTTGGTTCATTACTACTGTATTACGATAGTATATGTATATACTCTTATATATGGAAGGTGTACACTTATGCTCAGGTTATGCACATATTATTTTATGTTACTGTACATTACCATGAGGTCGTATGGCTCCTGTGTATCATACATACGGTACGATCTTTTTATGCATTCGTGCATGGGTAGGAATAAATGGTGTTATAATTGTGTGCATTCTTATCCTTATTTATACCTTTCATTAGTATGACGTCTAAAGATTTAGTAACCTACCGCAATATTACGTATGGTACAGACATGTTGTATGCATGAACATGTATCGGTAAATCATACCCAAACATAACCAACCCTAACATAACAGCCTATGCAGCTCCTGGAAAATATGTATATTATAACGTACTACAATAATTTTTTTTGCCCTAGGGTGACGACCAGTCGTTCTTTTGAAGATATTGGTTTCCTGTAGTTTGTTTCTTCCTTCTTTAGATGATCTTTGCAAAAATTCAACAGGTGGCGGAATGTCTGCGGCTTCATTCGTATATATTCCACACACCTACGTTCGTCATCAAGTATTTGGGGAAAGAGGTGGTGATATTCACCCAATGATGTTCGTGTCCTGTTAATGGGATACACCAAGTATTTACGTTGTCCATGTCTCCGTTTCCTCCTATGAAGCCAGAGTAACAAAAGTTTCCTACACCTCCTTGACAGCGCCGTATCACCACCTTGACCGTTGGTCTGACACTATATACCACCCACCGCAATTCTGTCTCCAGTGGGAACACCTTTTCCGGTGGGGGAATTGCGTCGGACACCTTGCGACGCATATCGTATGTCGTCGGACTTTTTACATTAAAATATATCTGGTTTTGGCCTCAGTGTGAACGGGCCCTTATTCAGCTTAGGATCTTTGAGCTGGAGAATATGACATATCTTTCCTGAAACCCCCTCAGTATTAGAGGTCTGCCATAATTTAAAAAAAAAAAAAAAGTCCAGTCGTAAGAATAAAACGGGGAAAATTTTTCGGGCTGAGGAGGGGTTAAAAATGCTCCCCAGCACTCCTTCCTAACCGTAATATTCCCTTGTATGTTTATGCATTATATGCTAGTATTAGAGACAAAACTGTCGTTAGAGAGTATTGTGGTGTAGTGCGCAAACAGCAAAAAGAAATATACTACAGAGTGTTCGAGAGATGTATTCCAAGTGTCATAGGAAGCTGTATGGCACATTTCCATAGAAATCTGTAGCCTACTACAATGTAGCATTCAGTTAATATAGCATGTTATTCAAACAGAATATACCGTACAAGAACATACTGAGATGTAATGTACGTACTAATTAGCAAAGGATAAGTATCATAAAATCTCGAAAACCAGTTCCAATGGAACGAGAATACCACCCTGTGAAGAGTACAGGTAAAGTCTGTAATACTCGTGCAAATGCGGAAAGTATTGTCGTTTCAATTTATACATGAACAATGCAACACTTATTCTGTACTCGGAAAAGTGTGATGAGCTCAAAAGAGAGTAATATTGGACTTCGAAAGTTACTGCACGCTGTCTAGTTGTTTATCGCGATGATATGAGTTTTAAGTATGGAATCATACAACCGGAAACCACGCAATCGGTTATTTTGGACAGCCCTTTCAGAAAATTCGACAATGTTTTTTTTTTATTCTTGCTGGTATGAAATGATTTTATCTTCTTTAGCAGAACCCTTACCAATGAAAAATTTAGTGGCAAAGGTTATAACAAACTCACTCAATTACCAAAGTCTGTCTAAGATGATTAAATCATTTGATGAAAACAGAAAGAGAAAGTGTTCGGCGTGGAATAAGTTAAACTTTTAAGAATGTCATCATCATTATGGACGTCATCATCATCATTTTCAGCGTCACCATTACCGTTGCACATTTCATACTACTTCAGAGAAAAAAATCACTTGAAATACCTCTCATTTAGTTAAAATGTGGTACCTAAATCCAGCTAATTAGAACAGAAATAATACTCCTAAAATAATAACCTATATTCACTGAACCTTCATTCTTTCCTATCTATCTATCTATCTATTGCCAGACGCCTTAATCCCGTACTGGGTGGCCACAAACAAATCGCCTCCACGTCGCCCTGTCCCGCGCCATTTCACTGCCCTGCTCCCAGCTCACACACCCCTCTCTCATATACCTCTCCACTCCATCCCTCCATCTCATCCTCGGCCTCCCCCTCCCTCCCCCCCCTCCACCTCACTCACATACACTCTCCTCGTCAGTCTCTCACCCTCCATCCTCTCCACATGGCCAAACCACCTCAGTGTGTCCCTCCAACTCTTCCTATCACATTCACATCCACACCACAACGCTCCTTTATATCCTCATTTGTCAGGCTGTCTCTCCATGTGACTCCATAGGCTCCTCTTCAATAACCTATTTCCACTGCTCTCGCTCTTGACTTGTGTCCTTCCAACAACGTCCAACCATCACTTCCATACGTTAGAGTTGGTATCACAATACTGTCATGTAGTAACTTTTTCACTTCCATGCTCACTTCCCTGTTTCTTATCATTGCTTTCAAGGAACCAGCAACCTTTTTTCCCTGCTGTACCCTTTCAAGCACTTCACCCTCCAAACCTCCATCCTTACTCATCACACTCCCCAAGTACTTAAACATACATTATCCATTTCCTCACCATCCAACCTCACTTTACATTCACTGACTTCACCTCACTCAAAGACCATCACCTTACTCCTCCCTACATTCACCTTTAGATTCTGTTTCTTACACACTCTCTCAAACTCATCCACCAAGCCTTGCAGCTCCTCTTCGTCTTCACTTCTTTTCTACCATCACATATTTAAGACGCCTACTAGGTATCAGAACATATTTTTATATTAATGCCATCATCCTATTAAAAATGAACCCTACGAGTATTATAAAATTAACTGATGCTACAAAACCTGCTGTGCCTCTCTCTCTCTCTCTCTCTCTCTCTCTCTCTCTCTCTCTCTCTCTCTCTCTCTCTCTAACCCCCAAACTTGCAAATCTTGATGGTGGACCTTGGTGGGCGGATGAGTAGAGAGGTGGGTGGATGGTGGAGGTGGTTGATGTGGGCAGGGTGAAGAGTGAGTGGTGAGAGTGGGTGATGACTGGGTGGGCTGGGTTAGGTGGGTGGGTTGTTGTGTTGGGACTGCATGGAGTGAGCAGGGTGAGTGAGTGCGTTGATGGGTAAGTGGGTGAGTGGGTGGGCAGGCGGATTAGGTGGATTAGTGTTTGGTCTGGAGGGATGGATGATTGGGAAGGGTGGGACAGTGGATGGATAGTGAAAAAACAGATTCAAGGAGGAAAATAGACCAACGGAAGGAAATTGGATCCATAGAGAAAAAATGAATCCATACTTGATAATAGCTTCATAGAACCAAAAAAAAAAAAAAAAAAGATCCATAGGTCCATGGAAGAAGACAGGTTGATACAAAAATATGGCCATGAGCAAAAGTAGGTTCACCAGGAAACAGGTCCATGAACGAAAATTTGTCAAGGTGAGAACGGGTCCTTGGGGGAGAGCAGATGGGAATGGAGGTGGCTTGGCATTTAAAGGTTGGACAGTAATATAACTCATGCTTCATAACCAAAACAATTAAGGCTTTATTTTCCCACACCATTTCATAATTTTTTTTTTTTATTATGTGTTCAACTCTGGACATGGGCTTCACAACCTGCTTTCAAGGCCCAGTAGTCCTCCTACATACCATACACCTCTCTACATGTCACCACTTCGGTGCTAACACCCACCGTCCATATTGAATACATGTTAGGGCTGCCTCATACAGGACTTGTGTATTGGTGTTAGCGGGGGTACTTTTATGACATGTCGGCGGGTTATCTGGTAGATCAGGAAAGTCTCCTTTTATGACATTCAAATCCTTAAACTGTTCCGTGCCCCTGCCGGGATTCGAACCTGAGTCCATCAGGATTGCAGGCCGCCTCTCTACCGATTCATCCACCGCCTAAAAATCCTAATTAAAACTGGTGTCAGTACACATACAAAGCCATGGCTGCAGGAAAAAAAAAAAGTCTTCCCCCAACTCTCTCTCTCTCTCTCTCTCTCTCTCTCTCTCACACACACACACACACACACACACACACACACACACACACATATATATATATATATATATATATATATATATATATATATATATATATATATATATATATATATATATATATATATACATATATACATATATACAATTTCAATCTCCTGCTGGAAAATGATTCCCTCTAAAAGGAACAAATTCAGTAGAAAAAAAGGAGGGGGGGTGTTCATTACCATCTACATACATTAATTGGGATGAGGGCAGGCGTGGGACGGGGTGATTTATTGCTGGTATGAAATGAGCTTATACATGATTGACTGTCTATAATGAGGGTGTACGGTGTAGTCCCTATTGCCTATGTGTACCTAAACCAAACAGACACAAAGGAGGGAAAAGGAATGGAAGGTGCACATCCATAACAAATAATTTTCACGACTCATATATCAATTAATAAGTGAATAAATATTATCTAGCTGTCTGTCTATTTATCGATCTATCAACACACACACACACACACACACACACACACACACACACACACACACACACACACACATATATAATACTGTATATATATATATATATATATATATATATATATATATATATATATATATATATATATATATATATATCTATTGCCAGACGCCTCAGTCCCGTTTGGGGTGGCCACAAACAAATCGCCTCCAAGTCGCCCTGTCCCCCACCTTTTCACTCCCCTGCTCCCAACTCACACCCCCCTCTCTCATCTACGTCTCCACCCCTTCCCTCCATCTCATCCTCGGCCTCCCCCTCGCTCTTTCCCCCTCCACCTCACTCACATACACTCTCTTCGTCAGTCTTTCACCCTCCATCCTCTCCACATGGCCAAACCACCTCAGTATGTTCCTCATAACGCTTCATATCACATCCACATCAACACCACAACGCTCCTTTATATCCTCATTCGTCAGCCTGTCTCTCCATGTGACTCCACAGGCTCCTCTTAAATAACTCATATATATAGATATATATCTATCTATCTATCTATCTATCTATATATATATATATATATATATATATATATATATATATATATATAAAATCTCTCATCTCATCAGCCGTTTGTGTGTCCACTGCAGGACCGGCCTATCCCAACCGAAGTGGGGACGATGCAGCCAATGTATCTCCACCAAGTGGCTTAGGCTGTCTGGTAGAGATTGTATGTAGGGTGAGAAGTGCTTGTAAGTGTAATTGTAGTGTTGGAGTGGCTTTGGATGTGTGTGTAGTCTGTGAACCAAGTGTAATCGGCCCGCGCAAGCCGACTGGGTGCAAGCATACTAAGTATGAGACACTGGTTCAACCACAGCACCCCTTGTGTCCGCCAATGCAGTACGCGACCTGAAGAACGCTCCCAAAGTTTATTACCCTGGCGGGGCACGAACCCTTGTTCTTCTGTGTACGAAAACGGACACTTTACCATTGAGGCTATATATATATATATATATATATATATATATATATATATATATATATATATATATATATATATATATATATATCGTTCGTTTTTCGTTCGTTTTTTAAAGGCTCCAACATGCTTGCATGTGTCGGCCTTGGTCACCTAATGGCGGCTCTCCATGCTGCACGATCCATTGCAGCCTCCCTGTTCAGTCCCTTAACCCTAAGGTCACACTTAATGACCTCGTCCCATGTCTTTCTCGGTCTACCCCTCATAACCCCACCCCCAATATTAACACTTCTCACCTTCCTCACCCAACTATCATCCCCCATCCTCTCCACATGTCCAAACCACCTCAATCTACCTCTCCTCATCACAACACCAATACACTTCAGTCCCATCCTACCTCTCAACTCTTCCATTGTAAACCCAGCCCCTCCAGGCCTTGGACGCAGGGACACACTGCACATCCACCTAATCATTGTCATTTCTGTATGTCTGAGCCGGCGAATGTCTTCCTCCTTCACTGCCCAGGTCTCACTGCCATACAGCATTACACTCCTAACACACGCTGCATACAAAGACCCCTTAGCACGTAGGGAGAGCCCCCTCAATGTCAGGAGAGGCAAGAGCTCCCTGAACTTCTTCCAACCACTTCTCACCCTAGCCACAGAGCTAGCTCCAGCCCCACCTCCAGCACACAACATGTCTCCTAAATAACAAAACTCTTCCACACACTCAAGAGATTCACCAGCAAGTTCAATTCTTTCACGTCTGACGATCTCCACCTGCTCACCCCGGCACGCCGTACACATAAAATCAGCATTATCTCGCAGTCTACCTCTGATACCACTACATCTCTTATGCACCCATTTATCACACACACCGCACAAGATGGAATTACTTCCCACGCCCTTGTGGCAAACTGCACATGGCCACTCTCCCTCGTCTTTGACAGTACCGCCACCAACCCTAGATATCATCACTTTTGTTTTATCTGCATTTACCCTTAAACCCTTTTGCCCCATACCATCTCTCCACTTCCTAAACCTTTCCTCCGCCTCCCTTTCATTCTCTGCAATCAACACCAAATCATCAGCATACAACAACTCCCACGGGAGTCCGTTTCTAAAGTCACGTGAAAGGGCTTCAAGTACCATGATAAACAACATGGGACTCAAGACTGACCCCTGATGCACACCAACATTCACGGAAAACTCATCACTCAAATCTCCATTCACTCTCACCTGGGTGTGAGCACCCACATACATGGCCATTACCACCCTAACCAGCCACTCCTCCAAGCCAAGCTTTCTCATTGCCCACTTCACCACCTCTCTAGGGACTCTGTCAAAGGCCTTTTCCAAATCAACAAAAACAAAATAAAGATCCCTTCTCCTACCAATATATTTTTCCTGAAGCTGTCGAACAATGAATATGGCATCAGTGGTCCCCCTACCTGGCATAAATCCAAACTGCATCTCATCAATATTCACTCTTTCTCTAATCATACCTTCTAAAACTCTCTCCATTACCTTCATTATCTGATCTAAAAGCTTTATACCTCTATAATTCCCTCTTTCCAGGGCATCACCCTTCCCTTTATACACATTTACAATTACACTCTTCAGCCAATCATCTGGGACAACACACTCATAAATAATCCTATTTATCAGGTCAGTGACTAAACTCACCCCTATATCGCCTGAGGCCTTCAACATTTCGGCAGTCAACCCAGACACACCTGCTGCCTTCCCCACCCTCATCCTGCCTATTGCCTCACTCACAGTAGCAGTATCAATCAAAGGCCAAGGGCCAGACACTGGATCTGCTGGCTCCAAACCTTCCCTGTCCCAGTCAAACTCCTCATTCAACAACCGGTTATAATGCTCTCTCCATGCATCTTTAATATCCTCACTGTTCACCACTACCCTTCCTTCATCATTCTTCACACACTGCTCACCTATGATATCCCGATTATCCCTCTTCACCTGACCTGCCACCCTAAATATATTTTTCCTTTCCCCATGATTTAGGTTATCAAGTAATTGTCTCTGTGACTCAGACTTTGCCCTGTATACCTCTCTCCTAGCCCTACGCTTGGCAGCCAAATATTCCTCTTTGCTACCACCCTTCTTCCATATATATATATATATATATATATATATATATATATATATATATATATATATATATATATATATTGTTACATAGCCTATGATTTCATCATCCTTTGTGTAATTTTAACGCTCAGTATGCTGCATGTTTGATCACGAGCGTGTTCTGCCTCAGTTCCCCCCTTCTACCGTTATAGTAGAGTAAGTCGTTCTCTCTGTTGCTTAGAGCGGGATTATCAGCTCTTTGTCCCCATGGCTTTCATTTGCGTGTCCTCTTACAAGTTGTGTCAGGCTCTGCTGGCCCCTATATAATGAGCTCAGTCTCTGCATCATTACCACTTAGATCTGCTCCTCATTTTGTTCACATCTCTGTCCTCCCCTGTACAGATATTATTATTATTGTGAGTGCTCAAGAAGTCTCCAACCATCTAGCAGCTGTGTGTAATTTGAGTATAACTGTTGTTGCATTTTTTCTTGTACTGTATAGCATAAGTTTAATTTGTAGGCCTAGTGAAGTTTTTGTAATTTGTGTAGGGTTCTTTATGTCAGTCATTTTTGATAATAGTTTGTATCTGTAATTATTTATCTGGCATTCACTGAGTATTATCTGGTATCTCATTTTATCAGGGCTGACTTAGATAAATTTACTCTTGCTAATTTCGTGTTAATAGAGGCTATTGCAGTTAACCATATATTTAACCTGTTTATTTGCCATTACATTATCCTTATGAGTCCTGAATGTTTTGTTGTTAGTTTAAGCATTAAACTTTAACTTGTAATTTTACCTAACTCTTTTGTTTTGAACCTGGAACTTTACGGGACAGTAGTGACTCTTCGTATTCTCACTTAAAGTGTACATTATCTTTCTCTGTTCCGTAACATAAATTTGGCGACCTCATATCAGGATATTCAGGATATTATCATAAGGATATTGTTTGATATTTTGTGACTGTGATATATTCATGATGGCTACTATTTCTACACTTGATGAAGCCAAAGATTTTTTGTCAAATGTGCAAACAGTGTGTGATATCGAAAACAGAACAAAGAATGAACTTAAGATTGTTGCTCAACAATTGGGATTTGTTGTTCGCTCTCATCAGTCTAAAGATCAAATTGTTGCCATTATTAATGAAAGCTTGTTTAATGTAACTCCTCCAAATGAGCAAACGCAGATTGAATTAGCTAAGTTACAGCTAGCCCTGCAGGAGGCCCGTGCTAGGGAGGTTGAGGCACAAGTTGAAATTGCTAGGATTCAGGCAGACCATGAGTATCGCATGAAACAAGGTGGAACTGGATCATCTAGCTCTGATGGTTTTGATGTGGCTAAAAATGTTAAACTTGTCCCTCCTTTTAATGAATCTGATTTAACTAAGTATTTTCAGTTGTTTGAGAGGGTAGCTACAGGTTTTAATTGGCCTAAGGAGTATTGGCCAGTACTCCTTCAAACTGTTCTCACCGGTAAAGCTCAAGTAACTTATGCATCTTTGCCTCAGGATCAGTCTGATAATTATGATGTAGTTAAGAGCTTGATTCTTAAGGCCTATGAGCTTGTTCCTGAAGCCTATAGAGTAAAATTTAGGACAACTTACAAGCAAGATAAGCAATCCCATGTTGAGTATGCAAGAATCAAAGAAGATCTGTTAGAGCAGTGGTTAAATTCTAAGAATGTGGATTCTGATTTTGGTAAATTTAAGCAGATGATTTTATTGGAGGACTTCAAGAGGTGTATTTATAAAGATGTAAGCCTATATCTTGATGAGAAAAGAATAGATAATTTGTCTGATGCTGCAGTTTTAGCTGATGAGTATGTTCTCACTCACAAGAGATATTCTAGAGAAAAAGGGAAAGCTGAGAGTAAGTACGTTGCCTCTACTCAGAGTACAGGTAACAGGAAAGAGAATAAGGATGATGTTTCTCAGGAAGTAAATACCAGCTTCACCTCTAGATTTCAGAAACGTAAATGTACTTATTGTAGTAAGTTTGGTCATACTACAGAGAGATGTTTCAGGAGACAGCGTGATGTGAACAAAAAGGAGTCTTTAAATATTCAGTCAATTGGTCTAGTGTCCACTCTTGAGAGTTCCCAGAATTCTTTAACTGAGTTAACTGAACCTGCTTTGAGGGGTAACTTAAATTCTCATGATGGAGCTCCTCTTTTGAGCAGTAACGTGGGTGACACTCTCAAGAGTTCATGTGTTAATTTCCTGTCTGATGGTTTTGTCAGTCCTCTGGACAGTAATGACAGGAAATCAGTTAAAATATATCGTGATACAGGTGCTTGCCAATCCCTTATGCTGACCAGTGTTCTAGGCTCTAATTTTAATTCCTCTGATGAAACTGTAATCTTACAAGGTGTAGGGAATAATTACTTTTCTGTCCCTCTGTGCAGAGTGAATTTAGAGTCTGGTTTTGTTAATGGTTCCGTTATGGTTGGGTTGGTTGAGACACTCCCAATGTCAGGTGTAACTTTCTTACTTGGAAATGATATTGGTGGAAGTCAAGTGTGTCCAGCTCCTCAGTTGTCTAGTGAGCCAGTGGCTGCGACCCAGAATTGTGATGTCCCTGATGTGTTCCCTGCATGTGCTGTCACTAGGGCTAAGTCTAAAGTTACTGGTGATTTAGGGGATAATGATGATGATGATGTTATCCTAGCTGACACTTTTCTTGCTAATTTGGACCACTCACCAGATGAGGCAGTACCCCGTAGTGTTGATAATTTGTCTCGTCAAGAGTTGGTTGAGTTGCAAGTTGCTGACCCTGAGTTGAAAGGTCTAGCTAACTCTGCTTACAGTGAAGAAGAGTCAGCCGGTGCTTCTACTTGTTATTATGTGAAGTCAGGAGTACTTATGAGGAAGTGGAGACCCCCAACAGCATCAGCCGACTGTGAATGGGAGGTTGTACATCAAGTTGTCATCCCTCGTGTTTGTAGGCAGGATATCATTCGAGTGGCTCATGATTCCAGTTTGGCAGGACACCTTGGAGTGAGGAAGACTGTGGCACGCATTTTGAAACACTTCTACTGGCCAGGTATCTTCAGGGATGTTTCCTGGTATTGTAAGTCTTGTCACACCTGTCAAGTTGTGGGGAAGTGTAATCAGACCGAAAAGGTTGCACCTCTAGTTCCCATTCCTCCTTTTGAGGCGCCTTTCACCCGTGTGTTGGTGGATATTGTGGGCCCTCTTCCTAAGACTTCTTCAGGATTTTCTTATGTGTTGACCATGATTGATATGGCTACTCGTTATCCTGAAGCCATTCCACTTAGAAATATCTCAGCAAAGAACGTGGTTAAGGAAATGCTAGGGTTCTTCACAAAGTTTGGTCTGCCCAAGGAGGTACAGTCAGACCGGGAAGTAATTTCATGTCAAACGTTTTCAAACAGTCTCTGAAAGAGTTGGGCATCACCCAGATCACGTCTTCAGCTTACCATCCCCAGACCCAAGGAGCGTTGGAGAGATATCATCAAACACTCAAATCGATGCTCAAGAAATACTGTTTGGAACATCAGAAAGACTGGGATAAAGGTCTTCCATTCGTTGTGTTTGCTGCAAGAGAATCTCCAAATGAATCACTGGGCTTCTCACCTTTTGAACTACTGTTTGGCCATGAAGTAAGAGGACCCCTTAAGCTACTCAAGGAATGCTGGCTGTCGGAGGAAGATGACGTCAACCTGCTGGAGTATGTGATGAATTTCAAAGAACGGCTGTCCACTGCTTTACAGCTGGCGAGAGAGAATTTAGGAGCTGCTCAGGAGAAGATGAAGACTTGGTATGACAAGAAGTCCAGGTTACGCCACTTTCAGCCAGGAGATCAGGTTTTGATTCTGCTACCAGTTCATGGGCAACCTCTTCAAGCCAAGTTTAGTGGTCCTTATTTCGTGGAGAAGAAACTCAGTGATGTCAGCTATGTCATCGCCACACCAGATCGTAGAAAGAGCAAGCAACTATGTCACATCAACATGCTAAAGTTATATCACAAGCGGGACGAAAATAATCCAGTCTGCACTGTAGCTGTTCCACCCGAGTCTGCAAGTGAAGCTCTCCCATGCAGTATGAGCCTGAGTGATAGTTTGGGGAAGAATCCTGATATCATGAATGATCTCCAGACTAAGCTTTCTCATCTACCACCCAAGGAAAGGCAGGAGTTTTCGGCATTACTGCAGGAGTACCCGCAAGTGTTCCGTGCCACTCCAGGAAGAACCACTGTGTTGATGCATGATGTCAATGTTGGAGACGCAAAGCCAATTAAATTGCCTCCTTACCGTGTGAACCCAGTGAAAGTTCCTCTCATCCAGAAGGAGCTTGGCTACCTGTTGGACCACAAGATGATTGAGCCCTGTCAGAGCGAGTGGAGTTCTCCTGTCACTCTAGTCCCTAAGCCAGGTGGGTCACAGAGGCTTTGCATCGACTACAGACGTGTTAATCAGATAACCAAAACAGACACTTACCCTCTCCCTCGTGTGGAAGATTGCATAGACAAGATCGGAAAGGCTAGGTACATAAGTAAGTTTGATTTGTTAAAGGGATACTGGCAAGTACCTATGACTGAACGTGCTAGGGAGATCTCATGTTTTGTAACATTAGGAAAGATTTTTGCATGTTCTGTAATGCCATGTACAGATTGTTTTAGAGTAATAAGAAATTTCCTTTGTAAATTTCTTTTTTCTTTGTGGGGAGGTGTTACATAGCCTATGATTTCATCATCCTTTGTGTAATTTTAACGCTCAGTATGCTGCATGTTTGATCACGAGCGTGTTCTGCCTCAGTTCCCCCCTTCTACCGTTATAGTAGAGTAAGTCGTTCTCTCTGTTGCTTAGAGCGGGATTATCAGCTCTTTGTCCCCATGGCTTTCATTTGCGTGTCCTCTTACAAGTTGTGTCAGGCTCTGCTGGCCCCTATATAATGAGCTCAGTCTCTGCATCATTACCACTTAGATCTGCTCCTCATTTTGTTCACATCTCTGTCCTCCCCTGTACAGATATTATTATTATTGTGAGTGCTCAAGAAGTCTCCAACCATCTAGCAGCTGTGTGTAATTTGAGTATAACTGTTGTTGCATTTTTTCTTGTACTGTATAGCATAAGTTTAATTTGTAGGCCTAGTGAAGTTTTTGTAATTTGTGTAGGGTTCTTTATGTCAGTCATTTTTGATAATAGTTTGTATCTGTAATTATTTATCTGGCATTCACTGAGTATTATCTGGTATCTCATTTTATCAGGGCTGACTTAGATAAATTTACTCTTGCTAATTTCGTGTTAATAGAGGCTATTGCAGTTAACCATATATTTAACCTGTTTATTTGCCATTACATTATCCTTATGAGTCCTGAATGTTTTGTTGTTAGTTTAAGCATTAAACTTTAACTTGTAATTTTACCTAACTCTTTTGTTTTGAACCTGGAACTTTACGGGACAGTAGTGACTCTTCGTATTCTCACTTAAAGTGTACATTATCTTTCTCTGTTCCGTAACAATATATATATATATATTTATCTATCTATCTATATATGTGTGTGTGTGTGTGTGTGTGTGTGTGTTAAAAAGAAAGGACCAAAGACTAGGAGCCCACATGATCTTCTCAAGAAAAAAAAAAAAGTTAAAATGGAGCCAAATTCAAGGTCCGGTCAGTTGGAGATGCCTGGACACACTACATTTGAAAGACTGGAGATTTTAGGCAGTAGGAAATACAGAGAGAGGGAGTCAGTGCTACAGCTGACCTGATGCATACATGAAGGACCGGGAGTAACAGTTAACTCTTGCATTAAAAAGTTGAACAAAAAAGGAATGAGAATATGTTGCTAAACGGATGCTATGCGGTCACTGTAATGGTGGAAGGATGGAAGCAGACAGTTCAGAGGGGCAGTGAGCATTGAAGTGGTAATAGAAAAGAGATAAAGAGGTAAACAGTGCGGTGAAGGGATAGGTTAAAGGGAGCCATTGAGAATAGACGAAGACTTTTACTCCACCTTGTTGGGAAGAGTTGTATGTGGGGCGCCTTCCTGCACATGAGAGTTGTACTCGACATAGGGACGAATAAAACCCGTGTATAAAGCCAACAGCTGTGTAGGGGTAAAGAAGGCATGGAGTCGGCTTAGCACACCTAATCTCTTGGAAGCAGATTTTACAGGTGGTAATATGTTCTTTTAAAAATAAATCCTGAGAAGAGAGAGAGAGAGAGAGAGAGAGAGAGAGAGAGAGAGAGAGAGAGAGAGAGAGAGAGAGAGAGAGAGAGACAGACAGACAGACAGACAGACAGACAGACAAGACAAACAGACAGACAGACAGACAGACAGATAGAGACAGAGACAGATAGATAAATAGACAGATAGATATAAACATGCGGTAGATATGAGCTGCCAATTTCATAAAAATATATAGCACGAGAATCCGGATCCATACAGTACTGATGAGTTTTACCACGAAACTTGTAATCGTAAAAATGTGTCAGAAACAGACAAAACAGGCTGCTGATTTGAATGCAAAAATTTGCCATGTATGTCAGTTAATTACTACTGTACGTAAACTGGTAAAACTACTTTTATAAGCTGAAATGGACACACACACACACACACACACACACACACACACACACACACACACACACACACACACACACACACACACAATCAACGGTCTTAAATATATAACAAAAATGAAATTAAGTATTAAAGAAAAATAGGCTGCACAGTCCGCTCACATTTACTTCTGCGACGTTCAGAGAATACTAAACATAAATAAAAAAGAAGCGGTGCCAAGGCACAGGAAATCCGTCCCCGGCAGTCATTTTAGTGCTGACGTAAAAACACAACGGAATATCTAGTGAAAGACACCAGAAATCAAATTTGGAGTATATCGAATGAAAACTGATTTAATGGCCATATGAAATTATAGGTCAGACCCACCTGACACTAACCCCCCCCCCCTCCTAGTAACTGAGGGGTGACGCCTCTGATGTGATGAGGAATGTTATAGGATGCAGGTTTGAAAGATGCAATTTTAGGTTTTGGTTTTATGTCAATCTAACGAGTTTGAAAGGAGTTACGGTGAAAAAAACGATGTTTACCTGTCCCCGTGTTTTCTATACATTTTTGGGGTCTACAGCCTGGGCCTTGGCCCAATTTAACAGAGAATTTAATGGAGAGATCAGAGGGTCATAGCCCATCATCCCTGTGATTTTAGTCAATATCGCAGAAGAAATTTTCGCGTAAAGTTGTTAACAGACAGACAGACAGACAGACAATGAAACAAACTGACAAACCGAGCGAACACAATACCCGTTCCCAAGCCCTTTCAGGGCAAGGACGGGTAAGAAATAATCGATGCATTTTGATCCCAGTCCATCCCACTAGTCTGACTAAAGCAATGCTCTGAAAGAAGGCAGAAAAAAATGCATTACATATGTACATTCGAATTATAATTATTTCTGTAGGCCTGGAAAAAAAAAAAAAAAGCACTGCATAGTAACGGAAAAGAAACAAATTCTCGTTCTTCGCTCTGATTTTAATACCTAACTTCTTTAGTTGGAAGAAATATAGCTGCACAGTGAAAGCGTGTTTACTTGGAAGCAAAGCAGGTTTGACTCGAGCTGAACCCCTTATGAGGCATCAAAAGCCTTAGTAATAAATGATCTTAGCCAGTTTGTCCGATGAACAGTTCTCCATGGCACTAAATTTATTATCAGGAACCCTTGTTTTATATCGAATTTCTCACCATATTCTGTTCTGGTCATGACATGTTTAGCGACAGAACGAGTAATGTTGAAAGCATAATCAAAATTTACAAAATATAAGTAAAAAGAATGTTCATTAAAATGGCCTCAAACTCATAAGCCCATCACTTTAGACCAGTGCCGATACATGTGAGAGAGAGAGAGAGAGAGAGAGAGAGAGATTAGGTTCTCCCTCCTTTGTGACCTTGGTCTTGAACCTTTCTCTTACAAAATAAATATACTCTTTGCATGACTTTCAATGTCTCCACCATATTTGGATAAAATTGAATCGTAGCTCCAGAAACTACTTTGCTAACACACACACACACACACACACACACACACACACACACACACACACACACACGGGTCGAACTTTGTCTGACCTTTGACCTTGATCTGGCAGTTTGTTCTCAAAAGCACTGTTTGTTCTCCTACCTCAGTCTTGTCTCCCCCATCAGAGCTTTCATAACTTTACAATGTTCTAAATTTCATAAAAATCTGTTAACGTTGACTTTGCTAAGTAAAACTTTTACTAACGTCAAACTTTTACCGTCGAAAAACCTTTACCAAAGTCAAACTTTTACCAAGGATCGAAGACAAACTCGAAAGAGCGCAGAGCCGAGGCAGAATAATAATCACATCACAGTGAAATTTAGTCTACAAAGAGCGACTACAGAAAGTTAAACATGTTTTCTCTATAGAAAAAAATGACGACTCAGAGGAGATATAAGATTTTAAATTCTTAACAGTGTCAACAATGATAGATATGACAATTTGTTCGAAATACGAAATTATACTATGGCTATAAACAATGGAATGTAACCCAAATTCAAGAGCTGCAAGACTAATACAGGGAAAATTACTTAATTAAAATGGGATAAAATACCAACAACATTACTAAGTGCAAAACCTACTGATACATTTAAAATTCGGCTAAACATGTATTTCGAGACTATAAACTATAACCAACTCAGTGTGTGTGTGTGTGTTTTTTTTTTTTTTTTTCAGATTGAAGTGTATGCTAATGACAGATGTTTGCTGAATTATGAAGACATTAAGTGACTATGTATGCACTTTCTTTTACTGATCTGTAGATTAGAGATTACATAGTGCATAGTTGTTTTTCTCCTGCATCTCCTATAACAATTTCCTTGTTTATCCCTCTGACAAACATGTTGTTGCTTCTATCTATTTCCAATTGGTTTTTCCGGATGGTGGTGGGTGACTGAGAGCCAATCTCTTGTCTGTCCTTTTCTCTTACGCCTTGGTTAGATATTAGTAGCTTCAGTACTTTTTTTTTTTTTTACAGATGTCCTCGTCAAGGGCCAATAGGCCCAGTGTTACCTGTATTTCTATGTACTCTGACCTGTCAGTGTAAGCTATTGCTCTTGTTAACCCCGAGGCTCTTATAATGCATTTTTGTGCTACATTTTCTTCCCGGCTCACGATCTGTTTAACATAATTGTTTTACCATGTTCATAACAGTGATTTAAAGACAACAGAATGATGAACCCTTAACCCCAACTCTATTTTTAACTTGCGTCGCTGTGGCATAGAAGACAATCGAACTGTTCACGGGAAATGTACACGGGTTTAACCTTCAGAAGTCACTCCAGGTAGAGGCTTGGAACGTTTAAGCCTTTCGAAGGATATGCGACTGCCTTTGTTATCATGAGAGTTACGGCGACAGGGGGATGGCACAGTTGCACTGTCTGAAGCTGTGAGATACGCTCTGTCCTGGGAGACTTTAGAGGGGTTAATGGCACTGGCAGGGATAGATTCAAAGAATGTGTAGATTCCCATGGCTCTAAAACCAGGAAATCGTAGAGTTCTTACCATTTGGATTTGCAGAGTCCCATAAATTGAGAACTACTTGAGCCTGGTTACGGCAGCCAGACCCTCACCAAAAGGCTTGGTATTCCAGTACCCGAGGGGTTGCAGAGGAGATTGATCACATCCTTGTTAGTATTTGCTGGAGGTTTCATCAGAACTGAAATTATTTCAGGAGTACAGAGTGTATGCTACAGATCACTGATTTGTAGTTGCAACTCAAAGACTACAGTCATAGCTGAAAGAACTTCAAGATGCTTGCAACAAGTTCCTTCATCATGAACTCGGGGTTGAGGAGTGTGCTTATGAGTGTGCAGTGGTACTATCAAATTGGTTTGTGGTGTCCAGTACTGTTGAGGACCCTGCTGTATGGTGGGATATCTTTATGCATGCTACCCTTTCAGTAGCTAACTGGTGTGATGGAGAGACCCCACGATCAAGGATGGATTTTAACTCACCGGTTACAGTGTCACAAATGAAGACAGCTTGGGGCCAGACTGCCTGGGGATCAAAAGCAGCACAGACTTCTGTCATGATTGCCACAAGTTTTACAGAGAGGGGACAAGGGGAGGTATGTCAGGGAAATAGCTGATGAGAGAGAAGGCCGATTCCATGCAAACGACCTTCGACCTGCCTACCGAGCTCTGATGAAGCTCCATTTCAGACTCACCTCTCAGGTTAATACTGTTTGGACAGCAGGTGGACGGCTTATTTCGAGGGCGACTGAGTGTATGCTCACTGGGCTGAGTACTTTGAGCAGATGTTTGAATATATGGCAGAACCTTCCAATAGAGAATTTCAGCCTGCTTTCCCATCGCTTGGTGATACTGTGCCTTCCCTAGAGGAAATCAAGAAAACAATGGATTGCCAGAAATGTGGAAGAGCAACTGGTGTTTGAGGTATCCCAGCAGAACTTATAAAATCTGGGGATGAAACCATGATCAGGGCACTACATGAAGTCATGGAAGTCATCAGGTACTCTGGTATCATTTCAAGTAACTCGGCAACGGATTGGTCATCCCTACCTGGAAAGGGGAAAGAGTTCAGTGCGACTACAGTGACTCCTGTGACATCACAATGCTCAGTGTGCCAGGCAGTGTTCTTATTCCCTTTTTTCTTTACTGTATATGTATCCTGTACCATTTGCTAAAGTTTCAGAGACCTGAGCAGTGTGGATTCACACTCTTGAAGTCTACAGTTGACTGTATCTTAGCTTTTTGAGATCTCACGGAACATCAGTTTGAATATCAGTATATAGGCCTATTGCCTATATGGATCTCAAGATGTTTAACTCAGTAAATCGGGAGATATAATGGGGACTCTTGTGACTCCATAATATCCCCGCTAAGATAATCCGACTGATTGCTGGCCTGTACTCTAACAATGAGAGTGCTGTCAAATGTGGATGGAGAACATCCGACTTCTTCCCACTAAGTTCTGCTGTAAGATTGGGATGCCTTGCTGCGACACTCTTCAGACATGCATGGACTGGGTACTTGATCAGGCCGTGAAGCAGTCACAGGAATATCAATTAGCAAATTCAGGATTACCGACTTTGATTTTGCTGATGATACAGTTATCCTGGCAGATACTACTGAGTGCCTTCGAGGAATTTCACGAGAATGCCAGGCCATCCTATTAAAGGTCTCTTGGCCCAAGATCAAAGTCCAGGCGTTTGGTGCTCTGTAAGTCTGTCCAAGCATGTGGTGAGAACGTGGAAATTTTAGAAATATTCACATATCTTGGTAGATGTCAGACAACGAGACTTCTGGTCAAATTAATCTGGTCAATGGGGTTATGATTTCATTCAGCTCGGGTACTTGATGTTGTAGTTATCTGTGTAGCACAATAATTCGCATCTTCAAGGCATTGGTGCTCCCTGTCACACTCTGTGTGGGACATGGACGATAAACAGTAACTTGAATTGGCAAATTGATTCCACTGGTACTACGTGCATCCACAAGATCATGGGATATCGCTGGTACACCTGTTGGTACAACCGGGTACCAAATAAACGACTGCTCCGCGAGAGTGAAATAAAGCCTATTGTTCACAAAATATGTCAACTTCATTTTAAGTTTTACGGGCACGGTGCCAGGTTTCCTGAAGCTGATCCTGCTTACAGGGTATACACTGGGAGTTACTAGATGGGGGAGATCAAAGGGAAGGCCACAGAACTCATGGCTGGAGCTGGTCGATCTTTCCTGTCGAGAGATACTTTTAGCAGGAAGAGTTGCTGCTTGGAGGGATGTACAAAAGGCGTCCCCGTGGGTGCAGTCGGAGGGTGAGTGTGGTTATGCGTCTCACGTGATTTGCCACCACATTATAACGATGATATCACCACAGCGATTGTCACAAAATAATGATGATGAGCATAAGGCTGATTGGTGGAATAGTTGTCCGTTCATGAATCAGTAACACCATTATAATGACTTTCATCGACAGGGACGCCTTCAAGTCACTGCATCGTTATGACCAGATGCATCTAATGCCTATTCATACCAACATACTGCAACCACCTCTTTAACTCCAGAAAGGATGATGATGGACAGCAAGAGTTGGGCAACATAATCCTGCAGTCCACTGGGTTCAAGCTTCAGGTGAACTACGGACAAAACAACAATATGTAACTTGATGCATTTTTTATTTTGTTCTTACCACCTCAAAGCAGACACTTTCAATCTGTCGTTAACCTTTCGATTACGAAGGGTTGTTCCTTAGGTCCATAACATCGCCTGGAGTTAAATTAGAATAAACTGCAAAAAATAATTGGACTGAAATGGTTACTGGCACAGCATTAACAATTATATCTTATATTTTCTTCATTTTAAATAGGCGTAAAACTACAATCTCTTCGCCTTGAAAGCTTAGATAAAAAAAGACATTAACACTAGACAATGGTGCTATAGTTCTTTCACCTAAACATGACAAGGATTATCATCCATTTCCAGCTTATTCTAAGTAGGTCAGTGGTTGAGAAGTACAATATAATGGCTGCAAATCCTTTCCACTGCACTTCTTCGTAACTAGAATTACAATCGTGTTTATTACTTCAACTCATCCTTTAAGATGGAGAAATGAAAATTTTAGACCAAGTAAGTACAAAACGAGTTTATTCATGAAACTGTTTTATAGAAATGATGCAAAGTCTCAGTATTATTTTATTCTGCCACTGGTATAGGAAATAGGATGCAAAAGGACAGAAATACCTGCCAATAAGAAAGAACTATAAGAAATTAATAAAATGGAGTGAAGATGTTCAATGAAAATATTCAATGCAGATAAATGTTAAAGAAAACAATTTGGCAACAGAAACATACAAGATGAGTACGGCATGTTTGAAACCCCTCTGACGGATGTACAAGATGAAAAGGATCTATGAGTTATTATCAGTAACGATCTGAAAAATTCTAAACAGTGTACAGCAGCGAATAACATGGCAGCCAAAATTTTCGGCTTAATTTCTAGGACTTTTGATCACAAAAGGCCCAAAATAATCTCTAGGCTGTACACGTCACTAGCTAGACCACACCTAGAATACTGTGTGCAATATGTCTCATAACCTTATCAAGGACGAAGAAAAACTCTAGGGAGTGTACAGTGTACAGTATCTGTTTCATAAGTTTTTCAGGGATGAAGAAAAACGAGAGGGAATGCGAAATGAGCCCTACGAAAAACGATTAAATAAATTAAATATAGTTTCGCTAATGGTGTGTCGACTCAGGGGTGATGTAATACAGTACCGGTATTTAAATTTATTAAAAAAATCAATGATGTCAGTGCTAATTATTAGATCAGTGATGCCAGAACTGATAATCTGTTAGAAATATGGGACGAAACTGCGCCTAAAAATAACTGGATGAAACTCTAATGTACGAGATGCAACACTGATACAGGAGAGAGTTATTTAGTGTTCACGTGGTGGAACAGTGTAATAAGCTACCAAGCAACAGTAGTTAGTGTAATAACTAGATAAGTATTTCTAAACTTTAAGACATAATTTGACTGTTTACTTCCAGGCTGATGTCTATGCTGACGATAGTGAAATGATTGCTTTAGAGAACATATTATTTCTGGGGGGTAGGCCTACTCTTTTATCAGATTTGTTTATTACTAATAACACAGAGGATAGTTTTCCACTTCTGAGTTTCCTGCAAATATTTCCATGCTTGTTGTTTCTGATAAGCATGATGTTTTTCTACCCTTTACTGAGAGTTTTATTGTCGGATGTTTTGATGGGAGGGGGAGAGCTTTCCTCTCCTTTATCCTTTTCTCATACGCTCTGTTGACATTTTAATGAAACTAGGTTCTCGTTCTCTCTCTCTCTCTCTCTCTCTCTCTCTCTCTCTCTCTCTCTCTCTCTCTCTCTCTCTCCAACGGATGCCCTCGTTTTGGGCCAATTAGCCTCTTGTCATCTGTATTTCCAAAAAAAGTGTGTGTGTGAGTTTTACGCCAGGTTCCCCTTTTTTGGATAAGGGCTAAGGCGTTGCCCCTGGGTAGAGGACTTTGGTTTGGAGCGTGTAGCATTTTATGACCGGATGCCCTTCCTGATGTCTACCAATGACTTGGGTGGATTCGATCCTCCGACCCTTCGGTCAGAGCGGAGAGCTTTAACCAACTGAGCCACGGCTGCTACAAAGATCACGTCTTGGGGATCGAACCTACGGCAATTGCAATTCTGTCTCTCCGACCGGTGCGTTCTAACCACTATCCCACCAGGCGTCTTTAAGTACTACTATATATGGTGTCCCGGGAATTAAGCCGAAAACTTTGGGAAATGATAGATGAGGGAATTCCAAGCAAAAAATGCTAATGAACTTGTGTCCAAATCCCAGCCTTTACGGAACTACAATTACTGATGACCTAATGGGCGAATTATGAAGACCATTTTCGCCCATAAGGTCATCAGTAATTGTAGCTCCATAACGGTTGAGATTTGGACACACGTTCATATAATATTTTTTGCTTAGAATTCCCTCATCTATCATTTCCCAAAGTTTTCGCCGTAACTCCCGGGATCACCTGTATACTTCTCATCTCCTTCCACCTCACATTTTGTCACTGTATCTACCTTTCTCCCTCTTCTTCATCCTCTTTTCTGTATTTCTTATATCTCATTCCTATTAGTGTTTATATTCGCTTTAAACTCTTCTTATATCCCGTCTCCAAGACATTCTCCCTCTTCTCTTCATTTCTCTTTCTGTCGTTTCTCTTTACCAGATGCTTTGTTTTGCTCCACTTCTTAACCTTCGTTTCTCTGTTCCGTCTCCCACTCATTCTTCCTCTATATTCTTTTTCTCTTTTCTTCCTCTTTCGTTTCTCTTTACCAGTTGTTTTCATTTTACGCCACCTCATCTCTCCTACTTACCGTCTTTCTTTCCATCCTCCTTCACTACCCATTACTTCCACTTTAACTTTTCATGATCTTGGCATTTTCACTTTTTGCCGCACTCACAGAGGATAATGTTCCTTACTGTGTCACTCCCTCTCTTCCTCCTTCACCGAGTTACTGAGGTCTTAAAGCATGGGATCCAGGCCTTATGGAAGGATTAATTGTCAGTAAAACGAAATTTTGCACAATTATCCAAGGTTCAGGTAGGGTGGGACCACCTAGGGTCTCCACCCCACAGAGACAGTAGCCCCAGGGTGTCCCATCCATTACCTTTATGCACGGCCAGCTTTTTATCACAAGAGTGAACTTCACTCGTACCAGGTCATAAGCATGGTGGGACAGCCGGTGGTCTTGGGCAGAGCCATTATTCACGGCCAAAGTTTTTGGCCAAAGATATCAGATTTTCATACTGTTAGATGTTCATCCCGACCACGTTTTGGGATGAGTGAAAACACCAAAGGTCACTCCTCACATGGGTGAGGGCGACCCTAAAGTGACCAAGCAAAGTCACTATCCACGGTCATGGTACTTAATCTACGAATGAGACATTTTGCATTTAAGTTGGCCTTTACCCCGGCCACGGTTTATGAAGGATGAGATTCCCGAATCCGGATAACCATCGTTCACTGGTGAAGGAGGGGAGGGCACAGGGACGACAGTACATTTTTGTTTTCTTATTTAATTTTTTCTGTTCTCTCTCTCTCTCTCTCTCTCTCTCTCTCTCTCTCTCTCTCTCTTTATCTATGCCTATGAAATTTTACACAGTCCCAGATCGATACTAGGACCTCGTTTTAGGCTGGGTAAGACCTCAAAGGCCACCCCCACAGGGGTAAGGAGGGAGCCCGTCGAAGGCATTGATCAAAGCCTTAACAACACGGCCATGGTTTTTAAATTACGATTAAAAAAAAATAAAAATCCTCACTGATAAAAGTTCATCTCGGCCACATGTCAGGAAAGGTGGGGGCCCCACTGGCCGCCTCACACTTAGAATGGGGTGAACAGCACCATAGTTTTTGCGTATTCGCCCGAAATACTATACAATATGAGACGATTACCAGGAACACAATTTAGAGAGAGTGGGACCTCCGGGGATCGACCCTCCGCCTCATCCATAAACAATTTGTTCTTTCTTCTTATAAAACTGCAGAAGTGGCTGGGGCTATCGAAGGTGTCTTTTGTCTTGGTCCTTCTTCCTTCTCATTAATAATAAAACTTTATCACACCGAATGCTAGCCTATTCCTCCCTAATCGTTTACTCCTCCGGTATCCTTGTTCATCGCTTTCTCCCTCATTGTACCTTCTCATCTATTATTCCTTCCACCTCACTAACTCATACGGTATCCTTGTTCATCGCTTTCTCCCTCATTGTACCCTCTCATCTATTATTCCTTCCACCTCACTAACTCATACGGTATCCTTGTTCATCGCTTTCTCCCTCACTGTACCTTTTCATCTATTATTCCTTCCACCTCACTAACTCGTGCGTTATCCTTGTTCACCCATTCCATCCTCATTCTGTCTTTTCCCCTCAAATATATCTCATTACATTTCCTTCTCTATGCATCTCTTTTTAATTCCCTCCTCTCTCTCTCTCTCTCTCTCTCTCCCTCCTTGGTTACATAACTAAAGCATATAAAGATTCCAAATAAAAGTTAGCTTCTCGAAATTGAAATTTATAAGCTCACAAGATCTATCCATCAATTGCCAGACGCCGTAATCCTGTAAGGGATGGCCACAAACAAACTGCCTCCATGCCACCCTGTCTCCCGCCATTCCGCTGCCCTCCCCCCAGCTCACCCCCCATTCTCATATACCTATCCACTCCATTCCTCCACCTCATCATCGGCCTCCCCCTCACCACCTCCTCCACCTTACTTACATACACTCTCCTTGTGAATCTATCGCTCTCTATCCTCTCCACATGACCAAACCACTTCAGTGTATTTCTCCAATCGGTTTCTAACAAGTCCACATCCACACCACAATGCCCCTTCACTTCATCATATGTCAGTCTGTCTCTCCATGTAACTCCAGATGTTCCTCTCAGATAACTCATTTCCACTACTCTCATTCTTGATCTGTGTCCTTCCAACATGGTCCAAGCTTCACTTCCATGTGTTAGAGTTGGCACCACAATACTATCATGCAGCGACTTTTTACTTACATACTCACTTCCCTATTTCTTATCACTGCTTTCAGAGAACCTACAACACAAGAACGATGTGGATAAGAAGCCTAATAATATGTGAAACAGTTGAAGCGTATGCGGGGGTGACGATGGAGAGAGAGAGAGAGAGAGAGAGAGAGAGAGAGAGCAGTCTTATTTAGTCACAGACATGGACATTTCATACGTTATCAAGGATTCTTTTCTATTAAAGCATAACTTCCATATTAGTGTCGTATTTTTCTCCGTGGCTTTCAGGTGACCATCGTGGTAAATGAAATACGTCTCCAGCGGATAATAAATTAAACTTTTTATTCGAAGGGGCAGGTATCTCAGTTGCACAGAGTAGTTTGAATGTAACCAAGATAAAATGTCTTCACTTGTTATTGGTACCCCACCTTCTTACATGTGGTCATTTAAAACTACAGTATTTTTCCACTGACAGATCCATCGATATTTAGTTACACTGTACTAGGCAACGACTCTTTTACAATGGACACCAATCCCACTAATATGCCTCAATCAACCCGCGACACCTGATTCTTCCATAATGCCTATTCACCTCACCTCAGGGCAGAACAACAAAAGGACAGACAGTAATCAGGCAACTGCCGGACGTGTTCATCTTTACCCATTCTCTTTCCTTCCCTCTGTCCTTTCGGATTACCATATCCAACTTCCGAATCATATCGTAATTAAAAGCAGCCACAATATGCTCTTAAAAAACACCTACCACATCATCTTCATCATCGTCGTCGTGAAATCGTCCGACAACCAGGTCACCACCACAACAGCCAGAGCTGCATCAAAACGCTGAACTGCTGAGCTAATTAATTTACCACTTCACGACGTTCCCTCTCCCACACCCTCATTACACCTTCTACACTCTTTTCATACTGCAGTGCTGAGATCTCGGTGGTTATGCACTCAAGCACATTCACTTCTTGTCATGGTGTTGGTTCTGGTACAAACAGTAGAAGAGAGCTGAGCTTGTGATGATCTTTGTAGTTATATTTATTGACTGGGCTGATGAACCAAGGAAATAAGGGAGAAAACTACTACCCACGAATTTCCTGCATGATACGTAAAGGGCTATAAGGGATGGGGATTGGGAAATAGAGGTGCTCTCCCTTCTTTGTTTTGGCATAGGGATGTGACTGTAAACAAATCCCTGCCTAAACAAACCAAATATAATTGCTTATGATCTCCCTGTGACAAAAGGAGAAATTGTGATTGATGTTGATGGTGACAGAAATCCTGAGTGTTCTGTAACATTTGTCATCTGTGGTACTGATACTGATGGTGATGTCTGATTGGTGTTGACGGTGGTGGACCTCAAATGACTGGTGGTGATGACTGGAGATATTGATGGCGGTAATAGCTAACATGATCGATGGTGATGACTGGATGGTGGTGGGGTTTGGCTGGTGGTGATGATGGTCACAGCCAAGATTACTGCTGGTGGTGACTGGATGATGGTGATATTGTATTGGCGTATGTGTGGAAAGTGAAAGGGCATTCCGGTAAGGGAAGCTTTTGTGGCTTCAGAATGCGAGGATTTTTGAGGTAGCTGATGGTATTTAAAAATATATATATCGTAAGAGTACTGGAAGTGGCCGACTGCGTTGATAATTGGGTCCTGTTTTGCGACGCCTTCCCTTCCTGTTTCCTTCTTTCTCTTCTCTGTTTTTAGCCATTTATTTCTCCTTCATCGTACCATTTTCTCCTCTCCTTCACTGATCTGCAACTTTAATTCTTACTTTGTGTTCTTTTTCTCATTCTGTCGTTTTCTTCACTGACTTTCTATAGTGTTCACCCCCTTTCTTCATTGTTTTCTCTCCTTCCGTCTATTCAGTCTTATTTTTTTCCCTCTTTCATCCTCCTCGTCATCCTCAGTCACCTTGTCCTATTTATCTGGATTGTCCTCGCCTTTCTGGATCCTGTTAGACCCGTCAGCCTGAGTGACAAGTGACTTCATTAAGCCCGCACTGTCAGCACGAAACAAACACCAGTTACACACGCCACGATGTAACCTGTAACCCCCCCCCTTCTCTCTCTCTCTCTCTCTCTCTCTCTCTCTCTCTGTACACAAACACACACACTAATATAGCACGCGAATATATCCACACGTCCAGTGTTAACACTTATTTTTTTTTTAATAACAGAACAGAGGAAGGAAAAACAAATGAATAAAAAAAAATATTCCATACACCAGATTACTAGTGTCCTCTGTTCATATAATACCTGTAACAGCTGGACTTGAATAGCTGTAGGTTGATGTTTGGAGGGAAACAACTCTGAGGAAACGAGTTCCAGAGAGAGGCAGTTCGGGGAATGAAAGAATTCTGATAGGCAGAAGTTCTGCAATATAGCTGAGTGACAGACCAGTCGTGAGCGCTACCAGATGCCGGTGTAGGACGAGGGAAGGCATGGAGAGGTGGCACCATGGACTCAAATTCGTCTGAGCATTTGCCATAAAAATATCTGTAATATAATGCAAGGGAGGCAACATTCCTTCTTACTTGTAGGGGAGGTAGTTTATTTGTAACGGCAGGGTTGTTAATAATTCTAACAGCTTTGTTCTGAATTTTGTCTAGTTGTTTTAATGCAACCTCTCCACATCCATTCCACAAGGGTGAGCAATATTCAGACTGAGAGCACACATGACTTGTAAATTATAGCTAACTGCTCGTCAGTGAAGTTACGGACTCTGTACAATAATCCAAGTTTCTTTGTGGTGGTTTTAGTAAGTGATCTAACATGAGAGGTCCAGCTGAAGGCACTGTTAAGTGAGACGCCGAGAATTTTAATACTTTTGGAGATGGGAATATTAGTAGCACTGAATGTAATATACGAATCTGGCACTATCTGTCTATTAGTAAATTGTATATATTTAGTTTTACTGAGACAAGGGTGTTTCGTCCCCATTCACTGATCGTAGATAGGTCTTGATTTATGGAGATGGCTGTACTGAGTTGAGAGGTAGTGATATTAGACTTTGTAAATGGGATCATTAATATGAACCAGGAACAGGGTTGGCACCAGAACTGGTCCCTGCAGCATACCGGCGTTAATTGAGGGGAAGTTGGAATATACATCTACTTTTACTCTTATTTTCTGTCACTGAGATATGAGGAAATCAAAGGAACAAAAGACGTTAGCCCATAGCAAGGGAAAAGCAGGGAAAAGTGCCATACTTTATCGAAAGCTTTAGAAATATCAAGGGCTACTGCATGAGTTTCTCCATGTAGGTCAATTGATTGATGGATGGTATGAGTTAGGAGACTGAGTATGTCAATGGTGGATCTTTCGTGGAGAAAACCATATTGTCTATCACTAATTAAGTTGTTGGATTCAAGATGTTTAACAATGTGCTTATTAACTAAAGTTTCAAATACTTTACCAGGAGAAGATGCGACAGCTATTGGTCTGTAATCAGAGGGGTCAGAGGAACTTCCTTTCTTTGGAATTGGGTGGATATTGGTTTCTTTCCATGATTTTGGGAATGAAGAAGTACGTATGCATAGTCTGAATAATTTAGCTAGAACAGAGGCAAGTTCAGGGAAACACTTTTTCAAAATAATTGGCGGAATTCCATCTGGGCCTGGAGCTTTGTTGGTGCGTAAATTGTCTAGGATGGATTTTATGTATCTTGTCTGTATTTTAAGTGAGGCAATTTCGGGAGAGTCAAGTTCTAGTACTGGGACATTGTGGCTGGTATCGTCTATGGTAGAATTTCTGGCAAATGTACTGGCAAAAATATATGCTTTCCCACGAGGGTCATTTGTAATATTGCCATCTCAAGATTTTAGTGGGGGAATGGATGATGACTCATATTACTGAAAGAATTAAAAGTTGACCAGAATATTCTATTCTCATTAGGGTTGTTAAGTAGTTTGTTCCTTGCTTTTGAAGAACGTTTGATTTAGCTAGATTTATTACAGCTTTTGAATGATTTCTAGCAATTTTAAACTGAGAGAGTGATTCAGATGTTTTTGATTTCAATGAAGAGTTATATGCTACTGACTTTTGGGCTGTTGCTCTGGCACAGTTGCCATCAAACCATTTTGGAGCGTTCGATCTTTTAGTGAGCTGTTGACTTGGTATGAATAAATCCATACCAGCTAGTATTAAGTCGCAAATGTGGGACTGGGTAGAACTGGGATCACTAGAGAAGAAAGACTGCCATTGAATATCAGCAAGATATTTTTTAATTCCATCCCAGTTTGCTCTATCAAAGTGCCATTGGGTCACCGTGACAGGTTCAGAACGGGGAGGTGTGGTGGGGTTAACTAATGAGGCTTTGGTGAGATTGTGGTCAGAGGATCCAAGTGGTGACATTACCTGTATCCTATATTGATCTGGATTATTTGTCAAGAATAAATCCAAGAGATGGGCATTATGGTCAGGATTATCAGGTATTCTGGTTGGTTGCTTTACCAACTGGGTGAGATTAAACGATTCTGCAAACAGCTCCCACTCTAGACCAGCATCGTCAGTCCTGGCAGAATGCAATAACCATTCAACATTATGTATGTTAAAATCGCCTAAAATGGTAATTTCGGTGCTAAGGGCAAGGTTACGGTTACTCAACTGTGTGGATATGGAATCAAATACACTGAGTTCCGAAGAAGCACTGGGGGAGCGATAGACTACACAGATATATTTGGTAATATTTTGACAATTTAGTTTATACAATGAGTAATCAAAACCGGATGAAGTGAAGTTTAAAATAGTGTCAACTGCATTTTGGGATTTGATATAATAACAGGTGCTGCCCTTGTCACGGAAGTTTGTGAGAAGATGATAACCGAGAGAACAGAATGGGGATATATCAGTAGAGGGTGAGATTTGTGATTCTGTGAGGAAAAGGGCCAAAGGGAATATGGACTGAAGGGAAAAATTAACTGAGTTTAAATTTGTGCTAAGGCCGCGGATGTTGGTGAAGAATAAGGCCACACTTTCACTTCTCTGCTGACGAGCATTACTGGGAATTGCAACAGTCGCTGCCGGCACAGTCTCTTGATGGAGACCGGGAGGACCCTGTGCTGCCAGCCCTACCCTGTCGGTGGTGGCAATCCGAGGTACCACCTCATTTGATAAAGAGTGAATAGAAGGTGTGATATGAGCATGTAGTGTGGTGTGGACAGTTGAAGGTAGAGGTACCCATCAGTATGATATGTTAGATTAGACTCTCAACGTACATATGAGCACAACGAATCGATGATATATTCCACAGTTATGAGGAATAGATGAAATAGACATGTTGCCATCGTAATTGAGAATCGTAATCATGGGAACTGATCCTACATACTGTAAGGAGTCGTAATTACTGTATTCTGTTGTTTGGTGAGATAAAAGAATCGAAACTGATATCATTACAATGAGAATCGTAGCTGAGATAACAATAATTACTGGGCATATACCGGAACATATACTGTACTACATGCCTAACGCCCATAAAGAAACTATAGTCGATTTCACAACAAAGAGAATATATATAATTATGATAGCAGCATCACATGAGTGATTACCATATCCTTATCACATATCACCTAGTCCACATACAGTTACCTCTCAACTAACACGAGTTTATAAAACGTGTTTTCGTTTTCACACGAGCAAATATTTAAGGATATATGTTTAGCGAACAAGGGTTTCTCAATTTAACGCGACTTTACACGTACGTGATGGTTTCAAATTAGCCGCGAGCCTTGGACAGTCCCGAGCTGGTAGACAGTGTGTGGCAGTTTATGCATAAACACAATTTTTTATTTGTCTGTTGCTTAAACTGGTTATATTCGAACTATAATATTCGAAAATGAAGTTTGGCCCCATTCTGAGCAATTTGGCTCATTTTCGGACAAAATTTGCCCAGGAAAGTGATGGTAGATCTAAATTGTTACAACTTAATGCTGCAGAACAGAAAGAAGAAACCCACTCAGACCAAGATAGAGCAGTTCTTTATGAAGAAGACAGAAAACTTAAGGGAGTTATTTTCATCACCAGTAGCACGGGAGTCAGGGGAAGAGGAAGAGGAAGGACAGCAGAGCGAGGAGGGACAACAAATTTAGGGTGGGGAGCGGCGGGAGGTGGGGTACAGGGGTAAGGAGGGACAGCAGCAGACGACGAGTGATGCATAGATGAAGTGAGGCTGTGTTGTTATTGCTTGTGACCTACTTACTGTAATGAAAATGTTGCTTTTACTGTAGTGTTTTTATGACCTACTAATGCATTAATAATGTTGAGGAACTTTCACAATGCCGTGGATGAAGCAGAATTGAAAGAGAATCCACGTAAAAAACGAAAACAGTATGTATTTCGGGAGAAGTACACAACGCTTCGGCCCAACTAGGGCTGAAATGTTGTTTATTTCTCCCCAGATATACTGTTTTTGTTTTTTACATTGATTTTCCTTCAAATTAATATTGTTGCTTTTAAGTTTAGAGTAGCATAACTCCCCAAATGGATAGACTTTCCCAGAGTCCAGGAACGTAACCCCAAATATTACCATTGTTTCTTATGGGAAAATTATGTTTAAAAAACGTCTTTTTAACTAACGCGACCTCTCCAGGAACCTAACCCTCGCGTTATTTGAGAGGTTACTGTACTTTTACAAACAACATACCCCCCACACACATACACATGATAAACCCCCGTCACCCATCATGCACTCAAGAACTGTGCTTCTGTGCTTACACCCTGCCTAGGCAAACTCTTTCGCCTTTGTCTGTCAACTTGTACCTTTCCTTCTTGCTGGAAGTTTGCTCTCATTCAGCCAGTCTCAAAGAAGGGTGACCACTCCCAACCCTCCAACTATCGTCCAATTGCTTCAACGTCCTGTATTTCAAAAGTTTTCGAGTCAATTCTCAATAGAAAAATTTTAAGGCATCTTTCCTATCAGAACCTTCTTTCCGATCGTCAGTACAAGTTCCGTCAGGGACGCTACACTGGCGATCTTCCCACCTACCTTTCAGACTCCTGGTCATCCTCCTTTCGGGACTTTGGCGAAAGCTTTGCCATTGCACTTGACATCTCAAAGGCTTTCGATCGAGTCTGGCATAAATCTTTAATTTCCAAACTGCCCTCCTACGGTTTCTATCCTTCTATCTGTGTCTTCATCTCTAGCTTTCTTTCTGGTCGTTCTATAGCCACTGTTGTAGACGGCCATCGTTCTTCTCCTAGATATATCAACAGTGATGTTCCTCAGGGCTCTGTCCTATCACCAACTCTCTTCCTTTTATTCATCAATGATCTTCTAAGCTGTACATCTAACCCTATCCACTCATACGCTGATGACTCCACCCTTCACTTTTCCATTAGGTTCCCGCAACGCCCATCTCAACAGTTACTTCAACAAACAAGGGATGAGGCTATGGCACACCTAATGTCTGACTTGGCTCGGATCTCTGACTGGGGTAATAATAATATGGTTGTTTTTAATGCATCTAAGACTCAGTTCTTACACCTATCAACCCGACAAAATCTTCCACAGGTATACCCACTAATGTTTAATAATATTCAGCTTAATCCTGCATCATCCTTGAACATGCTTGGGGTTTCATTTTCTCGGGACTTATCTTGGAAAGATCATATTACATCTCTTGTAAAATCTGCTTCCAAGAGATTGGGTGTGTTAAGCCGACTCCGCTCTTTCTTTACCCCTGCACAATTGTTGACTCTATACAGAGGTTTTATCCGCCCCTGTGTGGAGTACAACTCTCATGTGTGGGGAGACTCCCCACATACAGCTCTTCTCAATAGGGTGGAGTCAAAGGCTTTTCGTCTCATTAACTCTCCTCCTCTTACTGACTCCCTTCATCCTCTGTCTCTTCGCCACACTGTTGCATCTTTATCTCTTTTCTATCGCTACTTTAATGGTCACTGCTCCTCTGAACTGTCTGCTTGCATTCCTCCACCTCTACGACGGGCGCGTAGCATCCGTCTGGCAGTAAACTCTCATCCCTATTCTGTCCAACTCTCTAATGCAAGAGTTAACTGTTACTCCCAGTCTTTCATTTATGCAACAGGTCAACTCTGGAACTGTCTCCCTCTGTCTGTATTTCCTGCTGCCTATGATCTCCAGTGTTTCAAACGCAGTGTGTCCAGGCATCTCAAAATGATCGGATCTTGAATTTGGCTCTCTATTGTATTTTGTTTTTCTCTTGGAGGGAACTGTTACTGCGGGCTCATGGCCTTTGGTTCCCTCTTCCTCGCATAAAAAAAAAAAAAAACATACAGTAAATATACCTCGGGATACACCGGCACCAAATACCAAATTTAATTATGACTGCGAAATCTCTGACCTTGCCTCATTGGGTTTTAATTGTACCGGGAAAAAAACTAATTATTTTTGCCTGTAATGGCGGAGATGGTGGTGATAATGGTGGTATGGTAACTTTGGCCAACAATACCACTATTATGACTAAGCCAACCTCTAATACCATTTAAGAGAATAACCATAGCTACAACCACATGCTACCACCACAATATTCCAGACACAAAGCTACCATCAAAATATCACTAACATACTACCACTCACCCCCCCCCCTCCACAACCATTATCACCACAGCCACAAGAAACAACACTATACCAGCATTCCACTGACACCATATAACCACAGCTCCACCACCATCACCATACAAACCATAACCTTTACACAGATTTACCACCACAAGCACTAGCACTACAGCCCAGCACATACTGACAACCACAGTCACACTCATTATGTTGCACCTGACCTCACTCACTATTCAGGCTATTATCCCACTAGTGCGGTCAGTCTCATTTAGAGTGATGGATGGAGCACGAATAAATAGGCAGACAAATATTCATAATTTTGTACAGATAGGTAAATATACACCAACCGAAGCATCTCAGAGGAACAGTTTACCACCCAAGTCATGGTTTTCTCCTGTAGAAAGACAGAGGAAAGGTGATAGACTGACAGCTAGACAGGACGTGTGGATAGATAAATACGCCTACCTAAACTGCCTAGGAGTAGACTGTAGCACCAGTCGAGCAGGGCGGTACTCCCAAGGTAGATGGAAAGCTGATGACAGGGAGAGATGGAGCTCCCGTTTCATAAGCCCTCGGAACTAGTTCCTGACCATCCCTTTTTGCTGGACTTTTTCAATGATTCTGTAGCACAGAAAGTAGGCCAGCATGCTCTCCAGTGCAAGTTTCTCTGTCAAAACCAAACTACATGCACGCTACACTCTACACTTGCTTTTACAAAATTAAGAAAAAAAATGGCGACAAACTGCGTAGCCTCGGAGTCCTCAGGAGGGGGTGGGGGCATATGCCTTCACCGTCTGCCTCTCTCCCGGTGACGACACAACGAGCTGCCTGGAACCATCTTCTGACTCACTTCATCATTTCTGCAACATTCGCAGGCTTTCTTCTAACTTTCTCTGTGTTGAGCACCACCTCTCCTCCTCTAAACCTCACCTTCTCTTCCTAACTGAGACTCAGCTGTCTGCGGCAACTGACAGCAAACCCTTTTCTGTATCCTCCTACTTTCTCTATACTCATTTCAAAGCCAAAGGTGGCTGGTGTGTATATGTATGCAACGACTTATCTTTCTGTTGTGTTCCTGAACTTGATTCTTCTGAATTCTCTACTCTCTGGCTTCGGCTTTCCTGTCATTCTCTGACTAAATATACCTGTGCTGTTTACTTATCCCCTAATTCTATTGACTAATAAAAATTCTTCGACCATCTTACTTCTATGATGGAACATATCCTATCCGTTTCTCCTTTCTCTGAAATCTCCATTCTAGAAGATTTCAATGTTCACCACCATCTTTGGCTCTCCTCTCCTTTCACTGATCCACCTGTTGAACTAGCTGACATCTTTTCTATCCTTAATGACCTAAAGAAGCTTGTGCAGCACCCTACCCGTATCCCTGACTGCCTTGGAGAGAGTTCCAACATACTTGACCTGTTCTTTACAGCTAATTCTTCTGCTTACACTGTTAATCTTTTCTCTCCGTTGGGCTCCTCCCATCACAAGCTTATCACCTTAACCTCTTCTATTGCTCCTGTACGGCCTGAGGTGTGGACCCTCCAAAGGAATGCCAGTTGTGGCACTTTGGAGCTGCTGATTGGAAGGCCCTCAGACAGTACTTTTTTTATTTTCCCTGGAATGATTATTGCCTCTTTGGCCAGGAGCCATCTGAGTGTGCCTTGCGCATTGCAAAGGTTTTTCTCTTGGGCTTGGAAGCATACATTCTTTTCTCATATCCTTTGACTAATGCAAGAAAGACTTGGCTTTATCACGCTTGTTCTAATGCTGTCCACAATAAGGAGAGGGCCTATAAGAGGTGCAGGAGCCAACCCACCCCTGAATCACATCTTTTTCATGTTTCTGCCTGGAATCGTGCTAAGTCTGTTCTTCACTCTGCTAAAAAAAATTCGTCCTTACTAAATGTTCTCAACTCTCAAACTCAAATTCTTCCTGCTCCTTCTGGCAACTTGCCAAAAACCTTTCTAACAACTTTACCTCATCATCCTTCCCTCCTCTTTTCTACACTGATGGCTCTGAAGCTATTTCTTCTATTGATAAAGCGGATCTCTTCGCTCAGACTTTCTCCTCCGATTCCACTTTAGGCGAGTCCTATGGTGTTCCTCCGTCACTTCCCCCCTCTGACTTCCTCATGGCTGACATTAAAAATTTCTTCAGTTGATGTATTTTCTGCCATCACTGGCCTCAATACTGACAAGGCATATGGGCCTGATGGGGTCCCTTCTGTTGTCCTCATGAACTGTGCTTTTGTGCTTACACCCCGCCTAGGTAGACTCTTTCGCCTTTTTTTAATCAACTTGTACCTTTCCTTCTTGCTGGAACTTTGCTTTCATTCAGCCAGTCCCAAAGAAGGGTGACCATTCCCAACCTTCTAAATATCGCCCAGTTGCTTTAACATCCAGTGCCTCAAAAGTTTTCGAATCTCTTCTTAACAGAAAAATTTTGAAGCCTCGTTCCTATTACTACCTTCTCTCAGATCGTCAGTATGGGTTCCGTCAGGGACACTCCACTGGCGACCTTCTCGCCTACCTTTCACACTCCTGGTCGTCCTCCTTTCGGGACTTTGGCGAAAGATTTGCCATTGCACTTGACATCTCAAATGCTTTCGATTGAGTCTGGCATAAATCTATAATTTCCTAACTCCCCTCTTACGGTTTCTAACTTTCTATCTGTGCCTTCATCTATAGCTTTCTTTCTGATCGTTCTTCTTGATCTGTCAACAGTGGTGTTCCTCAGGGCTCTTTCCTATCACCAACTCTCTTCCCTTTATTCATCAGTGACCTTCTAAGCTGTACATCTAACCCTATCCACTCAGACGCTGATAGTTCCACCCTTCACCTTTCCATTCGGTTCCCGAAACGTCCATCTCAGCAGTTACTTCAACAAACAAGGCATGAGGATATGGCACACCTAATGTCTGACTTGGCTCGTATCTCTAAGTGGGGTAAAAGTATTTTTTTTGTTTTGTTTAATGCATCAAAGACTCAGTTCCTACACCTTTGAACCTTACAAAATCTTCCATAGGAGTACCCACTAATGGATAGTAATGTCAAGCTCAATCCTGCATCATCTTTGAGCATGCTTGGGGTTTCATTCTCTCTTGACTTATCTTGGAAAGATCATACTACATCTCTTGTAAAATCTGCTTCCAAGAGATTAGGTGTGGTATGCCAACTCCGAACCTTCTTTACCCCTGCACAGATGTTCACTATACTGTGTACGCGTTTTATTCCCCCCTGTGAAGAGTACATCTCACATGTGCACTGAGGCTCCCAACACACAGCCCTTCTCAATAGGTTGGAGTCAAAGGCTTTTCGTCTCATTAGTTCTCCTCCTCCTACTGGCTCACTTCAACCTCAGTCTTCTCGCCGCACTGTTGCACCATTATCTCTTTTTTATCGCTACTTGAATGGTCACTGCTACTCTGAACTGTGTGTTTGCATCCCTTCACCTCTACGACGGGCACGTAGCACCCGTCTGTCAACAAACTCTCATCCCTTTATCCAACTATGTAATGCAAGAGTTAACCGTTACTCCCAGTCCTTCATTTATGCAACAGGTCAATTAAGGAAATGTCTCTCTCTGTATTACCTGCTTCCTATGATCGCCAGTCTTTTAAACGCAGTGTGTCCAGGCATCTCGAAATGAACGGATCTTGAATTTGGCTCTCTCTTTTTTTTTTTCTTTTTTTTTCTTGGAAGGAATAGTTTGTGGTCTCAGCCTTTGGTTCCTTCTTTCTTGCATAAAAAAAGAGATAGGAACTTTCACAGTTTTACAGAGAAATAAATAGCCACTCATAGATAGATAGATAGATGGATAGATAGACAGCCATATAGATAAACAGATACATAATATGACAGATAGACAGACAGATAAACAGACAAATTGCTAATGTATTCGAAGACTTCCTAATTATCATCACAAACATTTTTTTGCAGCTACAACTACCGGTATATTTTTCCTGAGGGATATTTATGAAGCTGTTCATATCAGGCTGCCCAATAGCAGGTGGCGGAATATAATGGAAACTAATTGAGGTTGTGGTTGAAAAATGGCGGCGGCCTTTGTTTGTGTGTGTGTGTGTGTGTGTGTGTGTGTGTGTGTGTGTGTATGGTGACACGATTCGCAGCACGTTTGGAAAAATCGAGTGAATTAAAATACCCCAATTACCTTATGTTTCAATGGCATCGCTCTCATCCTCTTTCCATACAGATGTTTACATTTTTTTTAAAGTCTTTATATAATAACTTGATCTTGTATGATTCTATTAAAATCAGATATCTTAAATCAGTTTGGGCGAAGCTCATAGCAGTTGATAAAAATACTTACACATTCATCACGATTTCTGATCCCATTCACTCGAGGAGAGACCCTTCGTAACGAAGATTGTAAAAAATTATACAAACTGAGTGAGGTTAATAAAGTTGGTAACGTATAACCATATATTTACGGTACGTTTATTTTTCTACTCAGTACATGCCTGAATGTTTTTATTGACCACGTTTTCATGTAATGTAAGCTCACAACGTTCGGTTAAATGAAACGATATTGTACTGTAAAGTACAGGTTAATTTACAGAACTGACCAGACTGCTTATGATAATTCAGTAGGCGAGATATTCAGAATATTTTCAAATCCATTTGACTTAAACCAATGCTATGAATGGATGTCAGTTTCTCGTGATCACCCCTTACAGAATCCGACGTCAGTCTGTAGATAGATGTACTGGTAGACTTAAGGGAAGAGATATAGACTGACAAAACTAGTCATTGAAATACCTTTCTGGCGGCATGCATATTATTCAGCAATATATAGGCTAATGCAGGACGTAAAAATGTCAGTCTGTTATATGACGCAATTGTCACTCCTTCCTCATCGCACACTTCACGTTGACATACCACACTTTAAAAAACACTGCACATGGCCATACTTCAAACTGACCAACATTATAAGCATGTAACATTCCCGTACTTCTCACTCACCATACTACAGTAAAATATCTCACCTCCCGTCATCAACTGCACAATGACATTTCTGATAATCTGTATATTGTATAGTGATAACGCATGTTGCTGAATAATGAGTCATTTCTTATAACACAACATTCACAGCCAGACTTTTGCACTGGAAATTTCTGATAATAGCTGAGTGAAAACGATGTGGTTGACATTTGATAGGGCATAAAGAATCGAGGTTTTCGGTAACGTGAAATTTCGTATCAGACCTTGCAGAATACAAAGGCTGGAAGAAGCTGTGAATAGATTAAACAAGAGAGTAGTTACACACACACACACACACACACACACACACACACACACACACACACACACACACACACACACACACACACACACACACACACACACACACACACACACACACACACACACACACACACACACACACACACACACACACACACTCATTCTCTCTCTCTCTCTCTCTCTCTCTCTCTCTCCAGCATCATCTGTTTGTCGAACTTTATCACAATACCTAACGTAACCTGCATTTTATCACACTGATGGGATGCTTCTATGATGCGAGCAAAGTTGAGGGTGGCGGGGGAAGAGTGGGTCCACGAAAAACACAGCCAGGCATTGTTCAATATGTGAAAAAAACAGAGTATGCAAGCCGATAAGTAAAAGCATTGAAAACAGACTGAAACAGACGGATGAATTACGACTGGAGAGGCGTGTGTAATGTATTGTACCTCACTATTGAACTGTCAGTCCGCGGAACGCTTTTACCACACAGACGTACAAGAATAACTTATATAGCCATAGTACTGAACATCAATGTCAAGGTGAATATTGATATATGTAGAGTGATGCTGTTATTTCGAAATAGATATATCGCTTAATTCACAAGGTACTGTGTTTGTAGTTCAACTGTTCTTTTTTTTTTTTCCTTATATTCCCCCTGTAATGCACCTAACCCATTTAGTAAAAATTGAGCTGGATGATGATGATAGTGAAGATGATGATCATTCTTTCTTTTCTCATTCTCGAGTCGACTTGGTTTCTACACAACGACTTTGTTGACCATTTCATCATCTCTATCTATCTATCTATAGCCCGACGCCCTAATCCCGCAAAGGGTGGCCGCAGACAAAACGCCTCCAAGTCACTCTGTCACCCACCATTTGACTCCCCTCCCCCCAGATCACCCCCCCCTCCCTCATATACCTCTCAACTCCATCCCTCCACCTCATCCTCGGTCTACCCCTCCCTCTCCCTCCCTCCACCTCACCTACATACACCCTCTTAGTCAGTCTTTCATTCTCCATCCTCTCCACATGTCCAAACCACCTCAGTGTATTTCTCCTAATCTTTTCAACCACATCCACATCTACCCCACAACGTTCCTTCACTTCTTCATTCGTCAACCTGTCCCTCCACGTCACTCCACATGCTCCTCTCAAGTAACTCATTTCATCATGAAAATATTTATTCCACTTTTTCCGTACTACCTCCAGCAAGTTTTATTGAACTCTGGAGAGACCTTTCGAATCTGAAGGTTTAAATATAACTTTCAGTACCCCTTTCAGTAAGACTTGTCTTCTTAACGGTAAGTGAATTTCGGCGCTATATATATATATATATATATATATATATATATATATATATATATATATAGTATATATACAGTATATATATATATATATATATATATATATATATATATATATATATATATATATATATATATAAATATATATATATATATATATATATATATATATATATATATATATATATATATATATATATATATATATATATATATATATATACCTCCCGAGGCTTGCTTAACCCCTTAACCGTGGGGCGTCACCTTCGTGATGCTCAGGCGCAATGGATCATACCGTGGGGCGTAACTTTTGCGATTCTGTGTTATTTTGAATTCTCCTGGGCTTTCAAGTGGTGGCTTGTATCATCTATCAGTACTGCTGGTGTCCAACGATAGTCAGCACTGCTAATGTCATCTGTACTCCCATCCATTGTTGACAGTTTAGCTATTTATCCCCGTTCTTGACTCCCCTCCCTACCTCCCCTCCATTACCCTCTCCTCTCGCCTGCCCGGCCGTGCTGCGCTAAGCAAATCTTCCACGGAATTTTCCACTTATTTCATCCATTGAAATAAGCCCTATGCCCTATTCTTTTACAAAATAATATATGCCAAAAAAAAATAAATAAATAAGGTAACTGATAGTGCCATACACCTGGAGTTGGCTAATTATCACCTGGCAACACCTCACGTGCACTTGTTCGCTAATTTTCCCTGGTAATTTCCCCTTGAAATATGCCGTATAATCTATTCTCTTAATAAAAATATATATAAGAAAGGAAAGAAGCCTAAGTGATATTTACATTCACCTGGAACTATTTCCTACCAATCATTTCACAGCATATAAATTAGCAGCTGTCACCTCACTGACGTTGTCAACCCCTGGTGGCCCCATATCCGCCTGTCATTTCGTTCAGTGTTGTTTCTTGAGATGAAAGCATGTAGCACTCGAGCCCCTCCATTTCCGCCGCTTCTAGAGGGCCCTGTGACCTCTACCCCTACTAAACCTCGTGTGGGAAGGGGTAAAGAACTAAATAACTGCTGTGGAGCGTGAATTGGCTAATTTATCCATGATAATGATGGACAGTGACTACAATCTTTCTGGTGAATCGTGTGATGAGCCAGTGGAGGAAATGGTGATAAACAACGAGTGCTTCAGTGTCCCAGGTTCATCCTGGCTCCAAGGGAATGGAGCCCTTAGTTACTGGAAGTGACAGTGTATAACATAGTGTAAATAAAATAGAAATGTAAATAATTACTAGTATAAGAATATGAGTACAAATACTTGGAGTAATGACGGTCAGAGCTTTGCTCTCTACGCTAGTTTACTGAATGAGAAAGTTGCCTGGAGTGAAAATAAATTACTATTACTGAAGGAAACTTATGGATAAATACTGTATATACCGTATATATATATAAGTGTAATAAAGTTATAGGAATATAAAGTGTGAGTGTGTTTATGAATAATAAATGACAGAATACCAGCGGGGAACGAGTGCAAGTGGGAAGCTCGTATGCGCTCGTAATTTTCATTGCTTTCACAGTGTTTTTTTTCTTGTGTATGGATTCCAAACTACTTGAAAATCATAGAATAGTGTTTCTAGTGATAATATCAGGCGGTGGTAATCATATTACGGGGTGTCGGGAAGTGTAAAGTGGAGAATTCGTTACCCAACTTCAGAAGTCTCCACAAGTCCTACGGTACTCGAAGAAGGCTCAACAAAGATCCCAGGAGAAAGCTGAAGGTATGTGCCATAAGCACATTTAATTATATTATTCTAGGACTAATAACTGATTTTTGGCAAATATTTTAAAAAAGTCAGTCGGAGCACGAATATCCACGCGGGACACGCAAGGAGTGCAAAAACGACCGCGGTGTAGGGGTGAAGACAGAAAGTGTATTGCAAGCGTACTGGACAGCGGCCTTAATGAAAGAGAAATAATACCTGTAGGGAAGAGGTCCGGTAGATGCATTAATGGTAGCTGCTGCCCCTGCTCCTTCATCTGCACACTCATTTCCCCCTGGAGTCTATCATGGGCATTCATACAGCAAAATGAGACTCTCTGGCAATAACGGTCCAGGAGAAGCTTTTCTAAAATTTCCCATACTAAGAGGTGGAGAGTGCAAAGATGATCTATTACAGACACGACTGACCTGGAGTTGCTAAGAACAGTAAAACTAATGGTCTCATAGGTAAGGATAGGTTGGAGGGCCATCAGGAATGACTGAGAGCTCACTAGAAAAAAAAGCTGAGGAGGGGAACTTACCACTCCAGCTAAATTCAAGAAAGACGACACCAAATCTAGTGCTAGCATCAGATTTGGAGCCAATGGTAAAAAACGGAGACAGACCTAGTATGGAGGGCAACGTGATCTCAAAACTGTGTATGACTTACCATGTGCCATACTACAGCCTTAGGGGCCATGATGTGGAAAAACAAATGTTCCTACACTCAAGAGTAGATGTCAGTCATGACTCCCGCTGCCCTAAAACCAAACGAATGAGGAATGAGTGGAAGGAGGTCATAAAATGAGTGCTGGACATAACAAAAACACAGTCATGTGTTGGGGTCTCAGAAAGCCTGTGGAGTCTGTATGGGCACAATGCTATATGGATCTTTTGCTGTAGCTCCATCCCCATTATCCCTACATTCACAAACTGGCTTGGAACAAGAAAAGTATGAAATGCCCCTGTAGCCAGATAACGCCTGAGTTACATAGTCTACAGAGTCTAAGATACGCAACTGGGAAAGGGTAGCTGAGGAGCATACCTCCTCGAAATGAATGGATCTTGAATTTGGCTCTCTGTTAACTTGTTTTTGCTTTTTCTTGGAGGAAACAATTCACGGGCTCCTGGCCTCTGCTTCATTCTTCCTTGCATAAAAAGAGGACTCAAGATTGTGAAAATCATAGCTTGATGAAGCAGGAGGAGGGTATATCTGTCAGCAGCCCATCTAGTATGGGTCAGAAACTTTATAAGGTTCAGTAATTCCAGGCACGAAGGCATAATCTGCTCTAAATGTGGAACCCACGTAAGGCGTGGGTCTTAGGTGAGGCCTAAAAACATCGCCTCCTCCATACAAGCAGTTCTTTGGCCATTTAATAACAAACCTGGGTTAGATTGAAATCAGTCTTATCTTCTGAGTCCAGGTAAAAGCCTGGATTATGACAAGACTCCTGAGCCCAGGTAAAAGCCTGGCTTATTACAAGACTTCTGAGCCCAGGTAAAAGCCTGGCTTATTACATGACTTCTGAGCCCAGGTAAAAGCCTGGCTTATTTCAAGACTTCTGAGCCCAGATAAAAGCCTGGCTTACTACAACGCTTCTGAGCCCATGTAAAAGTTTGGCTTATTACGAGTTACAGTCGGCGCTCTGCCACCGACAGCTGATGCAGGAATATCGACAGAAATTCGACAGGTGTTATATAGATGGGTCATTTCATCATGGAAGCCAGAACAAATGTATCTTACTCAATTCATCATACAGTAGTTACCAGTACCACAGCTACTACAATTGTGTAACCTGACAACAACAACAACTGTTTACCCGTCTCCGCCCCGGAGGGGCTGGGGGACGGGTATTGTTTTCACTCGGTTTGTTTGTTTGTCCTTCTGACTGTTAACGGCTTAACGCCAAAACTATTGGTGCAAGTCTGACTAAAATTACAATGATGATGAGCTTTGACCTCCTGATCACCTGATATAATTTTGGGCCAAATTAGGCCAAGACCCTGGCTGTAGGCCCAAAATGTGTAAAAAAAAAAATAATAAAACACGGAGACGGGCAAAAATCGTTTTTTTCTGCATAACTACCTTCAAATTCGTAATATCAACATGAAACCAAAATCTAAAGGTGCATCTTTCAAATCTGCATCTTACAACATACATCATTCCGTCAGGGGGGTCACCCCCTAGTTAGCGGTAGGGGGGTTAATGTCTGGTGGGTTGGGCCTTAGATTTCAAATGGCCATAAAGTCGTCAATTTTCACCCGATTTACTCCAAACTTGATATGCGACGTCTTTGACTAGATCTCCTGTTGTGTTTATACTTCAGCACCAAAATGACTGCTTTGGACGGGTTTGCTATGCCTTGGGACCGCTTCTTGTTTCACGATGGCTGCTACAAAAATACGACGATTAATACTAAATTACCCCAACTACCACCATCAAATAGTATTTTTGGCAGGAGCGCCTTCATACAGCAAAAACTATTACAACTATCTTTAAACAGGAACAATAACCAGCACAGTTAATACTAAACAAATGGAACTACCACAGCTACCACCATCCAGCAACAAAACCAATACCACAACTCCCACCATTTAGCAACGTAACCTCAAACAACTACACCATCCAGCAACAAAAAGCAATACAACTATCATTGACCACCACGACAACTGTCACCATTAACCACAGCACCACACCAACATACCACTAATCATCACACCCACTACACTCGTCACAGAAAAAGGGCAGGTCAATATTTCACTCTTGAGCTAGTTTCCTTCCTCTCTTCCCTTCCCCCCTCTAAGTTTTCTCTTTGTCCGTACTCCTTCCATATCTCCCTGTTCGATGTCTCTGTCTCTGTCTCTGTCTCTCTCTCTCTCTGTCTCTGTCTCTGTCTCTCTCTCTCTCTCTCTCTCTCTCTCTCTCTCTCTCTCTCTCTCTCTCTCAGTAATGCACCTCCCTTCCTATTCATACTTATTTCTCACTCTTTCTCATTTATTCTATATTCTTCATCCCAATGCTTCTCTTGAATCTCACACTTATTATTTTCGTTTCTCTCTCCCCTGACATCTTCTTTCTCTCCCATTTCTTTCTATTTTATCTTAATTTGTCTCATTTTTACCCACGTTTTTTCTTCATTTCATTTCTCACCTACGTGCTGCCTCCTCTTTCGTTCTCTTCCTCCTCTATATTTCTCGTTCCTGTTATTCTCATCTGGTTTGTTTCCTCTGTGTTTAAAACTCTCTGCAACCCATCCCCCTACCCTCATTCCCTCTCTCTCTCTCTCTCTCTCTCTCTCTCTCTCTCTCTCTCATACTGAACTGAATAATGGATTCCCAGCGCTAGGTATGAAAAACCATGTGCCAGTAGTCCAGAGCAAAGATATGACTATAGTCGCGGCGCACGACTCTGAGATTGTCATTATCGTACCCTGGCAACGTACCATTCAAAAGTGCGTCCGATTTCGTATATACACGAATAATATTATTATGCACGAATATATTATAAACGAATAATATTATACACGAACATATTATACACGGATCACATGCGTCTCATATTATACATGAAATCAGATGCACTTTGAACAGTAGGTTGCCAGGGCGCGATAATAACCTCAGAGTCGCGCGCCGCGTCTATACCAGTAGAACATGAACGGGAAATGAGTAAAAGGGAATGCAAGACTCGATGTTGATAAAATTGGCGTTGACAGACACGACACTGGTTGAGTCAAAGTTGACAAAGTTGTGTTGACTGATTCGGCGTTGGTAGGATTAGCGTTGGTAGTCTTGGCGAGCTTGACCCTTCCACAAAAAAGAGGAAGGGTCGAAGTCACTGTGAGGTTCTAAAACTATGGATACCATAAAACCGAATGACCAACATGATAGGGTAAACTAGGCCGGAGGAATGGATATGACAAGAAGAGCGTGGACACAAGAGAGAAAGATGACAGTAAGGAGAGAAAGACTGGTGAAAAAACGCCTCTTTTAGTCGTCTCTTACGACAAGCAGTGATAGCCTGCTGGAGAAATTATTACCCCTTCCCTCCCTAGGGGGGATGTTTATAGGATTGCTGGATGGAAGACCAATCTGTGCAAGTTCAAAATACCCAGTCATAAGGATTCATGTAGGTGATACTTTTTCTTAACGAGTTCATTAGTGACTTGAGGAGTCTATAGTGTATGTTTTTACCAAATCTCATTTAGTCTATCCAGATATACATAATTACGATAATTTTGTTACTCTTTCGGGAGCAGGACAAATTTAGTTCCACCAGCAAGGTAGTAGACGACACAATGAAAGTATGCTCTTGTATGTGTAAAGTTATAAATTGAATTAATTTATGGATTCCTAACGCCAGTTATCAAAGACAATATGGCACTAATTCAAAGAAAAATATATGACTAGTAAAGGAACAGAAACAAGGACAGGAGAAGTAGAAAAGATTTTGGTGTATAAGTGGTTTTGGCGTAGAAATGGTTTTGGCTTAAAAATGGTCTTGTCGTTGACCTGGTCTTGCCATTAAAGTGGTCCTGGCGTTGAAGTGATTTTGGCGTGGAAGTGGTACTAGCAATGAAGTGATTTTGGCGTGGAAGCGGTACAGGCATTGAAGCGGTACAGGCATTGAAGCGGTACAGGCATTGAAGTGGCCATGGTGTTAGAGTGGTCTTGATTTTGGAATGGTCTCGGCATTAGAGTGGTCTTGGCGTGGAAGTGCTCTTGGCGTGGAATTGGTCATGGCGTAAAAGTGGTTATAGGTGTTGTAGTGATTTTGACGCTGAAGGGGTCTATATCTGTCTATCTGTCTATCTATTTCTCTCTCTCTCTCTCTCTCTCTCTCTCTTTATGTTTCCGTATGACGTCCAAAATAGACATCATTTTAAAACTAAGAGGAGTGGACCCCATCAACTCCTCCCCACTGCCCCGACCACACCTCTAGTGCCGCAGTGAAGTAATGAAATGAACCTTGAAGGAGAGGAATAAACGCATGAGGCGTAAAAAGGTTTATGAACTCATTACGGAAGTGAAGGGCAGGGCAGAGAGGGTGACTGCAGGCCTTTAGTAGAAAACGGGGGTAAGAAAAGATAAAGGAGGAATAAAAGCGAGGACGGTATCGAGAAATGGAAATACTGAATGAGGAGTGACTCCAGGTTTACAGAAGCATTTTTTTCGGTGGCCGCCTTCGTAGCTGTTCACCCAGACAGAAAGGATTAAAGAGAAAGGCTATGTTTGACAAGGCTAGGTGAGAAGGAGAATAAGCCATTGACCGAAAGTGAAATGTAAACAGGTTGAATAAACAAACATGGAAGAGGAAGTAGAAAAACTTTAGAAGAAACAGAAAGGAGGGACATAGTAATGGGAAAAAGAAGTTGCAACAGAGGAGGGAAAACTGTACGGTGAAGATGGTGAAAGGAAAGAAATGAAACAAAGAGAAAGTTTTTCAGATAGCACGTAAATGAGGCAGGAGAAAGATGGGGAAAGGAAGTGTCTGGTTTGCTAAGAAAAAAAAAAAAAGTAAAATATGGAAGATTAGTAGCAGAGACCGGAAGGAGGACAATAGGGAGGAAACAGAGATAGTGGAATTCAAGAAAGGAAGTGGTGGAAGGAAATGGGGAAGGAAGGAGTTGAGAGAAAGGAAAGGAAGAGGGAGAACAGTGTTAAAGAGGAGGGATTGGAAGAAAAATGGGATGAAGGAAAATAGCTAACTAGCGAAAAAGGAATCAGTAAAGAATAAAAAAATGGTGTGGAGTAAACTAAGTGAAGAAAATGGTAGCAGGGATGGGGAAAGGATAAAGAAGTATAAAAGAATAAAAAATTGTAGTATGGCAGACTAGGAAGAAAGTGATAGAGATGAGAAGAGATTGGCTGATTGTATTAAAATCTGGCGGTACAACTGCCAGGATGATATGTCGCTAGACAACAAGCTAAAAGACGCGGCAAATAAAAAGTGCACATTCAAAACAAAGGTAATAACTGCTATTAGAAATAAAACACTGAAAATATTACAAGAAGAGATAATAAAACATCAATTACATATAAAAGTGGAAGTAGGCCTGCCTCCTGAAGAAAACTAAAAACAGCAGAATACTCGCTAGAGGCTCCACCAAGCATCGAGGAGAGACAGTAGGCACCATCTACCCCTCTATGCCTATGGAGGAATCTCTGACGTAGGTCCCCCAAACTCGGACACTCGACCAGCAAGCGACGGACAGTAAGGGGGACATGGCAATCATCACAGTACGGTTGAGTCTCACCTCTCATCAGGAACCCATGTGTAAACCGAGATTGCCCAATGCGAAGCCTAGCAAGAGGCACCTCCAATCGCCGAGATACGGAAGGAAGAACCCTTGGCATAACCACTCTCTGAAAGATTTCTCTTAGTTTATTATGAACAACACCATCCTAGTGTCTCTGCCAACACGTACGAATTCTGGACAGCAAGGAGTGTGTTACATCAGAAGCAGGAAGTGGATAGTCAGTTGGGGGCTGTTGAGAAGCCACAGCTTTAGCTAAAGTATCTGCCCTCTCATTGCCCACCACACCAACTTGTGCAGGAACCTAGCAGAAATCTACTTTCTTCCCCCGACGACGAATGAGGAACAGCCATTCCAAAATAGCTAACACTAGAGGATGGGAAGAGTTAAATGAGTCCAGGGCCAAAAGTGCCCCTTGAGAGTCACCAAAAAAGAGTAAAATAATTATCATGGTGAACAACACCAACTTCAGGGCTAAAACGATAGCTAACAACTCTGCAGTAAAAACTGAGGCAGCCAAAGGAAGACTACCTCCATGGCTAAAATTGGGAAATACCACTCCAAAACCAACACCAGAGGTGGACTTAGAGCCATCAGTATACACAGGCACAGAACCACCATGACCGGAAGAATGTTCTAAAACCAACTGTAAGTGAGACTGAGGAGCAACAGAATCCTTTGAGCCTGCAAAAGACCTGCAGAAAGTTATCTTGGGCAAGATCCATGGCGCAACGCTCAGGATCCAAACAGGACTGACAAGTACTGCTAACAAACCATACTCCTCCATGATATCTCGAACCCTATAGTCAAACAGACGAGGCATGCGAGGCATACACACTCACAGACAAGTGAGTCTGGAAGGTGACGAATCTGGAGCCAGCACCGTGCTGCAACAGACTGATGCAGTAGATCTAAGAGAGGCACACCAGCTTCCACCAAAAAGCTTGGAATCGGATATGACCAAAAAGTCCCAGTTGCAAGGTGGAGACCAGCATGACAGCATCTAGAGCTTTTAGCCTGGACTCTGTGGCAGAGGAGTTACCTCGCAGCCATATGACAACTTGGAGGTTACAATAACCTGAAACAGATCCAAGATTATCCTCCGACCAGCACCCCAAGAGGTATGGGAAAGAACTCTCAACAGACTTAGAGCCTTCATACATGATGCTTTAAGATTTGCCAAATGTGAAACCTACGCCAAACGGTGGTAAAACATGAGGCCCAAGAATTTCGTCTCCGCCACGCAACAGAGTCTCCTGCCACAAAGCTGGAGACCAGGGTCTGGGTGTATCCCTTTCATCCTACGAAAATGCATAGCCACAGTCATAGAAGGAGAAAACCAAAAACCCTTGGAAATGGCCCAGGCAGAAATCTTGTCCAAGGGAAGTTTCATACACCTTTGAATAGCAGACATGTGGAAACCAGAAAACCATGTAGCTGAGTCATCCATATTGAGGGATGAGGATACCCAGCTGGCACAGCGTCAAGGATACCATTGATGGCCACTGCAAAGAGGAAAACACTTAAGACACTCCCCTGTGTCACACACTCCTGGCACAGTGGCACAGAGAGGGTAGGAACCCACATGGACTTGAAACACATGATCAGCCAAGAAGTCTCCAAGCAATACAAGCAGGCAACCACATAAACCAAATGCATGAAGTTGTTGGAGGATGCCATCTTTTTGAATGGCTTGCACACGCACAATGTTAAGGTAATAGGGTGATAGTTGGAGACATGGGAATGGTCTTTACAAGGCTTGGGAATGGGAAGGACAATATCCAATTTCCACATCTTTGGAATAGGGCCCTCGCTCCGGACCCTGTCAAAAAGGTCCAATAAAAACTGAATTGAATCAGTCAGCAGATGGCAGACCAGGGCGTATGGAATGTCGTCAGGTCCAGGAGCAGTTTCACCACACCCAAGAGGGCACCACGCAGCTCACGGAGGCTAAATGCTAAATCGTACGGCTCTCTGCCACAAGAACGAAAGTCAAGACCTAGCCTCTCCTGATTCCTACAAAAGCTAGCACATAGTGCAGAAGGATCATTTTTTGAGACAGCACTAAATTGATTTGCAAAAGTAGAGGCTACTGCATCTGATGCAGACAAAAGATCTCCGTGAAGTCAGAACACCAGTGGGGATGGGGGCGAGAACCTGCCAGAAATCTTGTGTACCTTTTTCCACACCACAGGCATTGGAGAAGAGGAAGTAATTGTAGAAACATATGACCTCCACAAGTTAGAGCGAGCATTCTTCATGACTCATCTGTAGTGAGCATGTGCCTTGCGAAACTGGATTTTTAGAAAAAGAACATCACGATTGGCAAAATACTGATGGGCAGCCACTTTGTATGCTCCTTTTCCTATAGAACAGTCATCATTCCACCAGGGCACAGGTCTCCAGGAAAAAACACCAGAAGCCCGCGGGATGGAATGAACCCCTGTTGAGAAAATGGTCTTAGTAAAATAACGTTCGGCATCATTGATAGTTGAAAAATCAGTAATCCTGTAGGCAAATATTCACAGTTCCTCAAAGAGTGACCAATCAGCCCTATCCAGACACCAGCGTGCCATATGGGCTGCAGGGACAGGGCGAGCAGACTGGACCAACACAGGATCAACCAAAACCTCCCAAGAAAAATTAAGGGCACAGTCAGAGGAGGAGATGGTAAGGTCAGTGACAGAATACGTGCCAGTCTGAACATGAAAATGGGTCGGCCTTCCATTGTTTAGGACAACCAAATCTAAATCCCCAACCAAAGAGGCAAGAATATCACCTCCAAGATTTGAAAGTCAGTCACCCCACAAAGGATGGAGGTCATTAAGGTCACCAAGGAGTAGGAAAGGGGGTGAAAGTTGACTGAGAAGGGTTTCCAAATCAGCACGCATAACAAGAACGGAAGGTGGAAGGTACAGACAACAGATGGTATAGCACCTCCCAATGGGCATCTGTACTGCTAGAACTTAAAGGGGAGACTGTTTCTCAAAGGAAATAATGGGGACATCAGAACGGCACAGAATTGCACATACACCGTTGTGACCGCCAGGAGGAGATGGATGGAAGACCTCATACCCCTTAAAAGATGGGAACTGTCTATCCCCCACCATTGTCTCCTGAAGACAGACACAGAACGGGCTCAGAGAAGAGAGTAATAACCGGAATTCCTCCCAATTCGCCATGGCATCTCTTCAATTCCATTGAAGACATGTTGGTACTGATTGAGCCATATTGAGTGGTAGTAAATAATATGAAATGAGAAACACCAATCCTATGTAGCAGCCTCACTGGGAAGGATGTGAAAGCCCTCCTTCCTAGGCGTGGAGTTCTGCCTTACCAACCGAGGAGACAATGAAGATATAGAGTTTCTATGGATGAAAGGACCTTTACCCCGAGACCAGTCCTGCCCATTGCCCGAATGAGCCCGAGGCACAGAGACTGCCCTGGAAAACCCACTTTCTCCATCCGCACCCTCACATGGGGGTCGAGCTTGCACCTTGGGGCCAACTGGACCCATGCCAACCGAATCAACCAAGGGTTGGCTGCCGGGTGACTGATCAGGGGGAGCAGGCGACCGAGCCCTTTTAGTATCCAAAGACCCAGACCCCGCCACACCTGAGCAAGAAGCAGAGACTGGAATCTTAGAAAGACCTTCACGAACACCCGCCGACATAGACGTTACCATTTCCTGAGTTGCCGAGTGAAGAGCCCCCTCAGAATCCTCATGTGGCACAGAAGTGTGACCCTTAGGTGGAGGGAAATCACCCGAAGACTACTCACCCCTTTTGATGTTGGTAGATGCAACCCCCATCTCTATGCCAGAACTTGAGGACACACTAGAAACTGTAGAGGTACACTGTAGGGAAGACTGATCACCAGTAGCAGAGCGAGTAGATGGTACAGGAACAGCAGCCAGTACGGGAGGAGCAGCTGATACAGGAATAGCAGTTGGTACAGGAGTAGCAGGTGGTACAGGAGCAGCAGCTGGACGAGATTCAGACTGCTAAGGTACTGGAGTCTCTCGGGGACCACGAGGAGTAGTAGGACGTCTGGTATCAGACAAAGGACGAGGAGGAAGGTCAGAATGAGGAGCAGGGACTCCATGATGGTGCACAGCAGGCTTTGACCGAGAAAGAATAGAAGCAAAGGACACACCAGGGCGAACATACATAGACAGGACACGGTTCTTACCTTCGATAAAACTCAGCCTCTCTGAGGCTCTGAGAGACAAAATTTCATGTTCCATTTTTAACAATCACAAGATACAGAAGGAGCAGAGTGCTTACCACCACAAGTGACACAAGATACAGGACCAGGGCATTTCACACCGTCATGAACATCTAAACCACATGATGCACAGACTGCTGGAAAGGCCAGGGCAAGATGCCTACAAGTTCGGCCAATATGACTGAAACGCTGACATTGGAAACATCTACGAGGCAAAGGGACATATGACCTAACTCTGTACCGGTACCATGCAGCGTTAAGAACAACAGGGAGGCTCAAGGAATCAAAAGTCACCATCAAGGATGGAGTTGGCACAAAGTCACCATTTATCTTCATCTTAATCCTGGCATCCTTTATTACACTGTGAACAGACAACTCTTCAACAAGGTATGCCTAATCATAAATCAGTAGTTCCTTAGCACAGACCGTACCACATGAATGATTCAATGAAGCATGGGAGGAGCATGTAACTGACTGACCACAATGCTTTGATAAAGATAGTACAGTTGCACTCTGAGAAGGGTCAAACACCTCTACCAACAAACTGCCATCAGCCTGTGGAACTTACGGGCCGCACCACAAGCGATGACCAGGTCCTGATGGTTTCAGAAAATGTCACATTTCCGGAGGTCTAACCCAGCAGCGCCACGAACGACTAAGAACTTCTTGAAAGGTGCAGGAGGAGGAGCAAGTAATAAATCCATTATATGTAACAAAAAGACTTCATCCCCCACCCCGCCACCCACAACGGAGCCCAACAGGGGGAGATCATATGTCAGGGACAGGACCACTGACGACCTCAGGTATAGCGGAGGAGTATACATAGGTAACCACTGAGAGACCCAGACAAGGGTGATTCCAAGATGACAGGAGCCATCAGGCCCCCCAGTGCCCACTTGACCCAACGCATGACCAGCCGATTGACCTGGTCGGGCCCAACTAGGCTACCCGTCTAGCCAGAATAAGGGATCAAAGAGGTGCATTGCTAGCTGCAGGGCGTACCGTACAGCATCGCTTAACCCCCAGGACTCCTGTCTCCCAGCATTATGGGATGCCATGCACTGCTAGCACGTGGGGAGGCAACAGTCCTGCCCTAGATGGCAAATGGACAGGGACTAATATCACCTGCAGGCCACCTTCACCAGTGATGTAGGGGGTGCTTGGTCCACGAGGCCAACAGATACCAAACCCTGCAAAGGTAGGCATGCCTCCAGAGTAGGTGGCACTACCAGCCACGCTTCAAGCCCCGCCACCGCGTCAAGGTGACCCCCCACAGCGGGGAGATGAGAAGAGAAGAAGGAAGATACAGGAAATAGGATAAAATAAGTTCGTGAGGAGAGGGAAGATAACAGGAAAAGGTATAAAGAAGTACAGACAATGAGATGCAAAGAAGCTGGTAGCAGAGAGGAGAAAGGATGAAGGGGTTGGCTAGGGAGAGGAAGATAGCATCGTTTAGGAAAGAGGGGTAGAAGAAATGGAAATGGAAATGGAAAACGGGAGAAAAAATGCAGAAGCGAAAGGGAAAGGGGAAAACAAATGCTGTGAGAAAGAAAGCTAGTGAGTAGGAAACACAGGAGAGAAGGGAGGAGTGGGGAGAAATGGAGGTGAAGAGACTCTGTTAAAGAAAGAGTAGGAGAAAGAGAGGGGTGAGTGTTGAAAAAAAAAAAAAAAAGAATTGAATGAGAGGGGAGAAAATAAATAAAGAAGAAAGGGAGATACCTGGGAAACAAAGGAGAGAGAAGGAAAATGGTTGGGTAGAAGTATAAAGAATGCAAAATAGAATAAAAAAATTTTAGTAAGAAATGTGTAACAGACCAAGGTGTTTTAGGGACTGGGAAATGAGGAGGGATAATAATAAGAGAGGACGGGAATGAGAAGTGACTAGCAGAAAATTAAAAGTAGAGGGGGAGGGATGACGAAAAGAGCAAAACGTGGGAGGGGAAGGACTGAAACAAGTAAATGACCAACAAACGATAGGGATGAAGGGAAAAGGAGTATAAAGAATGGGAAGTGGATACTAGGAGTAATGTTACCGTAGTGATGGAGAGGAAAGGAAGCCAAAGGAATTCAGGTAGAGATGTAACAGAAACGACAAGCCAGTGGGAGGAGAGAATAGACAATGTGGGATGCTATGCGAAGGAAGAAGTGATAAGAGAGCATGAGAGAGGATGGAATAAGATGGGAGAGAGAATAAGAATTAAAGAAAAATAAAAAGGGTAGACAGATGGACAGGTGATAATAAAATCTGCTTATAATTACATCATCTCCCTCTTCCCCCCCCCTCTCTCTCTCTTTCTCTCTCTCTCTCTCTCACACACACACACACACACACACACACACACACACACACACAGTCTACCTTTCTCTATCGACCTATCAATTAGTCAGTCAGTCCATCTATCAATCTGTCTGTCTGTCTGTCTATCGATCTTTTTCTCTTGCTGTTCATCTATCTACCTATCTATCTATCTATGTATCTATCTATCTCTTTATCTATCTATCTGTTGAGAGAGAATGAGAAGAGTTTGATATAATCGACCTAAAATGGAAGGAAGGAAGGAAGGAGGATATTGTCACATGGAGACAAAGAGGGAGAGAGAAGAAGAGAGAAAGAAGGAGGGAGACGCAAATTTAAAAAAAAGAAAAAAAAAAAGAGAGAGAATGAAGGGAGGGGAAATGATAAAGTTGGAGAGAGGATTCTTGATTGGAAGAGGAGAGACAGAGAGACGGTGGGGGAGAAAACTAGATGTGTGGGTGGAGGAAGGAGTACATGAGTATGGAAGAAGTAATAATGAAGTACTAAATAAGGGAAAGAAGACTGAAGAAAAGGAGGATATAGGGAGGGGAAAAAAAGCTTAATGAACAGAGAACAGAGGCAGAAAATGATGAAAGATGAGAAGAAATTTTACGGCGTTGGAGACTGTAATGGAGAAAGAGCTGAATGAAAGGTGCAAGAACGAGTAGAAGATGGGATGGCTAGAGGGAAGGCAGGAAAGATGGAAAAATGGATGTAGGGAGGGATAGGAGGTTAAAGAAGGCTGGGGAGTAAGATAGATGGAAGAATGGGTGGAGGAAGGAACTGAAGGAAGATACAGGGAAGGCTGGAGGGAAGGGAACAGGGAGAAAACGATAAGAAGGAAGAGGGGGAGGAAGAGGGGGGGGGAAGAAGGAGGGAAGAGGGGAGTATGGGCCCCTTCAATCATGGATGGAAGGAGGAGTGGAGGCAGGGGTGTAGGGCGTTAGTGATGTAATCAGTCAATATCACTTTGGATGCTGTGATGTTTACTCGTTCTCTCGCTCACCCCTTCCCTACCCTTATTGATCTTCTTTATCTCACTTACCCTCTCTTAAATTCTCTCTTTCTCTTTCACTACACTTCCATATTTCACCCAACTCTACCTAATTCATCGTCGATTATCTCTTTTCACTTGCATACTAACATTTCTATCTCCTACTTTCGTATTCTTCCCTTTTTTTTTTCTTTCTTTTTTTTTTAAATAACAGAACGGAGGAAGGAAAAACAAATGGAAAAAAAAAAAAATCCATACACCAGATTACTGGTGTCCTCTATTCATAAAATATCTGTAACAGTTAGACTTGAACAGTTGTGGGTTGAAATTTGGAGGAAAACAACTCTAGGGAAGCGAGTTCCAGAGAGATGCAGTTCGGGGAATGAAAGAATTCTGATAGGCGGAAGTTCTGCAATATGGTTTAGTGACATTCCAGTCATGAGCGCTACCAGATGCCCGTGTAGCACGAGGGAAGGCATGGAGAGGTGGCACCATGGACGCAACTTCGTCTGAGCATTTGCCAAAAAAATATCTGTAAAATAATGCAAGGGAGGCAACATTCCTTCTTACTTGCAGGGGAGGTAGTTTATATGTAATGGCAGGGTTGTTAATGATTCTAACAGCTTTATTCTGAATTTTGTCTAGTTGTCTTAATGCAACCTCTCCACAATCATTCCACAAGGGTGAGCAATATTCAAGCTGAGAGCACACATGACTCTTATAAATTATAGCTAACTGCTCATCAGCGAAGAAGTTACGGACTCTGTACAATAATCCAAGTTTCTTTGAGGCGGTTTTAGCAAGTGATCTGACATGAGAGGTCCAGCTGAGGACACTGTTAAGTGAGACACCAAGAATTTCAATACTTTTGGAGATGGGAATATTAGTAGCACTGAAGGTAATGTACGAATCTGGCAATATCTGTCTATTAGTAAACTGTATATATTTAGTTTTACTAGCATTAAAAGAGACAAGGTTGTTTTGTCCCCATTCACTGATTGTAGCTAGATCTTGATTTATGGAGATGGCTGTACTGAGTTGAGAGATAGAGATATTAGACTTTGTAAATGGATGTCTGAGTGTGAATGAACTATGTAGTGTTGAGTCATCTGCATATGAGTGAACGAGATTGTGAGTGACAGATAAGAGATCGTTAATATGAACCAGAAATAGGGTTGGCGCCAGAACTGATCCCTGCGGCACGCCGGCGTTAATTGAGTGGAAATTCGAATATACATCATCTACTTTTACTCTTATTTTCCTGTCACTAAGATAAGAAGAAATCAAAGGAACAAAAGACGTTAGTCCATAGCAAGGGAGTTTGGACAGCAGGGAACGGTGCCATACTCTGTCGAAAGCTTTAGAGATATCAAGAGCTACTGCATGAGTTTCTCCAAAAAGATCAATTGATTGATGGATGGTATGAGTTAAGAGATTGAGTATGTCAATGGTGGATCTTCCGTGGCGAAAACCGTATTGTCTATCACTAATTAAGTTGTTGGATTCAAGATGTTTAACAATATGCTTATTAATTAAAGTTTCAAATACCTTACCAAGAGAAGATGTGACAGCTATTGGTAGATAGATATAGATAGATAGATAATTTTTTTTTATTTGGTCCATAGAAATACAGTTACAGAAAATTCCTAGTATACAAGATATGACCTAGCTCTTTGATGAAAAATTTCATCTTATAAGAGCCAGTGAATATTTTATATATATATAAATGGTTTCCATCATTGGATTATTCTGGGACACTGAGAGGCAATAGGCAATACATATATACATATACATATACATATACATATACACACACACGCACACACGCATATATACATATATAAACATATATAGTTTCAAGTTTTGTTATGTTGATTGTCAGCTATATTAATTTTATTTACTGGCTTTTGATAACTAATTATTGTTGAGAATGTTGTACGGGACTATGAGCTACATATGATTTTATGAGGTACTTTTTTAGACTGCTTTTAAAGTTATCTACAGTAGTTTTTTTTACTATGTCGTCTGGCAGGGAATTGAATATTTTTGCACCATGATACCTAATATTACTCTGAGATTGTAAAGACGGCATGAAAGGTACAACTAAACGTTCTGTATTTCTATAATGGTATCTTGTAGGTGGAGTGGGTACAAAGAATGAGTTATTGTAAACAAGTCCATTAATGCATTTATACACATATACTGCACATACCAGTTCATTGATTTCTTTCATCTTAAGTATGTTATTATTATAAAATATATCATTCGTATGCTCGTAGCGGCCTACTCGTTCGATTGCCCTCATGATTTGCTTCTGAGCTGTTTCTAAAGGTTTCAGAGCTGTTTTACTTGCCGCTCCCCACACTGCATGACAATATACTAAATGAGTATACACTAATGAATAATATATCAAAATCATTGACTGTTTGTTTAATTTATTCCTTGTTTGATATATAATGCCACAGTACCTTAATACTTTATTTCTATTTTGGATGATATGCTTATTCCACAGTAATTTATTGTCTAATACTATACCCAAAAATTTGGTTTCTGTTACTTCTTTAATGCTGTTATTATTGATAACTACTTGAACACTGTGATTTATTTTCTTATGTCTGTGGAATACAATAAAGTAAGTCTTATTTATATTTAATGTTAGCTTATTGGCTGAAATCCACTGTACCACCTTAGATATTTCTTCAGTTAAGGTATTTGTAAGAGTGTTTATATTACTGTGGCTTAAGTAGAAAGTACTGTCATCAGCAAATAGTACATGTTTTAACCTTTTTGTTGCGTTTGTGATATCGTTGAGGTAGACCAAAAATAATACAGGCCCTAAGATCGAGCCTTGTGGCACCCCTACATTTATTTCAGTATTGGAAGATGTTTGATTATTAAAATAAACAAATTGTTTACGTTTAGCCAGATAACTCCGGAACCAGTCAAGTGCTTTCCCTGTAATACCATAGTGTGTCAATTTCTCAAGTATTATTGTATGGTCCACTGTATCGAAAGCCTTGGTTAAATCCAGAAACAGACTTATAGTGAACTCGTTTTTATAAAAGGCTGACAAAATGTGATCCGTGAAAGACAAAAGAGCATCTTGTGTGGATCTCCGTCTACGGAACCCATACTGATCATCGGAGAGCATACCTCTTTCTTCTAGAAAATCAATTAATCTGTCACAGACTGGCCTCTCAATAATTTTACTTAAAGAAGGCAGGACCGAAACAGGCCTATAATTTTCAGGTGTATCACGAGGGCCCGACTTGTGTATTGGTATTACTCTCGCTAACTTCAACTGATCAGGAAAGATTCCAGTAGCAAAAGACAAATTACATAAATGAGTTAAAATAGGACACAAAATTGTTATAGACCTCTTCAGCACCCTCACAGGAATATTGTCATGCCCAGCGGCTTAATCACGCATATTCATAACAACTTTATTGATTTCGTCAGTAGTGACTTCCCTGAAAGTTAGCTCATTTATCTGAAGTTCAGGAAGATTTGCCTGGAACTTAGTTTGAGTCTGGGTAATATTCTTTGCTAATTCTTTACCTATATTGGTAAAATAGTAATTGATTGAATTAGCAGTAATATTTCCTGCATGATTAAGCTCAGTGTGCCCTCTCCTCATTAATACTGAATTTACTATGTTCCAAGTCTTTTTAGATTCCCCTGCCGAGGTTGCTAGTTTACTTTTATAATAATTTCCTTTAGCAGTCTTAATTGATTGGGTTACTTTATTTCTTGCTTTATGGTATATGTCACCATATGTAATCGGTTTCTTTAGATATTTACGTTGTAAGCGGTTGCGTTCTTTAATCATAGCTTTAATTTCATGAGTTATGTATGGTTTATCCTTATATTTTTGCTTTATGTGAATTGTCTTTTCTGGGAAACATTTTTCGAAAATGGTTATAAAATTCTGATAAATGAAATCGAAGCAGGTTGCGAAATTGCTGGTCTTATAAATGCAAGACCAATCTACTTTTATTAGTTCTTGTTTAAAAATTTCTATATTGTCATCCGTGAAATCCCTATATCTTTTTATTATTTTCTTGTCTGGAGGCTTTATATTCAGTGAAAACGCGGAAAATATGGGAAAATGGTCTGAGATATCACAAACATATATACCATTAGTTATATTTCCACTAATGTTATTAGTCCAGATTTGATCGATTAATGTAGCTGACTGGCAGGTTACTCTAGTAGGATGTATTACTGCTGTATAGTAGAATTTACTATTCATTATTGATATCAAATCTGAGGCTAGTTTGTAATTTGCATGTTTCATTAAGTCAATGTTAAAATCTCCCATTAAATAACAGGTTTTCTGTTCCCCTTCTATTACATCAAGAAGGTGGTTCAGCGAGTCTAAAAACTGTTCAGCATTGCTTTGAAGTCTTCTATAAAGAGCTCCTATTATGATGCTCTTAGTGTGAGATTTAATTTCGACAAATAATGTTTCAATATAATGTTCTTTTCTTTTCAAATCAGGCCGCTCAATCGGTCGATGAGAAGACAATACATACAGCGCCAGTCCCCCACTATTTCGGGACACATTGTTAGTAAACATAGTATAATTCGGAATGGAGTACAGGTGTTCGATGCTCGACGTTAGTTTCGTTTCACAAAATGCAATTGCATTAAATTCCTTTCGAAAAAACATTCACATTCTTCCAGAATAATATCAAACTTTCCTGGTAAACTGTTTGTATTAAGTGATAATATTTTGAAATTTTCATTTTTAATTTTATCTATAGCTTGGTTTATAGAATCAGAAGGATAATAATCACATACTAGTTCATTCAAACCTAGTGAATCATTGAGAAAATTATCTGGATCATTAGCACTATGTCTATCCATGGAAGGCAACACCTGATCATAACTGAGGGACTTCATTTGAGGTAATGAGACACTTATATTATTATGAGCTAGAGAATTTTCATTGTTGTTTAAGTACCTTAAGAAGTCTCTGTCATCTAAGTCTATAAACGGAAAAATGAAACCTGAATTAAAGTGCACCATTACTTAACGACTACACCTTCCGTGGACTTTCTATTTTTTGCTCTGTGGTCTCCTAGGCCTTTTCACTGTCTCCCAAATGGGTTTGGGTAAGGCCAGATCTGAATGCACTCTGCTGGTGTCTCTGGGCGGTGTGCGATTGTCCAGTTGATCATTCATTCCGTCTTCAGTCTTGTCGGTAGATGATGATTCGGTACTTCCTGACTCTTGAATTGGTTGTGACGATTGTTTACCTTTCTGAGGGCTCGAGTCATCATGCTGAGATATAGGCTGATTGGTCTTGGGTGGTGAAAAAAGTTCGATCGGCTTCATGGAGGTTGATTTTTTTTCATTTTTGTCTGTTGTAGTTTCTTTGTTGGAATTTGTTTGGCGCTGACTAAAAGATCTTATGATGAGTTTCCTGTAACTTAAACAGGCATATTTTCCTTCTGCCCTCGCCGTTTTTAGTTGTGGTATTAATTTCTTCCTCATTTTGACTGTAGCTGGGCAGAAGTCCTCATTCATGTAGATTGTTGTATCCTTTAACGGCGACCTCTTAGCCAAGATAGCGTCTCGTTGCCGTTGTGTTGCAAATCTAGCCACTATATCACGAGGTCCACTGCCATGTTTTCCCACACGATGCGCTCGTTCTAGGTTGGGTGTTATTCCTATTTTGTCTGCAACCAATTTAGCGACCTTATGTTCAGTCTGTTTCCTCATTCTCACCCTTGGCTTCGTGTACTCCAGAGAAGCGTATGTTGAACCTGCGAGACTGGTCATCGATGTAATCGAGACGTGGGATAGTTTCATTTAGCAGCTTTCTCAACGACTGGCACTCACTAACTAGGCTTTCCTTTTCTTCATTTACTGTTTTTAGGCTTGATTTCAAGGCATTAATTTCTTCATGTGCATATTCTAAGCTTCTGATCACGTCCTTCAGTTCATTTCGTAGATCCTTTATTGCTTCGTTGACAGTCTCCATACTGTCTGTGACAAGTGAGTGGTGGATCGTGACTTCTGGTGGAGAGGCACCTCCTTCCAGCTCAGTGTCTTAGGTCTGTAATTGGAGGGGTCAGACGAACTTCCTTTCTTCGGAACTGGGTGGATATTGGCTTCTTTCCATGAATTTGGGAATAAAGAAGTACGTATGCATAGTCTGAATAGTTTGGCTAGGACAGAGGCAAGTTCAGGGGAACACTTTTTCAAAACAATTGGCGGAATTCTATCTGGGCCTGGAGCTTTGTTGGTAGGTAAATTGTCTAGGATGGATTTTACGAATCTTGTCTGTATTTTAAGTGGGGCAATTTCGGGAGAATCAAGTTCCAGTACTGAGACATTCTGGCTGGTATCATTTATGGTAGAGTTTCTTGCAAAGGTACTAGCAAAGATATCTGCTTTCCCACGTGGGTCATTTATAATATTGCCATCTGAAGATTTTAGTGGGGAAACGGAAGATGACTTGTTAAAGTTATTATTGAAAGAATTAAGAGTTGACCAGAATATTCTATTGTCATTAGGGTTGTTAAGTAGTTTTGATGCTTGCTTTTGAAGAAAGTTTGATTTAGATAGATTTATTACAGCTTTTGCATGATTTCTAGCAATTTTATATTGGGAGAGTGATTCAGATGTTTTTGATTTTAAGTAAGAGTTATATGCTAATGACTTTTGGGCTGTTGCTCTGGCACAATTGCCATCAAACCATTTTGGAGAGTTTGATCTTTTAGTGAATTGTTGACTTGGTATGAATAAATCCATACCAGCTAGTATTAAGTCGCAAATGTGGGACTGGGTAGAATTGAGATCACTAGAGAAGAAAGACTGCCATGGAACATCAGCAAGATAATTTCTAAATCCATCCCAGTCTGCCATGTCAAACTGCCATTGGGTCACCCTGACAGGTTCGGAATTGGGAGGTGTAGGAGGGTTAACTAATGAGGCTTTGATGAGATTGTGGTCAGAGGATCCAAGTGATGACAGTACCTCTATCCTGTATTTATCTGGATTATTTGTCAAGAATAAATCCAAGAGATGGGCATTATGGTCAGGATTATCAGGTATTCTGGTTGGTTGCTTTACCAACTGGGTGAGATTAAACGATTCAGCAAACAGCTCGCATTCTAGACCAGCATCGTCAGTCCGGGCAGAATGCAATAACCATTCAACATTGTGTATGTTAAAATCACCCAAAATGGTAATTTCATTGCCAAGGGCAAGGTCAAGGTTACTCAACTGAGTGGATATGAAATCAAATACACTGGGTTCCGAAGAAGCATTGGGGGAACAATAAACTACACAGATATATTTGGTAATGTTTTGGCAATTTGATTTATATAATGAGTAATCAAAACTGGATGAAATGAAGTTTAAAATAGTATCAACTGCATATTGGGATTTGATATAACAACAGGTGCCGCCCTTGTTTCGAAAGTTTGTAAGGAGATGGTAACCAGGAAAACAAAATGGAGATATATCGGTAGAGGGTGAAATTTGTGGTTCTGTGAGGAAAAGGGCCAAAGGGGATATGGACTGAAGGAAAAAATGAACTGAGTTTAAATTTGTGGAAAGGCCGTGGATGTTGGTAAAGAATAAGGCCGCACCGTCACCTCTTCGCCGACGAGCAGCATTCCCGGAAATAGCAACAGTCGCTGCCGGCACAGTCGCTTGATGGCGACCGGGAGGACCCTGTGCCTCCAGCCCTACCCTGCCGGTGGTGGCAATCCGAGGTATCACCTCATTTGATTGTGAGATTGCAGCGGCCATTACTAAAGATGTGAATAGAATGTGTGATATGTTATGCGCATGTAGTATGGTGTAGACAGCTGAAGGTAGAGGTATTATGAGAGCATGCTGGCCTACTCTCTGTGTAAATGAATGCACTGAAAATGTTCAGAAAAGGGAGATGGTCAGGATCAAGTCCTGAGGGCTGGTGAAACAGGAGCTCCAGCTCTCCCTATCACCAGCACGCAATCAACCTCTCACTTCATCATTCATTCATTGCCAGACGCCATGTATCCCAAACGGGGTGGCCAAGGGCTTAGAGTTAATTGTTTTACAGGGAGGGGCACTAATCCTCCACCAACCCCACTTGACACGTAGGGATCTTATATTTCTCCATCCGCCTCAATACTTTCCTCCTAAATGCCTCTATATCTCACTTCCACTACCTTATTTCTCACTTTCCACCCCGTGGTCATCACCATCTTTCTCTCCCCTTCATTGTTTCATTTGCATTTTTTACTCTTTCGTAAAGTCTCTTTCTCTCTCTCTCTCTCTCTCTCTCTCTCTCTCTCTCTCTCTCTCTCTCTCTCTCTCTCTCATTAATTGAAGCAGGATTTCATTTTAGGTAACAGTTTGTACTAAGTAGCTTCTATCACAGAACGCTAAAACATATCGTTAAGTCTGCTATAAGTGAGGCATTGGGAAGATTATTGTTTTCATAACATAGTGCAGGTAATAGGTAATATAGAATCTTTTGTTTGTTAGCTTTACTTTTCAAGATTCGTGGTTTTCTTCCACGTAAAACTCGAAAGAGTATAAAGAACTACAAATGAAACCAAACAGAAACAGACATAATGGTCCTTTAGAAGGTGTTTTCTACAGAAGACTATGAATAAGATGTCTGATTCCGTGAGGTGAAGATAAGGATAGAAAAGCAAGAAGGCTTCCCCCGCCCACCAAGCCTCTCACCGAAGCCAAAAGGAAAAGGTGTGAAGGACCACCAATGAACATTTAATGCTATGGATATTTCATAGGTAAGAACAATATATATATATATATAGTAATCCCTCCAATATCCGACGTAATAGAGCCATAGGCAGGTCCTGGTCCTGTCCGGATATTGGGCCCCAGCTTATGGACTCGTACTTATGGACCCTAACTCAGAAAAACACCTATACAACTCCCTCTGGACAAGCATAGCACCTATTTAAGACCCAAATCACAACAATAAGGGACATAAAAGACAAATAAATGGAAAAGAAGCATAAAATGAGGTTTTTGAGGTAGGTTCATACAATATTCAACATTCTGGGTACTTACAAGTCCCTGGCTCCTGGACTGGTAGTTATGAACCCTAACCTAGCCTAACTCAGAAAAACACCTTCCTACTGCACATGCATAGCACCTAAGACACAGCATATTCACACCAATAAGGGACATAAAAGAGTGAAATGAGGTGTTTGAGGTAAGTATAGAATGGAAAATACAGTAGAGTACAGTATGAAACATTCTGGCTACTTACAACAAGTCCATGGCCATCTCGATGAATAACCGCCTCCTCTTGGACTCTGACAGTAAGAAGGATTTCCTGAAGCACTTGCAGTACACTTTTCATGAAGTCTTGCACTGAACTTAGTAATTCGCACTCAGAAGTTCATTCTCTTCACAGTGCACACTCTTGTCTAACTTATGCTCCATTGTAACTTAATAAGTGTTGCACTCTGCACTTTAACTCCTTCCACTCTTATAACCATTTTTTAAAGCAAAAACACACAAGTCTATTTACGGTAAATTTAGTTCAAAAATTGTCTTTTCACTCACAACTGTAAATCCTTAACACAATGCACTGTTTTTTTCACTGCACAACACTGTAAATTCCCGTGTGGTCTAGTGGAGAAGTTCTTGGCGTCTATTCACTGTCAGAGTCTGAGAGTATCACTGGCAGGTGACCTAGGGGTGCGTCGCTGGGTCGTGGTGATGGCGTACCCACTGCAGATGACTCTGAAGACAGACACAAACTCTCGTCGAGCGGTGACTCCACCATGGCTGATGTGCTGGGCTGTGGCTCGGAGCATGAGGGCCTGTCTTGGAGAGGCAACGGCGTGGAGCCATGGCTGGGCACAGCGGGGGTCACGGGCCTGAAAAAACTGTCAATCGTTGATTGATGCAAGGAACGACGATTCTGATGATTGATGATGCGCTGCCTGAAAGCACGCACTTCCTCCACAAGTCCCAAGGGCCCCATCTCCCTGTCGCAGTCCGGGTGTTCCAGGTAGTCAAGAATGAACTCTAGGTGTTCCCGGAGTGCGCTTAGCTTGGGGATGGCTGGAGTTGTCATGCTGAGAGGAGTCCGCATCATCGTTGCCGTCCTCGTCAGAATCTTCAAGCTGGGTACTGACACCTGCAACTGAAGATGCGATCTCGATATCAGGCAATGTCTGATACCCTGGATTGCCCTCATCATCATCCAATCACTCACGCACATCGTCCACATCAACATCGTCGCCATGCGTACGTAGACGTGCATGGAAGTCATCCACGTCAAAACCTAGGAAATCGTACTCCACATCCGTTCCGAGAAACAGATGAGACGAACCATTTTCTAGAGTCTTGACAGGGATTTCCTTCCATGTACTGGCCCAGTTGTAGATTGCAGACTTGATGTAGCAGCGAAGGTTTTCCAAAGTCCGCTGGCCTTGCATGTCCTGTCCCTCCCTGTGCTCGTCCTCATCCTCGAGAACAACCATCACCTCGTCCAGGAACTTCCTTCGGTACAGCCTCTTCATTGCCACGATCACTCCTTGGTCCATTGGTTGGATGAGAGCAGTCGTATTAGGTGGCAGAAACATGCACCTAATCCGGCCATTCTCAGCCACCAAGTCCTTGTCGCACGGGTGGGCAGGTGCATTGTCGAGGAGAAGGAGGGCCTTTACCTGGTCACGTGGGATTCCCAGTTTCTCCGTTTGGTAATGTATGACCTCCTTGACGAAATGACGGTGGAACCAGTCTTTGAAGATCTGGGCTGTAAACCATGCCTTCAAAGAATGGTACCAGATGACAGGAAGGACATCCATCACCCCAAGAAGACACCGAGGCTGCTTTGCACGGCCAACAATAACGGGCTTAAGCCGGTGCATGCCGTTAGGATTGGCACAACACAAAGCAGATATCCGTTCCTTGGAGAGCTTGTGGCCAGGTACACACTTCTCCATCTCCTCAGCTAGAGTGTTCGTTGGCAAAGAGTGATAGAATAAACCAGTTTCGTCAGCGTTGTAGACTTGACCGAGAGTGAGGCCCTCCCTGTTGATCAAGCCCTTTACCTTGTGCCGAAACTAGTCAACTCAATCCTCGTTAGCGTCCAAAGTTTCGCCATGAGCTTTACGATTGGTAAGGCCATGCCATAACTTAAACACGAAGAGCCAACCCTCGGATGCCTTGAAGTCTAGGGCGTCGTGAAGCCTGGCGAACTTCTCAGCAGCAGCCTTCAGCTCCATGCCACGTACCATCACACCAGCAGCACGTTGCTATCAATACCAAGTCAACGTGGAGCGGTCAACTTCAGCAAACTTGGGAGTAAACATCACCTTCCTCTCCGCGTTGTGTTTGCTTCTCGACGAGCAGTCAGCCGTGTACTGCATGAGTTTGTCTCGGGATCTCTTAATATCAAACAAAGTAGATCGGGCCAGGTTGAACTCGCGGAGGATGCGGGAAGACGACCACTCTGCATCTACTTTCTCCAATATCTCCAGTTTCTTCTCCAGAGTCAACACCATTCTCTTCCTCTTCTCAGGCGGCGGGGCCATCATCACACACATGAAGGAGAGGCACGAGAGCAGCAGGAGTGCCTGCAGCAGGTAAGGCACCACCACAAAAGAGAGCACATGGGCAGCCATGACGACGAGCATGCACTTGCGATGAGAGACAGGCAGAAAGTGGGGAGGATGCAGGGGCGCTCTAGCGGACGTCGAAGGAATGACGCGCCACAACAAAGCTGTCCCGCGCCCCACGCACCAAGTTCAAACTAAGGGTGGGAAAAAATCTTTTTTTTTCCCTCGATTTTTTTGTGGTTTTCGACCATTTTAGGAATATTGGATCCCGGGACGATTATGTCCGGTTAGTGGGGATGTTCGGATATTGGGCGTTCAGATATTAGAGGGATTACTTATATATATATATATATATATATATATATATATATATATATATATATATTATATATATATTAATATATATTAATATATATATATATATATATATATATATATATATATATATATATATATATATATATATATATATATTAATATATATATATATATATATATATATATATATATATATATATATATATTTATATATATATATATATATATATATACATATATTTATATATATATTAATATATATATATATATATATATATATATATTTATATATTAATATATATATATATATATATATATATATATATATATATATATATATATATATATATATATATATATATATATATATATATATATATATATATATATATATATATATATATATATATATATATATATATATATAAACAAATCGGGGCCCTCTCTTTGGGCACCAAAATGTGAAATAATTCTGGTATTTCCTAATAAACAACTCACAGGTCGTTACCTGTCCATAAAGTTGTCCTTCAGCAATTCCAATAAGTCTCATAGGGTTAGGTGAATCGTAACTACCTTAACTCACCTACAGCAATTATTATTTTTCTTCTATTTCTTAGCTAATCCCCCCTTGAATTGGCAAATTTGTAAAGGTTTCTTAGCTATTGAATATGGGGCTGCTTTGTATAAATGCTTGAGCAATCAAGCATCCTTTAGGTGCTGATGTACAACCGTGCTAACTAGACTATGACTAGAAACAGAGTGCGTGCACGTGGCAGGCCCATCTCCTCATAGAATTGTGGGTTGCCAACTATTAATTAATTACAGTACTATATACAATTAGATTACATCATGATATGTACAGGGCGAATCTAACAAATTAATCTTAGTTTTAATTAAACTAAAGTTAAACCAAATATTCCCTTTAACTGTAAATATCTTAATTCCACATCTGATTTTACACGAAAATCTTTCCATCCTCGCCACGTCATCTAACGCGCAGACGCAGTTTAGGTCAGTGGAAAATTCCATATAATGACATGTATTTACAATATATAGTTGTCCACGAGGGTTAAACGTAGTACCGTAGCATTTAATTTATCAATAACAAGAATTATTAAAGAGAACGTACTTTCTGGGTTATAAAAACCGCTTGAACTATTAATAACGATCTCTAGTTTTCCTCTGCCTTTAACCAAGGCCAACTATGATCAAAGTAGAGAGTGCAACTGCTCTGGGGGAAAATATTTCCCACAGTATATATGAAAGTAGTACATAACCAGCAGGGAATGAAATGAAGAAAAGTAGTAGACCCAAGCTATGGCAACTATGTAAAAAAAATTATTCAGTTGGTTTACTCAAATGTACTGTAGATGGAACAGTATCTAAATTATTAGAGATGAAAGACTATACCAAAGAAAGAAACCACATATTAGTTGCCTAACTGAAACAAAATTAACCCCATGGATATCAAATAATACCCTAAACTCAAAGGAATACAATATATGGAGAAGAGACAGGAGTTTTAAAAAGTAAGGAGGAATTATAATATTAACAAAGAAAAATCTGCAAGTCAAAAAAAAAAAAGAACTAGATATACACTCACAAGTGGTGCTAATTGCAGTAGAGATTAACACACCTGAACGGAAAGTAACCGTGGCAAATTTATACATGCCACCCAAAACAAACACTTGCGAAAGAGGTGACTATGAAAACCTGGCAGAGAGTACAATTCAGAGGTTAAGAGCAATACTACATAGAATGGAGGAGAAATCTGAAAGAATTATACTAACTGGAGATTTCAGTACAAACAGAGATTGGAATACTCTAGATGTAAGATGCCATGAAAGCTGTATGGATCAAAAGCTCCTGGATCTTATGCTGAAGTTTTTTCCTGACACAGTATCTAGAGGAAAACACCAGAAAAACAGGACTAGATCATCCATCACTACTAAAGCTCATATTTACTAGGCAAGAAAATGACATTGACAATATAATGGGTCACCCTCCATCCGGCAAAAGTAACCATTCATTATTAAATTGCAACTTCAGAATTGCATATGACATAGTTAACTATAATGAGATTTATAAATAGAGCTTAAACTACAAAAAGGGCAACTACCATGACCTAAAGAAATACTTCTTAGAAATAGACTGGAAGAAGGAGCTTACAGGACAAGATTTAAATATTATATATATATATATATATATATATATATATATATATATATATATATATATATATATATATATATATATATATATATATATATATGTATATATATATGGAAAATTCTGTGACTTTTATGAAATATGAGTCCAACATAACATCCTTCAGCACAAAGAAACAGAAAAAAAAAAAGTTTAATACAGAATGTAAAAAATCCAAAGATAAAAGAGACTTGCTGTGGAGTAGATACAGAAGACACAATAGTGAGAGGGCATATAACAACTATAAACAGGCAAGAAATGATTGTACAAAGATATGGAGAGAAACTCAAAGACAGTTTGAGGAAGACATTATAAATAAATGTAGTGATCAACCGAAGCTATTTTACAGCTACATCTGTAGCAAAACCAAAGTTAAAGATAAAACACTGTCCATTGTGAATGAAGGGATTATCTATACACAAAAAAAGATGTTTGTAAGGCACTAAATAAAAGTTTCCAGTCAGTTTTCACAGAAAATAATTTTGAGAGAGATGATATGGAACATGCATCCCCACACATATTACCGGATTTACAAATATCAGAAAAAAAAGTACAAAAAAGTTAAGTAAATCTGGCAAAGGAAAATCAAATGTTCCTAACAAAATTTCAGGTTGGGTGCTACATGGATGTGCAGAAGATTTAAGCAGACATATATATTTAATATTCAAGGAATCCTTAGGTCAAGATAAACTACCTGATATTTGAAAGAATGCAAACATTGTTCCCCTATTCAAGAGAGGGAATAGACAGTGTCTGCTCAACTACCGTCCAGCACTACTGACCAGTGTTGTAAGTAAGACACTAGAAAAACTGATAAGCAAAGTTTGGGTAAACCATCTAGAAGAACACAACATAATAACAGAAAGGCAGTTCGGTTTTAGAATGGGAAAATCATGTGTTAATAATCTATGAAGTTACTACGACAGAGTTACAGAAACATTACCGAAAAGAGAAGGATGGGTGGAATGTATCTATCTAGATTCCAAGAAAGTATTTGACAGAGTACCCACCAAAGACTTTTATAGAAACTGTGCCGTCAAGGAGGAATCCAAGGCAACCTGTACTGTTGGATCTAGGATTTTCTCAGAAAAACGGAGATATGAACAGTACTAAGGGAAAATTACTCATGTAGGGATGTGACTAGAGGTGTTCCACAGGGCTCAGTGCTGGCACCAGTTATGTTTTTAGTCTATGTAAATGACATAGGTAATAGCACTGCAAATGGAAGCTATCTAAATATGTTTGCTGATGATGGAAAAATACAAAGGAGAATTACTAACAGATTTTTGCAAAGAGCTACAGGAAGCATTAAATAAACTCCATGATATGGAGCAATACTTGGCAAATGGAATTTAATGTGGACAAGTGTCATGTAATTAAGTTTGGTTAAAGTGAAAAAGAGAGAAAAAAAAAAAAAACAGGCTGGGATTGTAAGTTAGGAAATTCAACCCTACACATATCAGAGATAGAGAGAGGGACCTAGGAGTGATTATCACTAACAGACTAACTCCTGCTGACCACATCAGCGAGAAGGTACGAGACATGTACAGCTACCGCAAATTGACTCAGGACCTCCCCCCACAAGGTATTAAAAACACAGAAATCATAGTATATCACAATGTTTGTTCATGAAATGCCATTCATTAATGAAATCATGTTTCCCTTGTTTTTCAGGACCAGTTGGATGCATTTTGGCATGGAATCGCTTAGATCTCTAAAGTACCCCAAGGACATTTCTTTGCACCAAACATTTGTCAGTTCAGTCTTGAGGTTGTCCAGATTGGGTGTCTTCTCTGCCATGATTTTCTTCATCTTTGCCGAGCAGTTTTCTGTCGGATTTAGATCCAGACCGTTCCCAGGCCAGTCGAAGACCTCAATCCGATTATCCTGAAGCCACTTTGTCACCTTTTATGACTTGAGACATGGAGCTGAATCGTGCATGAAAAAGTCGCAACCATGAATATCAAAAAAGTTTAACAAATGATCTTTCAGAACTTGAATGTACCGGCCACCATTCATCATCAAGTTCTTAGGAAGAAAGTAGAGTCCTCCCCCTCCCATTTCACCTGAGAAACACCCCCATACCATTATTGATTGTGGGTGCTTAACAGTCGGCACCGTGTAAGCAGGGTCATATCAACTACGGGAGGCAGGGCAACGAATCTTGGCAGAACGACTCTGGAACACTTGAAATATGCTTTCATTGGAAAAGATAACTTTTCTCCACTCATCCAATGTCCAGTGTGCATTCTTCTTGGCAAACTGAATGCGCTGCTTATTCATGCGGTCAATGAGAAGTGGTTTCTTGGCTGTGGTGCAGCTTGGCAAACCCAGCTCCTTCCGCAAGCAGTGTTGGATAGTTAGAATTGAGACGTCTTGTAACAGCTGGGGATGAATTCTTTTCAATTCTGCTGCTGTCAGTCGAGGGTTCTTGATTACTTCCCTATTCAGAAGTGTATCTGTACTTCTGGAAGTCGTCCTCCTCTTTCCACCGCCATGCTTGTGCTCTGGTACAACATTAGGTTGCAGGCCGTGTGATGCAGCAGGAATCTTCATGACGGTCGAATTTGCACGTCCAGGACGTTCACAAATCGTGTTGATAGGGACATTATCCTGCCTCCATGGAATGATACGGACCTTCTCATCCCTTGAGCAGTACTTTCCAGGCATGGCAACTCGACTATAGGAAACTAACAGGGCAAACATTAATGCATACGAAAAAAGAGGGAGGTGCAATCTCGGAGTGACGGGACCATATACTCCCGCTCTCTCTTCCAGGCAAGCACTGACGTGCTGAGTGTTTCACCACCTCCCGCCGACACCAGAGGAGTTTCCAGTTACTTCTTGCCCCCAAAAAACACTTGGTAGGGATGGAAACAAAGCAAAGACAGACAACTCTCCCATAGCAATTCTGTGTGAAGGTCCTAAGTCAATTTGCAAACTTCCTAACATACTGTATAATCCCAGCCTGTTTTTTTTCCACTTTAACCAAACTTAATTACATGACCCTTGTCCGCATTAAATTCAATATGCCAAGTATTACTCCATTAATGGAGTTTATTTAATTATTCCTGTTGCAAAAATCTGCTAGTAATTCTCCTTGCATTTTTGCACCATCAGCAAACATATTTAGATTGTTTCCATTTCCAGTGTTACTATTGTTTAATTCTTCCTGTAGCTCTTTGCAAAAATCTGTGTTAGTAATTCTCTTTTGTATATTTGCATCATCGGCAAACATATTTAGATAGCTTCCATTTCCAGTGTTACTACCTATGTCATTTATATATACTAAAAACATAATTGGTGCCAGCATTGAGCCCTGTCGAACACCTCTAGTCACTTCTCTCCATGATGAGTAATTTCCTCTTAGGAATGTGGACAAGTGTCATGTAATTAAATTTTGTTAAAGTGAAAAAAAGAAAAAAGGGTGGGATTGTAAGATAGAAAATTCAACCCAACACATATCAGAGTGTGAATGATTATCACCAAGAGACTAACTCCTGCTGACCACATCAGTGAGAAGGTACGAGACATGTATACACTGCATGCATAATATAAGAATACCTTTCACATATATAATGAAGTCATGCTGAGAAAGATAATAACATCACTCATCAGACCAACCCTGGGGTATGCATCAGTAGTCTTGAATCCTCATCTCAAAAAACACATACAGTTGATAAGATACAAAAAGTATAAAGGACCGCTACAATATGGGTACCAAGCTTAAAGGGTTTAAGCTACGAAGAAAGACTAGAAAAATTGAATCTACCAACATTACAGGAGAGAAGGAAAAGAGGAGACATGATTATGCTATATAATGCATCTCAGGGAAAGAATAAATAGACATAAATGAGCACATAACCTATGGGGAAGCATCAGCAAGTGGACACTGCAAAAGACTACATAAAGAGAAAGGTGATAAAGACGTAAGGAAATTCAGTTTCCCAAACAAGGCAATTGATCAGTGGAATGCACTACCGAATGAAATAGTGTGTGCCAAAACAGTTCATAAATTTAAGGGTATGTATGATATAAATGGTTTCATACACGGGACAGCACGAGCTTGACTGATTCGTATTAAGATACAATTAATTATGAACATACAAACACTCTCTCTCTCTCTCTCTCTCTCTCTCTCCCTCTCTCTCTCTCTCTCTCTCTCTCTCTCTCTCTCTCTCTCTTTCTCTCTCTCTCTCTCTCTCTCTCTCTCTCTCTCTCTCTCTCTCTCTCTCTCTCTCTATATATATATATATATATATATATATATATATATATATATATATATATATAGATAGATAGATAGATATAGAACATTTGCTGTCTCTCACGATTATATAATTTTTAACAATTTGCGATGGTAAGCATCACAGTTCTCTGTATTCAGTTACTAGAAGGGAGAGGGGAGTCAGACTGCTTATATATATATATATATATATATATATATATATATATATATATATATATATATATATATATATATATATAGCCCCTAAATTCACTTTGTTACATTAACTGCCGGTTCACACACTTGCATCTTGAACTGTTTCCAAGGTAGCATAGTACTGACCGATATATATATATATATATATATATATATATATATATATATATATATATATATATATATATATATATATATACATATATATATATATATATATATATATATATATATATATATATATATATATATATATTTTCTGCTGGGAGAGGGGGGCGGAGATCTATCAGACACGAGTATTATACCCTGATTTTTTTTTTTTTGGTTACTTACATTCTTCAAGTATAAAATTAACTTTTTTTTTTTTTTTAATGCGAGAAAGAAGGAACCAAAGGCCATGAGCCCGCAGTAACAGTTCCCTCCAAGAGAAAAACAAAATACAATTGAAAGCCAAATTCAAGATCCGATCATTTTGAGATGCCTGGACACTGCGTTTGAAAGACTGGAGATCATAGGCAGCAGGAAATACAGACGGAGGGAGCAGTTCCAGAGTTGACCTGTTGCATAAATGAAAGACTGGGAGTAATGGTTAACTCTTGCATTAGAGAGTTGGACAGAAAAGGGATGAGAGTTTGCTGCAAGACGGGTGCTACGCGCCCGTCGTAGAGGTGGAGGAATGCAAGCAGACAGTTCAGAGGAGCAGTGACCATTAAAGTAGCGATAGAAAAGAGATAAAGATGCAACAGTGCGGCGAAGAGACAGAGGTTGAAGGGAGTCAGTAAGAGGAGGAGATTTAATGAGACGAAAAGCCTTTGACTCCACCTTGTTGAGAAGAACTGCATGTGGGGAGCCTCCCCACACATGAGAGTTGTACTCCACACAGGGGTGGATAAAATCCCTGTATAGAGTCAACAATCGTGCAGGGGTAAAGAAAGAGCGGAGTCGGCTTAGCACACCCAATCTCTTGGAAGCAGATTTTTACAAGAGATGTAATATGATCTTTCCAAGTTAAGTCCCGAGAAAATGAAACCCCAAGCATGTTCAAGGATGATGCAGGATTAAGTTGAATATTATTAAACATTAGTGGGTATACCTGTGGAAGATTTTGTCGGGTTGATAGGTGTAAGAACTGAGTCTTAGATGCATTAAAAACAATCATATTATTTTTACCCCAGTCAGAGATACGAGCCAAGTCAGACATTAGGTGTGCCATAGCCTCATCCCTTGTTTGTTGAAGTAACTGTTGAGATGGGCGTTGCGGGAACCGAATGGAAAAGTGAAGGGTGGAGTCATCAGCGTATGAGTAGATAGGGTTAGATGTACAGCTTAGAAGATCATTGATGAATAAAAGGAAGAGAGTTGGTGATAGGATAGAGCCCTGAGGAACACCACTGTTGATAGATCTAGGAGAAGAACGATGGCCGTTTACAACAGCGGCTATAGAACGACCAGAAAGGAAGCAAGCGATGAAGGCACAGATAGAAGGACAGAAACCGTAGGAGGGCAGTTTGGAAATTAAAGATTTATGCCAGAATTGATGGGAAGCCTTTGAGATGTCAAGTGCAATGGCAAAGCTTTCGCCAAAGTCCCGAAAGGAGGATGACCAAGAGTCTGAAAGGTAGGTGAGAAGATCGCCAGTGGAGCGTCCCTGACGGAACCCGTACTGACGATCGAAAAGAAGGTTGTGATAGGAAAGATGCCTTAAAATTTTTCTATTGAGAATTGACTCGAAAACTTTTGAAATACAGGACGTTAAAGCAATTGGACGATAGTTGGAGGGTTGGGAGTGGTCACCCTTCTTTGGGACTGGCTGAATGAGAGCAAACTTCCAGCAAGAAGGAAGGTACAAGTTGACAGACAAAGGCGAAAGAGTTTGCCTAGGCAGGGTGTAATCACAGAAGCACAGCTCTTGAGAACAACAGGAGGGACCCCATCAGGCCCATATGCCTTGTTAGTACTGAGGCCAGTGATGGCAGAAAATACATCAGCTGAAGAAATTTTAATGTCAGCCATGAGGAAGTCAGAAGGGGGAAGTGATGGAGGAAATGCACCGGAATCGTCTAAGGTGGAATTGGAGGAGAAAGTCTGTGCGAAGAGATCTGCTTCATCAGTAGAAGAAATAGCTACAGAACCATCAGAATAGAAAAGAGGAGGGAAAAGTTGTTAGAAAGGTTTATGGCAAGGTGCCAGAAGGAGCGGGAAGAATTTGAGTTAGAGAATTGAGAGCATTTAGTATGGATGAAATTATTTTTAGCAGAGGGAAGAACAGACTTAGCACGATTCCGGGCAGAAACATAAAGATGATGTGATTCAGGGGTGGGTCGGCTCCAGTACCTTTTGTAGGCCCTCTCCTTGTTGCGGACAGCATTAGGACAAGCGTGATTAAACCTAGGCTTTCTAGTGTTAGTCAAAGGATATGAGAAAGGAATGTATGCTTCCATGCCCGAGAGAATAACTTTAGTAATGCGCAAGGCACACTCAGATGGCTCACGGGCATGGAAGCAATAATCATTCCAGGGAAAATCAAAGAAGTACTGCCTGAGGGCCTCCCAGTCCGCGGCTCCAAAATGCCTCAGACGACATTTCCCTGGAGGGTCCACAGGCCGTACCGGAGTGATAGGACAGGTTAAGGTGATAAGGTTGTGATCGGAGGAGCCCAACGGAGAGAAAAGATTAACAGAGTAAGCAGAAGGATTAGTTGTGAGGGAGAGGTCAAGTATGTTGGAGCTCTCTCCCTGGAGGTCAGGGATACGGGTAGGGTGCTATACAAGCTGCTCTAGGTCATTAAGGATAGAAAAGATGTAGGCTTGTTCACCAGGTGGATCAGTGAAAGGAGAGGAGAGCCAAAGGTGGTGGTGAACATTGAGATCTCCTAGAATGGAGATTTCAGAGAAAGGAGAAATGGATAGAATGTGTTCCATTGTAGAAGTAAGATAGTCGAAGAATTTTTGATAGTCAGTAGAATTAGGGGATAAGTAAACAGCACAGATATATTTAGTCAGAGAATGATAGGAAAGCCGAAGCCAGAATGTAGAGAATTCAGAAGAATCGAGTTCAGGAACACGAGAGCAAGATAAATCGTTGCGTATATATACACAACAGTCACCTTTGGCTTTGAAATGAGTATAGAGAAAGTAGGAGGATACAGAAAAGGGTTTGCTGTCAGTTGCCTCAGACAGCTGAGTCTCAGAAAAAGAAGGTGAGGTTTAGAGGAGGAGAGGTGGTGCTCAAAGACTAAGATGAAAAATGTACGAAGCAAAATAAATCACTTGATGTGTTGTGAAGTATCTGATGCCACTCATAATACGTGCCCTTATCCAAACGCAAACTGAACTTATAGGTATGGATAGAAAATGAAAGGACAACATTCCATTTTACTGGGCCACATTTAGGGTGGCCCTCTTCTCACTGCCAGACATAATGAATGCGACGGTGAAAAACGGAATATTCAGAGTTTGGCCCATAGAATGGTGGGGGATGGGGGTATCTTCCATTTTTTAAGTTGGTCTCCACGATCGGACAATTTGCATCAGAATATGTTCTGTTCCGTCCTCAGTGAGAACATACCCTTAAACTGAACCATGACTGAATCACACGTAGATAGCCATGCTAAGTAAAATTAAGTGTCAAATATATGATATAGTATTTCTACATTTTCAGACACGGTCGTGCTGAGACACGAGATAAGATTTGACCGATGTACTGGTCCTTGGGGTGGGGGGTGGGGGGAGCCGGTTTCTGACTACTGGAGTGACCAGTATTGGTTAAGTTGTTATTCTTATTTACAAATTTGACGTAGAAGAAGTCCCAGGTCATATTATATATACCTCTACCTATAAAATGAACGCCTCATATGTGTTTTATTTGCAAAACTCATGAGACCATGGAGTTTTCGTTATTTTTCTGTCAGCTATTATGCTGAAGGAAGCACCGCGCAGGGAGAACCTTTTTTTTTTTCTATCACTGTCTGTTCATACATGTTGGATAGAATTTTAGTGTAGAATATTTCATTCCACACCAGAAGCCCTCAGTTACCGATATTTCCCTTGACCTTCAATGAATACCCTCCATTTCTTCAACCCCGTAACCCTTGAAAATGTTTTTCTCCCTCCACTCATTTCTATGCTCTCTCTACATGACATCCTCGATCTTTTCACCCCTCCTTCTTCTCCTCCTTTTCCCTCATCTCGTACGATTATACTACCTCTGTCGCTGTCTGTATCATTCCAGCAGCCCGTCCAGCAGCGGCAATGCTGCCTCGCCCGCTGATTACTTTTCCAATAGTCTGGTGAGCCCACGCTGTGCTGATGAGTGGGCGTATATGGAGGAATGGCCGTTGGCAGGGACGGAAAATGTCTGAGGTAGTGGTGAGGGAACAGATAATGCATAAAACATGGAGGAAAAAGAGAAAGGAAGGAGAGGTTGAACTGAGAGATATATAAATAAACAGAATATTACATAAAAATCTATAATTAGGCTATCTGTTGGAAACAAATTATATTCTTTTAAGTACTAACAAACGTATCAGACAAATGTATATAAAAGGATAGACTGATGTAGGTGGAGGAGAATGAATGCGAGACTGATTGATACGTGAGAGAGATAATAATGGAAAATTGGTGGGATGTGGGAGGAGAGAGAAAAGAAGTACTTTATCAATTAGTTTCGTGAGCAACAGAAATACTGCATTTATATATATATATATATATATATATATATATATATATATATATATATATATATATATATATATATATATATATATATATATATATATATACAGAGAGAGAGAGAGAGAGAGAGAGAGAGAGTGGTAGGTGGTGGCGACCATCATCCACTCACTTAATGTAGTGCTACCTACTTCTTCCTTAGCCTTTACCATTCTTTTTCTGTGCCTGCCCTCCTCTCTTCCTATTTCTCCCATCATTCCTTTCACTTCTTATTGCTTTTCTTTCATTTACAGGTGGATTTACATTGAGTGACAAGCCAAATGGTTTCCAGTAAGCCAAGAAACTATTTACAACGCTGGGTGGTAACCATATAACCAAACCATATGTGCTCCCTAGGTGTCAGCAAGTGGGTTGGTGAAAGGTTTGTGCCCATCTCCGTAAAACAAAAAACTCAATGTCAAATGGCCACCCCTTACGGGATTGTGGCGTCTGGCAATATATATATATATATATATATATATATATGGAGCCTCTGGTACAGTTGTAGAGTGTGCGTTTCGTACACGGGTGAACCAGGGTTCGCGTCCCGCCAGGGTAATAAACTTTGGGAATGTTCACCCGGCCACGTACTGCATTGGCGGACACAAGGGGTGCTGTGGTTGAACCTGTGTCGCTTACTATAAAGAATGCTTGCACCCAGTCGGCTTGTGCAGGATGATTACACTTGGTTCACAGATTACACACACATCCAAAGCCACTCAAGCACTACAGTTACACTAACAAGCACTTCTCACCCTACATACAATCTCTACCAGACAGCCTAAGCCACTCGGTAGAGATATATTGGCTGTATCGTCCCGACTTCGGTCGGAATAGGCCGGTCCTGCAGTGGATACTCAAACGGCTGATGATGATGATATATGTGGAGAGGATGGAGGGTGAAAGACTGACGAAGAGAGTGTATGTGAGTGAGGTGGAGGGGGGAAGAGGGAGGGGGAGGCCGAGGATGAGATGGAGGGATGGGGTGGAGAGGTATATGAGAGAGGGGGGTGTGAGTTGGAAGCAGGGCAGTGAAATGGCGGGGGACAGGGCGACGTGGAGGCGCTTTGTTTGTGGCCACCCTGAACGGGATTGAGGCGTCTGGCAATATATATTTATGTATAGATATATATATATATATATATATATATATATATATATATATATATATATACAGTATATCTATATATATACAGTATATCTATATTTTTATCTATCTATCTATCTATCTATCTATATAGATAGATAGATAGATAGCGTTCATTCATCATCCAATCCTACAATGCCCCATGAGAAGCGTAGGAGCCCTGGGCAAGGTAGCTTGGTCCTGACATTTAAGAAGAGATTGACCAGCCTCACTCATCCCTGAGTGGCATTACATGAGCAATTAGCCCCAACCACCCCTTTGATATAAACCTTCACCGGCTCAATCTGATAGGAGTGCCGTAATTACCCATTAAGCCACCAGGCGCCAAAATTTGGTTATATGGTTACCACTCAGTGCAGTAAATGGTTTCCTGGTGTACAGGAAACCATTTTGCTTGTCACTCAGTGTAGAGTCACCCACAGGCAGAAGAAAGAGGAAAAAATGAAGGAAAGAGAGACAGAAGAGGGAATGTAAAGTCACGCGTAGGCAGAAGGATGAGGAAAGAATGAAGGAAAGATAGACAGAAGAGGATGGAAGGAAAGAAGGATGAAGGAGAGGAAAGGGAAGACACCCGAGAGCGGCACTACGGATGGTATATATATATATATATATATATATTGTTACATAGCCTATGATTTCATCATCCTTTGTGTGATTCTAACGTACAGTATGCTGCATGCTTGATCACGAGCGTGTTCTACCTCACTCCCCCCTCCTCCCTTATAGTAGAGTAAGTCGTTCTTTCTGTTGTTCAGAGCAGGATTGTCAACTCTTTGTCCCCATGGCTTCATTTGCGCGTCCTTCTTACAAGTTGCATCAAGCTCTGCCGGCCCCTATATAATGAGCTCAGTCTCTGCATTATTGCCACTTAGATCTACTCCTCATTTTGCTCACATCTCTGTCCTCCCCTGTACAGTTGTTATTATTGTGAGTGCTCAGGAAGTCTCCAACCATCTAGCAGCTGTGTAATTTGAGTATAAGTGTTATTACATTTTGTTCTTGTACTGTGTAGCGTAAGGTGTTAATTCTTAGGCCTAGTAAGGTTTTTGTGATTCATGTGTTTCGGGTGTCAGCCCTTATTAATAATATTTTTTATCTGTAATAATATATCTTGCATTCACTGAGTATGATCTGGTATTGTCATTTTATCAGGGCTGACTTTGATAAATTTACTCTTGCTAATTTTGTGTTAATAGAGGCTATTGCAGTTAACCATATATTTAACCTGTTTTTTGCCATTACATTATCCTTATGAGTCCTGAATGTTTTGTTGTTAGTTTGAGCATTAAACTTTAACTTGTAATTTTACCTAACTCTTTTGTTTTGAACCTAGAACTTTACGGGACAGTAGTGATTTTTAGTATTCTCACTTAAAGTGTACATTATCTTTCTCTGTTCCGTAACATAGATTTGGCGACCTCTTATCAGGATATTCAGGATATTATCACAAGGATATTGCTTGATATTTTGTGGCTGTGATTTATTCATGATGTCTACTATTACTACTCTTGAAGCCAAAGATTTTATGTCAAATGTGCAAACAGTGTGTGATGCAGAAAACAGAACAAAGAATGAACTTAAGCTTGTTGCTCAACAATTGGGAATTGCAGTTCACTCTCATCATTCTAAAGATCAAATTGTTGGCATGATTAATAAAAGCTTGTTTAACGCCTTAACTGCGGGGCGTCACTTTCGTGACGCTCGGCTACAATGGATCATACCGCGGGGCGTCACTTTTGTGATTCTGTGTTATTTTGAATTATCCCGGGCTCTCAAGTGGTGGCTTGTATCATCTATCAGTACTGCCAATGTCCAACACTAGTCAGCACTCCAAATCTCATCTGTACTCCCATCCATTGTTGACATTTTAGCTATTTTACCCCCTTCATGACTCCCCTCCCTACCTGCCCTCCATTACCCTCTCCTCTCACCTCCCACGCTGCGCTGCGCTACGGAAATTTCCCCCTTCTTTTTCTACAGATTTCATCCATTGAATTAAGCCCTATGCCCTATATTTTTACCCAATAATATATACCAAAAAAAAACAGGTAAGTGATAGTGTTATACTCCAGAAATTGGCTAATTATCACCTGACAACACCTCACGTGCATTCATTCGCTACATTACCAGGGTAATTTCCCCTTTGATTTATGCCTTGTAATCGGTCTGTAATAAAAATATATATCAGAAAGGAAGGGAGAATCCTAATTGACATTTACATTCACCTGGAACAACCTATTTCTTTATTTATTGCCGAGATTTTCTACCTATAAACAATTAGCCTGTAAGTTAGCAGCAGTAAGCCTAAAGTGTCATTGTCAACCCTTCCCTTCTCAGATTTACCCCCTACGTGACTCCCCTCCCTACCTGCCCTCCATTACTCTCTCCTCTCACCTCCCACGCCGCGCTGCACTATGGAAATTTCCCCCTTCTTTTTCCACAGATTTCATCCATTGAAATAAGCCCTATGCCCTATATTTTTACCCAATAATATATACCAAAAAAAAAAAAACAGGTAAATGATAGTGTTATACTCCAGAAATTGGCTAATTATCACCTGACAAAACCTCACGTGCATTCATTCGCTACATTACCACGGTAATTTCCCATTTGATTTATGCCTTGTAATCGATGTCTGTAATAAAAATATATATCAGAAAGGAAGGGAGATTCCTAATTGACATTTACATTCACCTGGAACTACCTATTTCTTTATTTATTGCCGAGATTTTCTACCTATAAAAAATTAGCCTGTAAGTTAGCAGCAGTCAGCCTAAAGTGTCATTGTCAACCCTTCCCTTTTCAGATAAGCCGCGGCATTTAGTTCCTTGTCCTCCACTGTAGAGACAACATGTCGCACTCGCGCCCCGCCATTCCTGCCGCTTCTGCGCCCATTGCAAAGGGCCCCGTGACCTCTACGCCAAAGAAAAGTGTTGAGGCAAGCAGGAAAGGCCTCAGTGACTCTGCAGTGGCACGAGAACTTGCAGAATTGTCCATGATAATGATGGACAGTGACTTTGACGATTCGGGTGAATCGTGTGATGAGCCGGGTGAGGTTATCACGCCAGAAACAGCAACAACAAGTGCTTCTACCAGTGAATTAGTGTCTAGCTCCAAGGAAAGGAGCCTTTAGTGCAAAAAGGACAAGAATTTGGGAAGGGAGTGAAAAGGCGGCGTGTTAGCCCCAGAACAATGCCCCCACGTGACCCAGCCCGCCATGAGTCACGAGTGCATTCACCTCCCCGTTCCCCAAGCCCCGCTTTACTCATCTCATCATCATCGTCGGCTGAGTTATCTCCGGAGTCTTCGTCGTCGGAGTCACCACCAGCATCAACAGTGAAGGCCGGCTGTAGAGGTAGAGGTAGATCTAAGAGAGTGAAAAGTAGTGTAGCTAGTAGGGTAAGAGCTGCTAGTGCTGTACGGCAACCTAGGGTCAGTGAAAGTGACCTTGACAGAGATAAGCCTCCCTCTCAGCCAACCTCCACCACCACCACCACCACCAGCCCTCCACCGCCACGCCAAGGAATCCTGGACGCCTTTGCGTGGACGGAAGGGTCAGATTTTGTCCCTGAAAACCTGGTTTTCGATGAGAGCTCGTCAGGAGTTCAGCCTGCCTTCACTATGGACGAAAATGCTGAGTGTGTCGACTACCTTTTGGCCTTCCTAGATGACAAAATCATGCAGCACATATGTGATGAGACCAACAGGTACGAATCACAACGTGCTGCTAGTGGTACAGGTGCAGCCAAGATGCAACAGTGGACCATGCTGGAAGTGCAGGAGCTTTATGTGTTCTTTGCCCTCATGCTTCTTATGCCACACTCCAAGAAGCATGAGTTGGAAGAATACTGGTCCATGGACCCCTTACTACCCTCACCGACCTTCAATAAGTACATGGCCAGAGATCGCTTCCGGAACATCATGGGAAACCTGCACTTTGCCGATAATGATGTACCTTCCCAAACCGACCCAATCTGGAAGATCCGGGAGATTCTGAACAGAATGAAGGATAAGTTCATGTCATTCTTCCACCCATTTCAGAAGGTTGTCAATGATGAATCCTTGGTTTTGTTCAGAGGACATCTTCGGTTTGTTCAGTACATTCCAAGCAAACGCCATCGTTTTGGAATTAAGTTCTTTGTACTGTGCGACTAAAAGACGGTGTACATCCTTGACTTCGTCATATATTCAGCCAGCACTGTCGATCTCGATAAAACTCACCCCCTTGGCTTCTCAGGCTGTGTAGTGAAAGTGCTCCTAGAAAAGTATTTTGGTGGGAATCATGTGCTGTATACAGACAACTACTATACAGCACCGAAACTTGCCAAATACCTTTCTGAGCACGGCATTGGCTCCTGCGGCACTGTGAAAAGTAATCGTGCCAACTTCCCCAAATTCCCAGAGGCGGGAAACTCGCAGCGAGGAGACGTGCACCTACGCAAGTGTGAGAAGATGCTGGCAATACGGTGGCATGACAAGAGAGTCGTGCACATGCTCACCACCGTACGTAAGGGGGAGATGAGAGACAGTGGGAACGTTGACCGTAGGACAGGCGAACCTGTGATGAAACCTGATGCTGTGTTGGACTATAATATCAACATGCGGCTGGTGGACAAGTCCGACATGATGATTGGTGAGATCGACTGCCTCATGAAGAATACTAGGTGGTACAGGAAAGTTTTTCTGCATCTCATAGATATGACGATGCTGAACGCCTTCATCCTGTACAAGATGAAGGTAAAGCCACCCAAGTCCTTCTCCCTGAGGTTGTTCACCAGGACTTGTGTCCAGCAGCTGCTGGAAAAATATGGTAGGGTGCAAGCAGCAACTCCAAGGCGCCATCCAGTTACACTTCCCGACCGACTTGAGCAGAGGGCGTATATGGATCGGCACAGACTTGAGCTAATGCCTGCCACAGGGAAAATGAAGGCTGCGATTCGCAGGTGTCAGGTATGTGCGCATACCACATGCCGCACACCTGAGCATAAACGCACCTCTTGGCAGTGCGCTGAATGCCAGGTTCCCCTCTGTGTAACCTGCTTCTTCGATTATCACAGCCAGAAGCAGTTCTAACAGTGCAAGTGTGGAAGCAGAATTATTTGGAAATAATGTGTAAATAATGTGTAAATAGCAGGTGAAAGCAATGGATGTTCAGTTCATATGATTGAACAGTGTATTATAGTTTTATCTTACTGAAAGTGACAGTGAATAACATAGTGTAAGTAAAATAGAAGGGTAAATATTGAAAATAGAATAGAAAATGTAAATAGTAATGTAAGTAATTAGTAATATAAGAATATGAGTACAAATAATTTATGTTATAACAGTGAGAGTGAATCCGTGGCTCTCTACGTATTTTACTGACTGAAAAATTGAATGACTTCACTGACAATAAACTAATACGACTGAAGGAAACTTATGGAGAAAGACTCCAGATATATATAAGTGTGATATAGTAATAGAAATATAAAGTGTGAGGAGTTTTATGAATAATAAATGACAGAGTGCCTAGAGCGAACTAGCGCAAGTGCGGCGATCAGACGCGCTTGTAATTTCCATTGCTTTCACAGTGTTTTTTTTTTTAGTATGGATCCCAAACTACTTGAAAATGGTAGAATAGTGTTTATAGTGTTTGTATCTGGCTGTGGTAATCATATTACGGGTTGTTGGGAAGTGTAAAGTGGAGACTTAGTTACCCTGTTCGGAGGTCTCCACAAGTCCTACGGTAACCGACAAAGGCTCAACAATCATTCCAGGAGAAAGCTGAAGGTATGTGCAATAAGCATATATAATTTTATTATTCTAGGACTAATAACTGATTTTTGGCAAATATTTTTTGAGAGTCTGTCGGAGCCCAAATAACCCCGCGGGACATGCAAGTCATTGGTAAACAAGCCCGCGGTGTAGGGGTTAATGTAACTCCTCCAAATAAGCAAACGCAGATTGAAATAGCTAAGTTACAGCTAGCTCTGCAGGAGGCTCGTTTTAAGGAAGCTGAGTTTCAGGCTCGTGCTAAGGAGGCTGAGTCTCAGGCTAAGGAGGCGGAGTCTCAGGCTCGTATTCAGGAGGCTGAATTTCAGGCAAATGCTCGTATTCAGGAGGCACAGGCACAGGCTCAGGCACAAATTGATCTAGCTAGGATTCAGGCAGACCATGAGCATCGCATGAAACAAGGTGGAATTGGATCATCTAGCTCTGATGATTTTGATGTGGCTAAAAATGTTAAACTTGTCCCTCCTTTTAATGAATCTGATTTAACAAAGTATTTTCAGTTGTTTGAGAGGGTAGCTACAGGTTTTAATTGGCCCAAAAAGTATTGGCCAGTACTCCTTCAAACTGTTCTCACCGGTAAAGCTCAAGTAAGTTATGCATCTTTGCCTCAGGATCAATCTGATAATTATGATGTGGTTAAGAGCTTGATTCTTAAGGCCTATGAGCTTGTTCCTGAAGTCTATAGAGTAAAATTTAGGACAACTTATAAGCAAGATAAGCAATCCCATGTTGAGTATGCAAAAATCAAAGAAGATCTGTTAGAGCAGTGGTTAAATTCTAAGAATGTGGATTCTGATTTTGACAAATTTAAGCAGATGATTTTGCTGCAGGACTTCAAAAGGTGTATTAATAAAGATGTAAGCCTATATCTTGATGAGAAAAGAATAGATAATTTGTCTGATGCTGCAGTTTTAGCTGATGAATATGTTCTCACTCACAAGAGATATTCTAAAAAAGGAAAAGCTGAGAGTAAATACGTTGCCTCTACTCAGAGTACAGGTAACAGGAAAGAGAATAAAGATGATGTTTCTCAGGAAGTAAATACCAGCTTCACCTTTAGATTTCAGAAAAGTAAATATACTTATTGTAGTAAGCTTGGTCATACTACGAAGAAATGTTTCAGGAGACAGCGTGATGTGAACAAAAAGGAGTCTTTAAATATTCAGTCAATTGGTCTAGTGTCCACCCTTGAGTGTTCCCAGAATTCTTTAACTGAGTTAATTGAACCTGCTTTGAGGGGTAAATTAAATTCTCATGATGAAGCTCCTTTTTTTAGCAGTAACGTGGGTGACACTCTCAAGAGTTCATGTGCTAATTTCCTGTCTGAAGGTTTTGTCAGTCCTCTGGACAGTAATGACAGGAAATCAGTTAAAATATATCGTGATACAGGTGCTTGCCAATCCCTTATGCTGACCAGTGTTCTAGGCTCTAATGTTAATTCCTCTGATGAAACTGTAATCTTACAAGGTCTAGGGAATAATTACTTCTCTGTCCCTCTGTGCAGAGTGAATTTAGAGTCTGGTTTTGTTAATGGTTCCGTTATGGTTGGGTTGGTTGAGACACTCCCAATGTCAGGTGTAACTTTCTTACTTGGAAATGATATTGGTGGAAGTCAAGTGTGTCCAGCTCCTCAGTTGTCTAGTGAGCCAGCGGCTGCGGCCCAGGATTGTGATGTCCCTGATGTGTTCCCTACATGTGCTGTCACTAGGGCTAAGTCTAAAGTTACTGGTGACTTAGAGGATAGTGATGATGATGATGTTATCCTAGCTGACACTTTTCTTGCTAATTTGGACCACTCACCAGATGAGGCAGTACCCCGTAGTGTTGATAATTTGTCTCGTCAAGAGTTGGTTGAGTTGCAGGTTGCTGACCCTGAGTTGAAAGGTCTAGCTAACTCTGCTTGCAGTGAGGAAGAGTCAGCTGGTGCTTCTACTTGTTATTATATAAAGTCAGGAGTACTTATGAGGAAGTGGAGACCCCCAACAGCATCAGCTGACTGTGAATGGGAGGTTGTACATCAAGTTGTCATCCCTCGTGTTTGTAGGCAGGATATCATTAGAGTGGCTCATGATTCCAGTTTGGCAGGACACCTTGGAGTGAGGAAGACTGTGGCACGCATTTTGAAACACTTCTACTGGCCAGGTATCTTCAGAGATGTTTCCTGGTATTGTAAGTCTTGTCACACCTGTCAAGTTGTGGGGAAGTGTAAAAGGTTGCACCTCTAGTTCCCATTCCTCCTTTTCAGGCGCCATTCACCCGTGTGTTGGTGGATATTGTGGGCCCTCTTCCTAAGACTTCTTCAGGATTTTCTTATGTGTTGACCCTGATTGATATGGCTGCTCGTTATCCTGAAGCCATTCCACTTAGAAATATCTCAGCAAAGAACGTGGTTAAGGAAATGCTGGGGTTCTTCACAAAGTTTGGTCTGCCCAAGGAGGTACAGTCAGACCAGGGAAGTAATTTCATGTCAAATGTTTTCAAGCAATCTCTGAAAGAGTTAGGCATCACCCAGATCACGTCTTCAGCTTACCATCCCCAGACCCAAGGAGCGTTAGAGAGATATCATCAAACACTCAAATCGATGCTCAAGAAATACTGTTTGGAACATCAGAAAGACTGGGATAAAGGTCTTCCATTCGTTGTATTTGCCGCAAGAGAATCTCTAAATGAATCACTGGGCTTCTCACCTTTTGAACTACTGTTTGGCCATGAAGTAAGAGGACCCCTTAAGCTACTCAAGGAATGCTGGCTGTCGGAGGAAGATGACGTCAACCTGCTGGAGTATGTGATGAAGTTCAAAGAACGGCTGTCCACTGCTTTACAGCTGGCGAGAGAGAATTTAGGAGCTGCTCAGGAGAAGATGAAGACTTGGTATGATAAGAAGTCCAGGTTACGCCACTTTCAGCCAGGAGATCAGGTTTTGATTCTTCTACCAGTGCATGGGCAACCTCTTCAAGCCAAGTTTAGTGGTCCTTATTTCGTGGAGAAGAAACTCAGTGATGTCAACTATGTCATCACCACACCAGATCGTAGAAAGAACAAGCAACTTTGTCACATCAACATGCTAAAGTTATATCACAGGTGGGACGAAAATAACCCACTATGCACTGTAGTTGTTCCACCCGAGTCTGCAAGTGACGTTCTCCCATGCAGTATGAGCCTGAGTGATAGTTTGGGGTAGAATCCTGATATCATGAATGATCTCCAGACTAAGCTTTCTCATCTAGCTCCCGAGGAAAGGTAGGAGTTTTCGGCATTACTGCAGAAGTACCCGCAAGTGTTCCGTGCCACTCCAGGAAGAACCACTGTGTTGATGCATGATGTCGATGTTGGAGACGCAAAGCCAATTAAATTGCCTCCTTACCGTGTGAACCCAGTGAAAGTTCCTCTCATCCAGAATGAGCTTGGCTACCTGTTGGACCACAAGATGATTGAGCCCCGTCAGAGCGAGTGGGTTCTCCTGTCACTCTAGTCCTTAAGCCAGGCGGGTCACAGCGGCTTTGGATCGACTACAGACGTGTTAATCAGATAACCAAAACAGCCACTTACCCTCTCCCTTGCGTGGAAGATTGCATAGACAAGATCGGAAAGGCTAGGTACATAAGTAAGTTTGATTTGTTAAAGGGATACTGGCAAGTACCTACGACTGAACGTGCTAGGGAGATCTCATGTTTTGTAACACTAGGAAAGACTTTTGCATGTTCTGTAATGCCATATGGTATGAAGAATGCACCAGCCACATTTCAGAAGCTCATGAATGTTGTAACAGAGGGTTTGGCAGGGTGTGTTGTTTATACTGATGATGTATTAATCTTCAGTGACAACTGGAAAGATCACCTATGCCATGTCAGTAAATTTCTTGAGCGTTTGGTTCAGGCTAATCTTGTAGCTAATTTATCAAAGTGTGAGTTTGGTCAACCTAAAGTTCAGTACCGTGGGTACGTAATTGGTGATGGGCATGCTGCACCACCAGGAGCTAAGGTTCAGGTTATAAGTGATCTTCCCAGACCTAAAAGTAGGAAAGAGCTACAAAGATTTTTGGGAATGGTAGGTTATTACAGGAGATTTGTTCTTAACTTTTCAATTCTTGTATCACCACTTACAGACCTACTGAAAAAGGGAGTTAAATTTGCCTGGACCGATAACTGTGAATCGTCTTTCAACAAACTTAAAGCTATCCTATTAAGTCAGCCAGTGCTCACTACTCCAAATTTTGCTAAGCCTTTTAAGATGGCTGTTGACGCAAGTGATACAGGAGCTGGGGCTGTTTTGCTGCAAGAGGATGATCAGGGTATTGAACACCCTGTATCTTATTACAGTAAGAAGTTCACTCCACCTCAAAAGAACTACTCAACTATTGAGAAAGAGCTTTTGGCCTTGATTTTGGGTTTACAGCATTTTTCATTTTATTTGTGTTCTGGTTTTGACCCCATAGTCATTTACACCGATCATAACCCACTGAAATTCCTTAGTAAGTTTAAAGATAAAAATCAGATATTGACAAGATGGAGTCTACTTCTTCAGGATATTCATTAGACATACAACATGTCAAGGGGAAAGAAAATGTTATTGCAGATTGCTTATCTAGACTTTAGACAGATTGTTTTAGAGTAATAAGAAGTTTCCTTTGTAAATTTCTTTTTCTTTGTGGGGAGGTGTTACATAGCCTATGATTTCATCATCCTTTGTGTGATTCTAACGTACAGTATGCTGCATGCTTGATCACGAGCGTGTTCTACCTCACTCCCCCCCTCCTCCCTTATAGTAGAGTAAGTCGTTCTTTCTGTTGTTCAGAGCAGGATTGTCAACTCTTTGTCCCCATGGCTTCATTTGCGCGTCCTTCTTACAAGTTGTATCAAGCTCTGCTGGCCCCTATATAATGAGGTCAGTCTCTGCATTATTGCCACTTAGATCTACTCCTCATTTTGCTCACATCTCTGTCCTCCCCTGTACAGTTGTTATTATTGTGAGTGCTCAGGAAGTCTCCAACCATCTAGCAGCTGTGTAATTTGAGTATAAGTGTTATTACATTTTGTTCTTGTACTGTGTAGCGTTAGGTATTAATTCTTAGGCCTAGTAAGGTTTTTGTGATTCATGTGTTTTGGGTGTCAGCCCTTATTAATAATATTTTGTATCTGTAATAATATATCTTGCATTCACTGAGTATTATCTGGTATTGTCATTTTATCAGGGCTGACTTTGATAAATTTATTCTTGCTAATTTCGTGTTAATAGAGGCTATTGCAGTTAACCATATATTTAACCTGCTTTTTGCCATTACATTATCCTTATGAGTCCTGAATGTTTTGTTGTTAGTTTGAGCATTAAACTTTAACTTGTAATTTTACCTAACTCTTTTGTTTTGAACCTGGAACTTTACGGGACAGTAGTGATTTTTAGTATTCTCACTTAAAGTGTACATTATCTTTCTCTGTTCCCTAACAATATATATATATATATATATATATATATATATATATATATATATATATATATATATATATATATATATATATATATATATATATATAAATATATATATATATATATATACAGTATATATATATATATATATATATATATATATATATATATATATATATATATATGTAGAATACGGGAAGAGAGAGAGAGAGAGAGAGAGAGAGAGAGAGAGAGAGAGAGATGAACTCTGTAGTTGATGAAGGAGGGGGTGCAGTTGGTGGAGGAGGAATAGGTAGCAAGTGAAACGTTGTAGAATGTATGAGAAAAGATGATATGGAGAGGGACGTAGAGAAAATGAAGAGTTGGACGAGTGAGCGTGAAAACTAATGCAGGGTAGACTGTGTGAAAGAATGAGTGATGCTAACCATCACTGGGAGGTATCAACTGGGAAATGTTAGATAGTATAAAGTGAGGCACTACCAGTCACATGTGGTACACAACGTTGTTCCACAAACACTACCAACCAATCCAAGGTGATGCAGAAACTTAATTCACACACACTACCCATAAAGGTGATAGAGAACGCTGGTTCACAAATATTATCAGTCAACTGTGATACAGAACGTTGATTCACAAACACTACCAATTAGGTGTGACACAAAAATTGGATTTGCAAACACTGCCAATCTGGGATGAGACAAAATGCTGATTCAGAACACTACATTAAGGGTGACACACAACGTTGATTCACAAATAATTCAATCAGCGGTGATATTGAACGATGATTAAAAATCATTATCGAAACGTGGTGCAGAATTTTAATTCTCAGCCTCTTCCACTTAACTGTTTTGAAGGACGCTGATTTACAAACACTTCTAGTCAAGTGTGATACAAGTCGTTACTGACAAATATTGCTAGTTAGAAATGATGCAACTGCAACACTGTTAACTGATAAGGGACGATGATATTTCTTCACTGTCTTTGAAAAGTAATGCACGACGATGATTCACAAACACTACCGGATACTTGTGCTACAGGTCGGTGATTCACAAACAAAATGTCAACTGTCGGTTATAAACAAGGTCTGTGTTTGCTGGAAGGACAACGGATAGAGGGTGCCGAGTTTTCATAGGTCAGATTATTTGAGAAGAAGCATGGCGCAGAGAACAGAAACTGACGTTAGAAGCTTACCACTATAATGCATCACAAATTTTGTTGCCCATACTTTCCTATTATATTTCCCATTACATATTCACTACTGTCTGTTATCAAACAACTGTTTTTTATTTGTTCTTATTCCATTATATTATTATTTTTCGTGTGTGGGTCCGACTCTGGGCATAGACTTCACAGCCTGCCCTCAAGGCCCAGTAGTCTTCCTACATACCATATATCTTTCTACATGTCACCACTTCGGCGCTAACACCCACCGTCCAGTGTGAATACATGCTAGGGCTGTCTCATTCAGGACTGGTGTATTGGTATTAGCGGGGGTATTTTAACGACATGTCGGTGGGTCTTCTGGTAGATCGGTAAAGTCTGATTTAACGAAATTCAAGTCCTTAAACTGTTCCCTGCCCCAGCAGGGATTTGAACCTGGATCCAGTAGGACTGCAGGCCACCTCTCTACCGATTGAGCCGCCACCTCTTTGGTGGTAGATGGTGACCATCATCCTTTCACTTGATGTAGTGCTGCCTACTTCTTCCTTCACCTTTATCATTCTTTTTCTACGTGATCCCTCCTCTCTTCCTATTTTCGCTCTTTCCTGTCACATCTTATCACTCTTCTTTCCTTTCCAGGTGCCATTGCATTGAATGATAAGCTTAATGGTTTCCTGTAAGCCTGGAAACGATTTTTACTACTGCACTGTAACCACATAAGCAATGCATACGTGTTCCCTAGAAGTCAACTAATGTGGCCTGTGTCTCTCCCTGTAAAATAACTAAAAGACAAACGGTAACACCTTACGGCCACCCCTTATGGAGTCTGGCTATAGATAGATAGACCCTCTCTCTCTCTCTCTCTCTCTCTCTCTCTCTCTCTCTCTCTCTGTATATATATATATATATATATATATATATATATACACACACACACACACAAACACACACACACACACACACAAACACACACACACACAGGTCGCCGACAGAGACGGAGCTCTTCCTGGATCGGGGGGAAATAACCGCTGAATCAGCGGTGAAAAAGAGACCAGCCAATTGTGATCATGTGAAAGAGTGTGTGAGTGGTGGTCCCGTCGGACATTAGTTAAAAAGAACAGCAGGTTTCGGTCATACAGAGTACAAGATACAGTGGAAATAGAAAGTTTCCATATGGTTGCATCATGGCGGAGAGGGACGGTGCTTTGTTTACATCTGGTGAAGGGGAATTTGCAGGCTTTTTCGAAGATGATGTGGGAAATGGAAGTTCTAAGCTGAACCAAACAAGAGCAGCAGGAGTAAAGAAAAAGGCGGAGAGGAATGTCCAGGAGTTTAAAAATGTATGGGCAGTAATTAGAGAGTCGCAGGAACGGACTTTAATGCAGGAGAAAGAGATCAAATCCTACAGAATAAACTGGAAAAAGTTTGCACACCCAGTACTGAAAAAGAAAAAAGAAGTCACAGAATTAAAAGTGGGTAACGAATATACCTCAACTGAAATTAAACAGCTCAAGAGGGAGAATAAGACGTTGGAAGAAGAAAGGGACAGGATGAAAAGTAAACTAGATGAGTATGAATCAAAATCAAGGATGCAAGATGAGCACATTAAAGAAATCAAGGAGCAGTGTAAGGGGTGGACGAATATTCAGGAGGAAAGAAATGTAAATTTGAAAGAGATTACAGTACAACGAAGCAAGGAAAAGGTGAAGAAGGAAGTGGTTAGGGTACTGAGAAGTAGAGAATCTTTAGTCAGGGATGTAGCAGAAAAGAACAAAAAAGTGTAATAATTTCAGGAGTAAAAGAAAAAACATATGACAGTAAGATCAGAAAGAGAAACCAAGGAGCTAAGTGAGGTTAAAGAGATAGTACCAGTAGTTATGGAGGGTAACAACGAAGCTCAAGAAGAGATTGAAGATGTGTTTAGGTTAGGAAAGTACGAGGAAGGAGGGGTGAGGCCATTGAAGGTAAAGTTTAAGTCCCATGTAATGGTAAATGAAATCATCAATAAAACACGGAAGTTATCAGACAAAGAGGGGTTCAAAAATATTTGGATAAGGAGAGATGCAAATGGGGAAGAAAGAGCTAAAATAAAGGAGTTGGTATAGAAAGAAAAGGCAAAAAACAAACAGAGAATGGAGGAAGAGAAGATAGTGTTTTATTGGAGAGTTACGGATCAGAAATTGAGGAAGTGGTGCCGACGAAGAGAAGGAGAGAGGAGGGTATAAAAAGCAACGAAAAATAGTTTGAAAGTAGCATGTGCTAATGTTGATGGTTAAATATCAGCAAGGATAGAAATCAACGATTTCTTGAGGGTACATGAACCTGATGCTATGTGCTTCGTTGAGACCAAGTTAAGAGTGGATACTGATACCCATATGGGAGATAGTAAATACAATCTGTGGAGAAGAGACAAAAATGAAAACACGGGAGGAGGAGTGATGACTGCAGTGAAGAACAACATAAATGTAGATACTGTGGATGCCGTGATGACACACCAGCAAGATTAGATTTACTGCTAATCAAAGAACCTGACGTAATTGAATTTTTGAAATATCTGTGTCCTACTGTACAGTAAAAAGTGATCATGTGGTCACTGAGCTCCAGATGATAGTAGGGAACGTAGTGCCAAGAGATGGGCTTTATAGGCAGGGAAGATATAACTTTGGGAAAGCAAATTTTACAGGATTGAGAAAATTTTTCGAAAATGCGAACTGGAGAAAATACAAAGAAACAAGAGAGATACAGAGGAAGTGGGATATCTTTCCAGACTCTATAATTCGGGAGTGGAAAAATATGTGTCAAGAATAAGGGGGAAAGAAAACAGGAAAAAGGATTGGTTTAATAGAAGGTGTATGATAGCAAAAATAGAGTGGGACATGGCGTGGAACAACTGGAGAAAGAGAGGTAATAACAGAACAAAGGAAGAATATAAAAGAACTAGAAATGAATATACAAGAATACGTAGATGGGAGGGCAGGAACTTTGGAAAAGGTATAACTGACAAATGTAAGGATGAACCCAAATTGGTATATATATTTGTCAATTGCAAATTGAAACAAAAGGAAGGAATCACCAAACTGAAAGTAGGAGAGGTCTATAAAGATGCGGCAATGCAAGCTGAAATAATGAACAAATGTTTCCAATCGGTTTTCACTAATGAAAGGGAATTTGTGGGGGGGGGGGGAGGGAGTGACTAGAAATGTAGTGATAAAAGATATAAAAGTGTAAGTGCAGGAAGAGTATAAATTACTGGAAACTCAAGATGTAAGGAAAGCCCCAGGACCGGATGAAATCTCTAATTGGGTACTGAAGGAATGCAGAGAACAACTGGGAGATAAGATTCACAGTTTAATTGCGTGTTTACTGGAGGAGGGGAAAGTGCCTCGGGAAGGGAAGAGGGCAAATGTGGTACCAATTTATAAGGGAGGAAACAAGGAAGAACCCCTGAATTATAGACCAGTGTCCCTAACCAGCATGCTTGCAAAATTGTGCGAGAGAATCCTAAAGATATGTGGATAAAGTAACTTGAAAAGATTAATATTTTGGATGAAAGTCAGTTTGGATTCAGAAGTGGAAGGTCATGTGTTTCCAACTTGTTGAGCTTTTACTCAAGAGCGATTGACGTGCTACAGGAGAGAGACGGTTGGGTGGATTGCATGTATTTAGATTTGGAGAAGGCCTTCGACAAGGTACCCCACAGGAGACTAATGTGGAAATTAGAGCATATAGGAGGACTGAAGGTAAACCTCCTGGAATGGATGAGAGACTTTTTGAGAGACAGACAAAAGAGGACAATAATATAGGACAGGATGTCTGAATGGAGGGAAGTAACAAGTGAGTCCCACAGGGCTCGGTGTTGGTGCCAGTACTGTTCCTGATTTATATAAATGATATGGCAGATGGGGTATACAGTTATGCAAGTCTGTTTGCTAATGATGCAAAGATCTTGAGGAAGGTAGAGGTTGGGGAGGACTGTAAAATGCTGCAGGAGGATCTGGATAGGATACATGATTGAAGCCGGATGTGGGAAATGAAATTCAACGAAAAAAAAAAAAAAAGTAAAATTTTGGAAATGGGTAAAAGTACCAAGAGGCCATCACTGAATTATTTGATGAGTAATGAACCAATCACAAAAGAGAGAGAGGAGAAAGATATGGGAGTGCTGGTCCAGGATAGTTTGTCACCTGAAAATCATATTAACATGACAGTTAGAGAGACGTATACACTCTTGACTAACATAAGAGTAGCATTTCATTACATGGATGAGGGGATGATGAAAAAATTTATAGTGGCCATGATCCGCCCCAGGATAGATTATGCAGCAGTAGAGTGGTCCCCACACATAAAGAAAGATATAAACAAGACTGAGAAAATACGAAGAACAGCAACCAAGATGGTCCCCAGTCTGGCAGATCTATCGTACAGAGAGAAGCTGGAAAAGCTGGATTTACATTCCTCAGAGGAAAGGAGAGAGAGGGGCGACATGATTGCAGTGATGGGAGAAGATAAAATTGACAGAGAAAATCTGTTTTTATGGGATAAGAGAGTAACAAGAGGACACGGAATGAAACTGACGAAGCCAAGCTGCTTAAAGCATATCAAGAAATAAAGTTTTTCTTATAGATGCATAGACCTATGGAATAGCCTGGACAAAGAGATCGTCCAGTCTAATAACTTAAAAGAGTTCAAAGCAAAATTTGACTTACTGAGAAACAGAGACAGGACCCCACGAGTGTAGCTCATTTCTTGTATATCACAATTAGGTAAGCACAATTATGTAAACAAACACACACACACACACACACACACACACACACACACACACACACACACACACACACACACACACACACACACACACACACACACACACACACACTAGCAGGGGTACCCGGCGTTGCCCAGACCAAAAAGGCGAACACTCTATTCCTATTTTGTTCTAGTTCAATCTTTCTTTCTACTCCAGAAAGACCATGTACCTCTTACGCTTTGGAAGAGGGATTATAAGAGGTCCAGGAACTTTCAAATTAAGCTTTTGCAGACTAACGCACAGTACTTGTGAGCACTTGTTTGATATTTCCGGCGACTTCAAATGACCTCCAACCGGCGACCTAATATGACCTCGGAGGTCAACTTACATAGCCTATGTCCAAACTGAAGGACATGCGAGTCTCCATGCTTTAAACTGGGCTGCTGGGTCCAGTCGTTCGAGTGTGTATTACCGATGAGGTAAAATGGCCTCTGACCAGTTATCTCAAATGACCTCGGAGGTCAATCTCACATTGCATATATCCGAACTGAAGATCCTGTGAGTCTCCAGGCCAAGAATTCGGCTACAGGAGTACTCGGCACTGCCCAGGCCAAAAAGGCAAACACTTACCCATGACCTTAGATGACCCATATTTGAATTTTGACCCCCCCCTAAAACTATCCTTGGGTCACCCTGATTCAGAATATATATAGGTCTGGGGGTCTCTTGCCCTTGGTTTGAGCGTCATTGAAGGACAAACAAACAATGCATCTGTTTTATATATATATATATATATATATATATATATATATATATATATATATATATATATATATATACCATTGAATCCCAGGGGTGCTGGGCGAGGCATCGCACTAGGAGGGTACTAAGCGTACCGCCCTCCGCCTATCGGCTCATAGTCGCAAAGCACATAGGTTCCCTACTATTTAAAGACTTGAAAAATCCCAGTTCTGCCCAATACTCGGGACACTGGACTCCAATGGGCTTTATATATATATATATATATATATATATATATATATATATATATATATATATATATATATATATATATATATTGTTACATAGCCTATGATTTCATCATCCTTTGTGTAATTCTAACGTACAGTATGCTGCATGTTTGATCACAAGCGTGTTGTACCTCACTCCCCCCTTCTACCCTTTTAGTAGAGTAAGTCGTTCTTCCTGTTGTTCAGAGCAGGATTGTCAACTCTTTGTCCCCTATGGCTTCATTTGCGCGTCTTTCTTACAAGTTGTATCAAGCTCTGCCGGCCCCTATATAATGAGCTCAGTCTCTACATTAATTGCCACTTAGATCTGCTCCTCATTTTGCTCACATCTCTGTCCTCCCCTGTACAGTTGTTATTATTGTGAGTGCTCAGGAAGTCTCCAACCATCTAGCAGCTGTGTAATTTGAGTATAAGTGTTATTACATTTTTTCCTTGTACTGTATAGCATAAGGTGTTGATTCGTAGGCCTAGTGAGGTTTTTGTGATTCATGTGTTTTTATGTCAGTCATTTTTGATAATATTTTGTATCTGAAATAATATATCTTGCATTAACTGAGCATTATCTGGTTTTCTCATTTTATCAGGGGTGACTTAGATAAATTTATTCTTGCTAGTTTCGTGTTAATAGAGGCTATTGCAGTTAACCATATATTTAATCTGTTTTTTGCCATTACATTATCCTTATGAGTCCTGAATGTTTAGTTGTTAGTTTGAGCTTTAAACTTTAAGTTATAATTTTACCTAACTCTTTTGTTTTGAACCTGGAACTTTGCGGGACAGTTTTCTCTGTTCGGTAACATAAATTTGGCGACCTCTTATCAGGATATTCAGGATATTATCATAAAGATATTGCTTGATATTTTGTGACTGATTTATTCATGATGTCTACTATTACTACTCTTGATGAAGCCAAAGATTTTTTGTCAAGTGTGCGTGGAAACAGTGTGTGATGTGGAAGACAGAACAAAGAATGAACTTAAGCTTGTTGCCCAACAATTGGGAATTGCTGTTCACTCTCATCATTCAAAAGATCAAATTGTCGACATGATTAATGAAAGCTTGGTTAATGTAACTCCTCCAAATGAGCAAACGCAGATTGAATTAGCTAAGTTACAGCTAGCCCTGCAGGAGGCTCGTGCTAAGGAGGCTGAGTTTCAGGCACGTTCTCAGGAGGCACAAATTGAACTTCCTAGGATTCAGGTAGACCAAGAGTATCGCATGAAACAAGGTGGAACTGGATCATTTGGCTCTGATGATTTTGATGTGGCTAAAAATGTTAAACTTGTCCCTCCTTTTAATGAATCTGATTTAACAAAGTATTTTCAGTTGTTTGAAAGGGTAGCTACAGGTTTTAATTGGCCCAAAGAGTATTGGCCAGTACTCCTTCAAACTGTTCTCACCGGTAAAGCTCAAGTAACTTATGCATCTTTGCCTCAGGATCAATCTGATAATTATGATGTACTTAAGAGCTTGACTCTTAAGGCCTATGAGCTTGTTACTGAACCCTATAGACTAAAATTTAGGACAACTTACAAGCAAGATAAACAATCCCATGTTGAGTATGCAAAAATCAAAGAAGATCTGTTAGAGCAGTGGTTAAATTCTAAGAATGTGGATTCTGATTTTGACAAATTTAAGCAGATGATTTTGCTGGAGGACTTCAAAAGGTGTATTAATAATGATGTAAGCCTATATCTTGATGAGAGAAGAATATATAATTTGTCTGATGCTGCAGTTTTAGCTGATGAATATGTTCTCACTCACAAGAGATATTCTAGAGAAAAAAGGAAAGCTGAGAGTAAGTACGTTGCCTCTACTCAGAGTACAGGTAACAGGAAAGAGAATAAAGATGATGTTTCTCAGGAAGTAAATACCAGCTTCACCTCTAGGTTTCAGAAAAGTAAATGTACTTATTGTAGTAAGCTTGGTCATACTACGGAGAAATGTTTCAGGAGACAGCATGATTTGAACAAAAAGGAGTCTTTAAACATTCAGTCAATTGGTCTAATGTCCACCCTTGAGAGTTCCCAGAATTCTTTAACTGAGTTAACTGAACCTGCTTTGAGGGGTAGATTAAATTCTCATGATGAAGCTCCTCTTTTGAGCAGTAACGTGGGTGACACTCTCAAGAGTTCATGCGCTAATTTCCTGTCTGATGGTTTTGTCAGTCCTCTGGACAGTAATGACAGGAAATCAGTTAAAATATATCGTGATACAGGTGCTTGCCAATCCCTTATGCTGACCAGTGTTCTAGGCTTTAATGTTAATTCCTCTGATGAAACTGTAATCTTACAAGGTGTAGGGAATAATTACTTCTCTGTCCCTCTGTGCAGAGTGAATTTAGAGTCTGGTTTTGTTAATGGTTCCGTTATGGTTGGGTTGGTTGAGACACTCCCAATGTCAGGTGTAACTTTCTTACTTGGAAATGATATTGGTGGAAGTCAAGTGTGTCCAGCTCCTCAGTTGTCTAGTGAACGAGTGACTGCGACCCAGGATTGTGATGTCCCTGATGTGTTCTCTGCATGTGCTGTCACTAGGGCTAAGTCTAAAGTTACTGGTGACTTAGAGGATAATGATGATGATGATGTTATCCTAGCTGACACTTTTCTTGCAAATTTGGACCACTCACCAGATGAGGTAGTACCCCGTAGTGTTGATAATTTGTCTCAAGAGTTGGTTGAGTTGCAGGTTGCTGACCTTGAGTTGAAAGGTCTTGCTAACTCTGCTTGCAGTGAGGATGAGTCAGCTGGTGCTTCTACTTGTTATTATATAAAGTCAGGAGTACTTATGAGGAAGTGGAGACCCCCAACAGCATCAGCCGATGTTTGTAGGCAGGATATCATTAGAGTGGCTCATGATTCCAGTTTGGCAGGACACCTTGGAGTGAGGAAGACTGTGGCACTCATTTTGAAACACTTCTACCGGCCAGGTATCTTCAGGGATGTTTCCTGGTATTGTAAGTCTTGTCACACCTGTCAAGTTGTGGGGAAGTGTAATCAGACCGAAAAGGTTGCACCTCTAGTTCCCATTCTTCTTTTTGAGGCGCCATTCACCCGTGTGTTGGTGGATAGTGTGGGCTCTCTTCCTAAGACTTCTTCAGGATTTTCTTATGTGTTGACCCTGATTGATATGGCCACTCGTTATCCTGAAGCCATTCCACTTAGAAATATCTCAGCAAAGAACGTGGTTAAGGAAATGCTAGGGTTCTTCACCAAGTTTGGTCTGCCCAAGGAGGTACAGTCAGACCGGGGAAGTAATTTCATATCAAATGTTTTCAAGCAGTCTCTGAAAGAGTTGGGCATCACCCAGATCACGTCTTCAGCTTACCATCCCCAGACCCAAGGAGCGTTGGAGAGATATCATCAAACACTCAAATCGATGCTCAAGAAATACTGTTTGGAACATCAAGAAGACTGGGATAAAGGTCTTCCATTCATTGTATTTGCCGCAAGAGAATATCCAAATGAATCACTGGGCTTCTCACCTTTTGAACTACTGTTTGGCCATGAAGTAAGAGGACCCCTTAAGCTACTCAAGGAATGCTGGCTGTCGGAGGAAGATGACGTCAACCTGCTGGAGTATGTGATGAAGTTCAAAGAACGGCTGTCCACTGCTTTACAGCTGGCAAGAGAGAATTTAGGAGCTGCTCAGGAGAAGATGAAGATTTGGTATGATAAGAAGTCCAGGTTACGCCACTTTCAGCCAGGAGATCAGGTTTTGATTCTGCTACCAGTGCATGGGCAACCTCTTCAAGCCAAGTTTAGTGGTCCTTATTTCGTGGAGAAGAAACTCAGTGATGTCAACTATGTCATCGCCACACCAGATCGTAGAAAGAACAAGCAAATTGTTACATCAACATGCTAAAGTTATATCACAGGCGGGATGAAAATAACCCAGTCTGCACTGTAGCTGTTCCACCCGAGTCTGCAAGTGAAGCTCTCCCATGCAGCATGAGCCTGAGTGATAGTTTGGGGAAGAATCCTAATATCATGAATGATCTCCAGACTAAGCTTTCTCATCTAGCTCCCGAGGAAAGGCAGGAGTTTTCGGCATTACTGCAGGAGTACCCGCAAGTGTTCCGTGCCACTGCAGGAAGAACCACTGTGTTGATGCATGATGTCAATGTTGGAGATGCAAAGCCAATTAAACTGCCTCCTTACCGTGTGAACCCAGTGAAAGTTCCTCTCATCCGGAAGGAGCTTGGCTACCTGTTGGACCACAAGATGATTGAGCCCTGTCAGACGAGTGGAGTTCTCCTGTCACTCTAGTCCCTAAGCCAGGTGGGTCACAGCGGCTTTGCATCGACTACAGACGTGTTAATCAGATAACCAAAACAGACACTTACCGTCTCCCTCACGTGGAAGATTGCATAGACAAGATCGGAAAGGCTAGGTACATAAGTAAGTTTGATTTGTTAAAGGGATACTGGCAAGTACCTACGACTGAACGTGCTAGGGAGATCTCATGTTTTGTAACACTAGGAAAGACTTTTGTATGTTCTGTAATGCCATATGGTATGAAGAATGCACCAGCCACATTTCAGAAGCTCATGAATGTTGTAACAGAGGGTTTGGCAGGGTGTGTTGTTTATATTGATGATGTATTAATCTTCAGTGACAACTGGAAAGATCACCTATGCCATGTCAGTAAATTTCTTGAGCGTTTGGTTCAGGCTAATCTTGTAGCTAATTTATCAAAGTGTGAGTTTGGTCAAGCTAAAGTTCAGTACCTTGGGTATGTAATTGGTGATGGACATGTTGCACCACCAGGAGCTAAGGTTCAGGTTATAAGTGATCTTCCCAGACCTAAAAGTAGGAACGAGCTACAAAGATTTTTGGGAACGGTAGGTTATTACAGGAGATTTGTTCTTAACTTTTCAATCCTTGTATCACCACTTACAGACCTACTGAAAAAGGGAGTTAAATTTGTCTGGACCGGTAACTGTGAATCCTCTTTCAGCAAACTTAAAGCTATCCTATTAAGTCAGCCAGTGCTCGCTACTCCAAATTTTGCTAAGCCTTTTAAGATGGCTGTTGACGCAAGTGATACAGGAGCTGGGGCTGTTTTGCTGCAAGAGGATGATCAGGGTATTGAACACCCTGTATCTTATTACAGTAAGAAGTTCACTCCACCTCAAAAGAACTACTCAACTATTGAGAAAGAGCTTTTGGCCTTGATTTTGGGTTTACAGCATTTTTCATTTTATTTGTGTTCTGGTTTTGACCCCATAGTCATTTATACCGATCATAACCCACTGAAATTCCTTAGTAAGTTTAAAGATAAAAATAAGAGATTGACAAGATGGAGTCTACTTCTTCAGGAGTATTCATTAGACATACAACATGTCAAGGGGAAAGAAAATGTTATTGCAGATTGTTTATCTACACTTTAGACAGATTGTTTTAGAGTAATAAGAAATTTCCTTTGTAAATTTCTTTTTTCTTTGTGGGGAGGTGTTACATAGCCTATTATTTCATCATTCTTTGTGTAATTCTAACGTACAGTATGCTGCATGTTTGATCACGAGCGTGTTCTACCTCACTCCCCCCTTCTACCCTTATAGTAGAGTAAGTCGTTCTTTCTGTTGTTCAGAGCAGGATTGTCAACTCTTTGTCCCCTATGGCTTCATTTGCGCGTCCTTCTTACAAGTTGTATCAAGCTCTGCCGGCCCCTATATAATGAGCTCAGTCTCTACATTAATTGCCACTTAGATCTGCTCCTCATTTTGCTCACATCTCTGTCCTCCCCTATACAGTTGTTGTTATTGTGAGTGCTCATGATGTCTCCGACCATCTAGCAGCTGTGTAATTTGAGTATAAGTGTTATTACATTTTTTCCTTGTACTGTATAGCATAAGGTGTTGATTCGTAGGCCTAGTGAGGTTTTTGTGATTTATGTGTTTTTATGTCAGTCATTTTTGATAATATTTTGTATCTTTAATAATATATCTTGCATTAACTGAGCATTATCTGGTTTTCTCAATTTATCAGGGGTGACTTAGATAAATTTACTCTTGCTAATTTCGTGTTAATAGAGGCTATTGCAGTTAACCATATATTTAACCTGTTTTTTGCCATTACATTATCCTGATGAGTCCTGAATGTTTAGTTGTTAGTTTGAGCATTAAACTTTAACTTATAATTTTACCTAACTCTTTTGTTTTTAACCTGGAACTTTCCGGGAAAGTTTTCTCTGTTCGATAACAATATATATATATATATATATATATATATATATATATATATATATATATATATATATATATATATATATATATATATATATATTTATATATATATACACAGTATATTGCATTCCTTTTTTTTCCTATTAATGTATTTGGCGTGGACTCCTCTTCATATCACATTCATTTACCTTTACTTAACTATTTCTTTGTTGACTTAGTATACTCTCATTATAGGTATCGTGCACTGGTATTCTTTATTTTATTATTTTGTCTTATTATGATCTACTTAAATTATCAATATTATTCTTGTACGTTAATAATTCATTGATGACATTGTCTTGGGTACTCTACCAGGGGGAGAGTTGTATTGCATAGTGCCAGACTGTATAGCTAGTTATGAATCCACCCACCTATGGTTGAGGAGACATTAATTGATTTGTCTGTCCGTCCATGCATGCATGCATGCGTGAGTCCAAGCATCCATAACACTTTTCTGGGCGCGATATCTCCTGAACCTTTCAAAAAATTTCCACCAAACTTTTGTTAATGATGCAGTATGAGGAGATGATGGACTGATTAGATCAGCAATGTGAGGGGGCCAAAGGTCAAGGTCATGTGAGGATGACTTAGATTGTGGGTACAATATCTCCTAAACTCCTTGCCAGATTTTGACCAAACGTTTGTCAGTGATACAGTACGAAGAGACGATGAACTGTTTTTGTCAGCAAGACCAAGGGGTCAAGGTCAAGTCATATGGAGTCAACTTAGACAGTGGGCGTCATATCTCCGACCCCCCTCGACGGATTTCGACCAAGTTTTTGGCAATGATACGGCATGAAAGGAAGCTGAACTGATTAGGTCAACATGGTCAAGGGGTCAGAGATCAAGGTCATATGGATGTGGGCGCGATATCTGAATCCCTCAACAGATTTCAATCAAACCTTTGTCAGTGATACAGTATGAAGGGACGATGAACTGATTCGATCAGCAAGGGCGAGGGGTCAAAGATCAAGGTCATATCGATGTGGGCACTATATGTCCTGAACCCCTCGGCGGATTTCGACCAGACTTTTGCCAGCCAAGCAGTATGAAGCGATGATGAGCTTATTGAGTCACCAAAGTCAAGTGGTGAAAGGGTCAAATGTTAAGGTCAAATGGGGTCAAATTAATTTATCTCTAGTATCATTTCTATCATCCTTTCTAGTCATTCTCCCTCCTTCCCTCCACCTCGCTTCCCTGTGTGTGGATGTGAGGTAATGCTGCATCCCAGGAGTGGTAGCGCAGGAATCACTGACCATCCCTTTGTCCTCTTTCTCTCCAGTGTGTGTGTGTGTGTGTGTGTGTGTGTGTGTGTGTGTGTGTGTGTGTGTGTGTGTGTGTGTATGGCTTGTATTCTCATTGGTTTTGGGACTCACTAGAACCTCTTCTCTAGTGATTTATTTTTGCATATTTCACCTACATAAAGCTTCGGCATCAATATGTATGAATAATGTGACAAGGGGGAGGTGGTAGGGAGTGCCATACCGAATGAAAATATAAGCCAGTGATGTGCAGGAGTGGTGGGGGATGGGAAAGGGCTGGAACTAGGGGAGGGACGGGGTAGGCATAGGTTTAGATACTGCCACATTATTCATCCCGTGTTGGAATTTTCGAGTTTGGCCTGCTGGCGGGGCAATCATTTCTCATCTCTTCCCCAACTAATCATTTCTCGCTCCTCCTCCCAGCTTGATGTCTTTCAATTCCCCCCATCTAGCCAGATCCATTGGGTGTCCTCCTCCCTAACCAAAAACCTCCATTAGAAGTGATCTGCCTTAGTCCATCACCCCACAAGATGGTGGTGGTGAGATGAACTGTCAGGTCATGGAGGCTGCATAGCGTGCCCGTGCACAAGGCTTGCTGGAGACATCGAGTGATGCTTTGCTTCGACAGCTCGAAGCCTGGGTTGTCGTCGTTTCATTTCATTTATGCATGGTGTAGGAAAGCACTTTAGAATCTAAAGGAAATATGTTGTTGCAAATTCTGGGTTGTTAACTCAGCACATTCTGACCGACTCTGACCTACTTGCACTCTCTCAGTTAGTAGCAGCCAATACTTCATACACGTAAGACCTGTACTGCTTGGATCAGTAATTCAAGAATCTCTACTTTGGTTGGCGTTGTCACCTGCACCAGAACCCTCCTGTGTACCTGTAACACCTGTGACCCTTGTGATATTAGTGGGGTGTGGAAATGGCGAGGAGGACAGAATAACAAGGGTTTGCAATGAAAGGAGGTAGTGAGCGTCGGGAGGTGCAAGGTGTCTGAAAAAGGTGCAGTAACAGAGTGAACGTTAAGAAATGCTTGGCAAACTGAGGGTGAGGGTGAGGGAATGGAGATGAGGAAGGGAAGGAGTGTGTGTATATGCAAGTGTGGAGAGGCACCACTGTTTTACACCAACTCGGCAAAACGAGCGCACAGCCATGAAACAGAAATGAGAGGCTTTCATATATAACCTAATACCCTTGATGCCTATACTGAACTCCCGAAACACAAAATTTTACTCGGCTGCATAAAGTAGTAGAGCAGTGAGCAAACTGTTTGGTTAAGTTGCATGAAACCCTCCAGGGTATATTCTCTCTCTCTCTCTCTCTCTCTCTCTCTCTCTCTCTCTCTCTCTCTCTCTCTCTCTCTCTCTCTCTCTCTCTCTCTCTCTCTCTCTCTCTCTCTCTCTCTCTCAGTGTTCCACTGTTTGTCGTTCTTTTTCGAACTCTGATTATATCATTCTGTAAATGAAGCAACCGATATAAATACTCATGCAAAAAGATATTACTCTTCCTTTATTGCAACAGACAACTGACAATGGCCGTTTGAATAAATGCTTGTATGTTTTTATGCTAAAATAAATAGCACTGTTGAAGCACCACAGAAATGTAAATGAAATAAAAATTAATTCAGTATATAACTAATGGAACTCCTAACGAGGACAGTGAATTAGAAAAGCAAGAACTGTAGAGAGTTAAATAACAGTATAATGTTAACAAGATTATAGCGTCCTAAATACTATGAAGCTTGACAATGATTATTTAGGAGAGAATTAGCCTACCATCCAAAGCAGTTTTATGTTTTTTGGTGTGTGGGGAAAACAAAATAATGTTGGTTCACTAAGAGATTTCTTCACATCACCGTAATTTCCTCTTCACTCTCCCCTTTGTTTCCAGCACACCCACCCCGATCTTTCATAACATCCTCTCCCGGAGAGGAAGATTAGTCTAATTGGAACTGTGGTGTATTCTGAGATAAACGTTAGTTTGTCAAACTCTCAGAATCATTCAATATCCTAATGACAATACTTAAAATATTTAGAGCCAAAAGGGGTGAAAAAATATATATATGTTGAGGAAAAAAAATATATCCCAGCACATTTATAATTAACCCCTTATCTCCCAGAGTCCCTGCACGAGGGATTTTGCTGGAAGGGCGTTAGGCGTACCGCCCTCCGCCTAGTGGCTCGTAGTCGCGAAGATCATAGGTCCCTACCCTGGGGTTCCCTTCTTTAACAAACGTTGAAAATGCCCAGTTCCGTCTCACACTGGGGACGCAGGGCACAAAGAAGTTAATGTTCCATTCTTGCCTTCACTTTGGTTGAAAAATGGTGCTTTATGTTTGTTGATATTCTGGTAGTGACCAACTGACCAAAAATTTTGAAGAAAAAGGTTTAAACTTTTCTCGATGTTTTTACATGCCACCGTGGCTGAATGAATCACTCTTGCGTGATAATTAAAGACGGTGGCAGTGTCCACTGAAACTGCATGGTAAATATATTCTTCATCTATAAGTGTTGGTTTTATTAACCGACATGCCACCATAATTTGTTTCACTGTATATTATTTATATTTATGCTACAAAATGTGAAGATGTTGCTCTTTTAATCATACATCCATGTAAAACTAGCATGCTTCTGAAGCAGTGTGAAGCCATGTTCTTTTTCACCCACGCTCATACCCCCTATTTGAGATTTAAATATATATATATATATATATATATATATATATATATATATATATATATATATATATATATATATATATATATATATATATATATATATATATATACATATATATATATCTTTTTCACCCCAAGTATGTTTTTATTAACCTCAGCTTTGAAAGTGCCTGCTTGAATGCCGTTATTATTACCATTATTATTTTGCTTTGTACCAGATTCGCTATGCTTAAATTTCAAGGGTCTATAAACTGCCCAAACCTATACACAGGGGCTACTGTTGCTGTTGCTATCCAAGGAGTTCAAGCTGGAGCTAGTGTACAGTTAACAGCAAAAATATATCACGTGTCTTCCTATATGATAAGGAGGAGAGTTCTAGACAGGTATGTTGTAATCACACTGAAAATGCAGGGTCCTAAATTTAGACTTCCTCCAGAAACAGAGTAGAAATGTACATCATGTGTTACATTCTTGTCGGAGTTGGGATTTGGATCCACATTGGAAGAATTCAGAGAACTTGTAAGTGACTGTTTACCTGCAAATGACCTTAGACATGTATTCAAGGATAAACTACTATATTATGATTGGGCGATGAGCTTTCTGGAGCTCTATCGGCTCACACTGAAGATGACCACATGCAGCATGCTAAAAAAAAACAAAAAAGTCCATCACGATTTGTCATTTATGGCTTTTATTCACTATTGGGTTCTTAGACTAATAAGGTAGGCATGGCAGATCACCCTGCATGCATCCGGAATGTAGATGAGAGTGACTGACCAACTGATCCCTCCAAATGAAAGACTAGTAGACCTAAAGATGAATAACAAATAAGAGTAAAGCATGGGTGTAACCGAGAAAACATGCAGTGATGGCGGTGTGCTGTGAGGATGGGACTGCATTTGACCAACTGTTAGTGTTCAAAGGCAAAAACATGATGAGTAACTGGCATGATTCTAATGCACTGCCAAATAGGAATATTGTTACATGAGATAACGGATGGTTTACAGCTTCTATTTTGTGGGTGCATGGAAAAGTTTTGCAAAGAGGTGAAAACATGAATAATTTTGCTGATATTTGATGGACACATGATGCATACACCTCTAGAATTCACTGGATTGGAAAAAAGAAGAATGCCACTCTTCTTGAACTGCCAGCACACACAACAAATGTATAATAGTTACTTGATGTGGCATGCTTTTCACATTTAAAGAGCTTTTATGAAAAGGAACTTACAGCTAGAATACATCAGACTAGTGCATGAGAACCACTGCATAAAGCCGAGTTTGTAAACATGCTAGCAGGGACTGACGACACGGACTACCTGCAAAGAACATTCAGACAAAGTTTCATGCAACAGGTATGTATCCTGTTGATTTGTGTAAATAAATGATTGACCGATTGGACAAAGTGAAGCTAAAGACGTACTGGCGCTGGGTAGAGGCTGGTAAGCCAGTGAAGGAAGATGGTGAGCCTGTTCTTTCATATTTGCCAGCCGAAGATGGCAGTAGCATGAGAGGAGATCATTTAAGGTAGCAAGAGTTAATCACACGTGAACAGTCAAGACCATCAACCTCAGCCAGCACACCATCAACCTCAGCTAGAACACCATCCATCTCAGGCAGGTCTACAAAACGCTCTCCAGATTCTGATATGCAGATCCCCCTACTTCATATGACTCATCAGCTAAATGAACTAATACAATAATTGCAATAATATGCACCAACTGGAATGAAGTATGCAGAACAATTCTCACCGAAGGAAAATGAGACATCATTAGAGGCTGTTATCAAATCAAGGGAACTTCCAACCTCTGCCTCTGCTCACCCTCAGAAGTGACACCGGGTTCCAATGTATGCTGCAGTAATTACAGATTCAGAATACAGGAAGCAGATAGAGAACAAGAAGGAAACCAAAAGTCAAAACAAAAGAAAAAACTAGTAGAAACTGAATTTGACTCAGACAACAAGCCGGATGACCCTCAACCACCTGAAAATAACAGTACTGACTTTGATTCAGCCTTTCCCTCTAATATACAGTAGATGATAGCAGTCTGGAAAAAAAAAATTAAACATGATGGAATAATCTATAAAACGAAGAGGCTAAGTCTACTAATACCAACTCGGTTCACTTTCCGTCAGTGCGCAGGGAGGCGTGGCTTGTGTGACGCCAGCTGGATTAAGTACCAGAAAATGTATAAAAGGGCAGACTCAAATTAAACATTTATGATAAGGGAATATGAAGAAGGGGAAGAAGTGCAGACTCGTTTAACCCTATGATATACCAGTAGGTTCCCTTACACCCCTACACCTTCCCTCACACATTTCAGTCCCTTCCCTCACTTCTCTGGACTGAAAATGTGTGATGGTCTCATGTGTGGAGCAAACATACACTCACCGTCATGGTGGAGTCAACTGAACTCTGGGATTTCATGCCAGAGCCTGTCAACGTCACTCCGATGCTCCGCCCCCTGCGCGAGCTTGGAGCTGTTTTAGAAGGAAGTGATGATGTGATCCGACTTGGCATTAGTAGACTTAGCGAAGAGGATTCAACAGTGGTTCAGCGCAGCCAATGGACGTCAAAGTGCAATCTTTTTTATGTAGTACGGTGGGAAAAACTAGCAACATACTCCTGGAAGAAAATTTTGGATGTTTTGGGCAAGGATGAATGTGGACATATTGATAACAGTGAAATGCCATTCATGAAACATTGTGCCCCTTCTAGTTGTTCAGAAATGCTTAGGTGGGACTGGTCAGGCGTGGAGTATAATGAGGCCTTCACGTATCCAGTTTCATATTTCGGCCAACCCAGACACAAATGGATAGTAGAACGCATGGAAAACAGCCCTTCTTCTTTGAAGAAGCAGTGACATGCAAAAAAAAAGTAGTGTTAGGGAAATAAATCACTCAACATTGTTTTTTCTCATGTTTGCACTTTTTTCTTCTTCTTTAATCATACCTGCTTTTTCTGTTGCTCAGAGACTTAAAATGCATTTATTTTCATTTAATAATTTTAGATCACAACGTCTTCATTCTGTTCGCTCTATTGACAAGGAGGTGTGCTTACACTTGAAGTGTCTTTAAATACTTTGAAACATGTTCTCTTGTATTATATTCTGGTTCAACATTTAATTTTATATTGGGTATAGCCATTATATATGTACTGAAGGTTAAGTAAAGGTTGGAGAATTCAGTGATACAATTATGCCATGTTTGGCTAAGAAATAACGGATATTATTTTAAACGTCACGTCTGGTTCCTTTTAGAGATCATGCATCATTTTTTTTTTTTTCACTCCAAGTTTGGTTTCTCTTCATGTCAAACTAAAAGGTAAAAACATCAGTAATTATTTTTTTTACTCTTTTAGATTATTTTTTCCAAAAGCAAAAATAACTAAAGCGATGTAATGCCCTCCACTGACATTAAGAATCTATACATAAGAGCATCTGCCTGTCAGTCATAATAAAGGCTGTGGGTCAAGGTTAGGGGAATTTGTTTTGGCCTTTTTTTTTCACCTAAGTGACTAGATGGATTCTAGATTTACTGTGTCATTATTCTAGCGACGGACCCGAGCAAGAACACTATACCCTATTACATTTAACCGGTGGCTGCTGGTTAGTAATGCGAAAAGGAGTGGGTACCTTAAAATATGGTAGGTAGCAGAATACATCAAAACTGTTATGTGGGAGACTTTTATAGTAGCAGCAGACGTACTCATATCACAGGAAAGTTCATAAGAAAGAATAGGTGAGAATGATCTCTATCAGTGTTCCCCACGCTAATAATAATAATAATTATTATTATTATTATTATATGTGGTCGGTGCAGGCACCCACCATCTCCTTGCACAGTGTAGTGGTACTCTACAGTATTTCGAGTAACTCTGCATTGAGTGACAAGCTAAATGATTTCCTGTAAGCCCAGAAATTAATTTATACGCTGGATGCTAAACTTATAATCAAACAACATGTGTTCCTTACTTGTCAACAGGTGGGTTGGTGGAGAGTTAATGCCCCTCCCCGGAAAACAACTAACTAAAAATACAAATACGAAGCCTTGGATCAGGACAGACCAACAGGTGACGACCAAGTCCTGGACAAAGTACATGATGCGGATAACAACTTCGAATGTAAGGGATGCAAATGATGAGGTGAAAGAGAGAGAGAGAGAGAGAGAGAGAGAGAGAGAGAGAGAGAGAGAGAGAGCGAGAGAGGTTGTTTAGGTACTTCAGGGCGCAAAAGTGGACATCTGTGGATGGACTGAGACTAAACAGTGGAGTGTGAGTGTGAGAGAGCGGGAGCATGGATGGAGTATATGCGCACGGGTAGGTGAGAATGAGAGGACAAAAGGTGGTGTATGTATTGTTGAGTGCAAAATATGGAAAGAGAATATGAAAGGGCGTGAATCAGTTGCTTCAAATATTATGTGGATATGGCTGAAAATACGAATACAAACGTGGGCGATTGTGTGCGTGTATGCACCAATGCAAGAGTGATTGAAGAGCTCAGGGCAAAAATGGAAGTATGCATGAAAAAGTCTGAGAGAAATGAGCGATTGTATTTGATTGGAGATATGAATGGAAAAGTAGGGAATGTGAAGGTGGACGGAGAAATTCGTGAATGGGGTGTGCCTGCAGAAGCGGATGAGAATGGCAGTGTTCTAGTGGGCATCTCTGCTTGGAGGAGACTGGTGATAGTCAATACCCTCATTCTCACAAAATGATCCACAGGGCATACGTGGCGAGTGATGAGAAGAGTGGTTGGTGAAGTGAATGAACAGAAGGCAATGCTTGATTGTGTGTGCATGAATGACATAATAAGAAGGTATGTTATGGATGCAAGAGCATATTAAAGAGGTTGGGGGAGTAAACTTTCTGACCACCGCTTGGTGGTGGTAAAAGTCTAAGCTCAAGTGGAATGGAAAGGAGGAAGTAGTCCATACAAGGAGGGTAGAAAGGTTGGTTGGAGATGGCAAAAAGCAGCAAAATATAATAAAGACATGGTGGAGCGATTGGGTAATACGATTTGGAGCAGATGGAGGAGGTGGAAAGTGTGTGCAAGATTTTCACAAAACGAACCTGTGTAGCATGTGAGGTGGTGTGTGGGGTGAAGAGAAGACGAACGGGGGTGCAAGGAACAGCATGGTGGAATAAGGAGATGAGGCAAGTTGTGGCGGAAAAGAAGGCATATAGTGAGTGGATGGGAATCAGAGGCATGCAGGAAGGTGACAAATGGATGAAAATTATTTGTAGAGAGGTGAAAAGATTAGTAAGAGAGAGTAGGAAGAGAGTCGATGAGGAATTTTGATGGGATTTGGGTGTAAAGTGGAAGATTTGTAAGAAAATGTTCTGGAAGGGGATAAAGAGAATTAGACAGGGTGATAAAGAAGTTAGTATGGGGGTGAAAGATAAAAATGATAGATTCAGAGTGGAGAAAGGAGAAAAGTGAGCAGTTGGAGAGAAAAATTTAACGAACTGTTAAACATAGAGAATGAAAATAATGTGGGCATAGGTGGCTGGGGAATGACTGGGAGAAGGAGGGTGGAGAGAGGGGAGGAAGAGATCAGTAGGATGGAAATAGTGGAAGAAATGAAGAAAGTCAAAATGGGGAAAACCCAAGGAATTGATGAAGTGTGAAATGAGATGATGAAGTAAAGGGGAGAGATGGTAATCGATTGAATATGGAAGTTGTGCAGATTGGCCGGAGAGGAAGGTAGAGCCCCAGAGGACTAGAAGTCAGATATAATTATTCCCGCGTACAAAGGAAAGGGGAAAAAGAAGTGTGGGGTAATATTTGGGGCATTTGTCTTCTCAGTGTTACTGGCAAATTATATGGTAGGATAATTATTGACAAGTTAGGGAAATAACAAGGGAATTTGTTGGAGGAGAATTGGAGGGTTTTTGGAAAGGAAGAGGTTGTGTAGATCAGATATTCATCATTACATCTTTCGTGGAAAAGTTTCTAGAGAAGGGAAAAAAGTTATATGCAGCCTTCATGGATTTGGAGAAATCATATGGCAGAGTGGACTGACAAGGAATGTGGAAAATACTGTGAATTGAGTAAATGGGAAGCTGTTGAATGCTGTGAAGAGCATGTGTGAGTGTGCTTAGGCGTCAGTGCGTGTGGATAGTGATCTGAGTGAATTTTTCGTTTGAGTGTTGGATTGAAGCATGGATATGTCATGCCTCCATGGTTGCTCAGTCTATATATGGATGGGGTTATAAAGAGATAAATGGTAGAGCAGTGGATGTTGAAGGAGCTCTAATAAGACAGGCCAGCGTTTGGAAACTACTTGTATTGCTGTGTGCAGATAATACTGTATTAAGTGAAGACGAACAGGAACTGCAAAGCTTGGTGAATGATTTTGCGAGAGTGTGTATGAAACGGAATCTAAAGGTGTATATAGGGAACAGTAAAGTTATTGTCTTCGAGAGAAATGAAGTCGCCGAATGTACAGTGAGGTTGGGTGATGAGGAAATGGAAAATGTGAGTGCATTTAAGCACTTGGGTTGTGTGATGGGTAAGGATGGAAGTTTGGAGGATGGAGTGCTTGAAAGGGTACAGCATGGAAGAAAGGTGGCTGATTCTTTGAAAGCAGTATTAAGAAATAGGGAAGTGAGCATTAGAAGTAAAAAAGTCGTTGCATGATAATATTTTGAAATTAATTCTAACCCCTCCTCGGGGGGGCCACGTCCCACAGCCCCCCGGGGTGGCGCCGCCCCAAGGCCCCCCTGGCCCTTGTAACTTGGCCAACAGCATAGTCTGGCAGGCAATTAGCATTCGGTTCCCAAATACTGTACTTTTCTTTCATTGTTATTTTTTGTATCACCACACCACTGGTGAGTTACGTTGTTCTTGTCAATATTATTATTATTATTATTATTATTATTATTATTATTATCATTAGTAGAAGTATTTTTCTTCTTATTATTATTACGACTCACCACACCAGTGGTGAGTTACATTGTTCTTGTCAATATTATACCTCCGCCAAAGAGGTTATGTTTTTGCCGGTGTTTTTTGTTAGTTTGTTTGTCTGTCTGACTGTTAGCAGGATTATTCTGATAAAATGTTGTGGAAGGGTGGGCCACGATCCAAGGAAGAAATGGTTATGTTTTGGGCTGGATCCGGATCCGGAGTAACCTTCACATTATTTCTAAAATCCCTCATTGAATTTCAATGAAATTTGTGAAATGGTGGGCCATGGACCAAGAAAGAATTAACGAAATTTTGGAGCGGATCCGGATCTGAATCCCGATCCTATATCCACAGACCCGGATCCGGATTCTTCTTAAGGGCAGTGGCATTGGCTGAGGTATGTGCTTTCTCAGTGCTCTCTAGTCACCTCTGCCAAAGAGGTTGTGTTTTTGGCAGCGTTGGTTTATTTGTGTTTGTTTTTTGGTTATATGTCTGTCTTTTAGCAGGATTACTCAAAAAGTTATGAACGGATTTTGAGTAAGTTTTGTGGAATGGTGGGCCATGGCCCAAGGAAGAAATTGTTCAATTCTGGGCCATATCCGGATCCGTACCATATATCCTCGGATCCTGATCCTGATCCTGATTCCGATCTGATCTTTTTTCATAGCAATATCAGTGGCGGAGGTATGCGCTCTCTGAATGTTTTTTAGTTATCATTATTATTATTATTATTATTATTATTATTATTATTATCATTATTATTATTATTATTATTATTATTATCATCATTATAACGCACCACTCCAGTGGTGGGTTATATCGTTCTTGTCATTATTATTATTATTATTATTATTATTATTATTATCATTATCATTATTCACCAGTGGTGAGTTATATTGTTCATGGCAATATTATTATTATTATGTTATTATCAGCAGTAGTAGTAGTAGTAGTAGTAGTAGTAGTAGTAGTAGCAACAGTAATTGAAGTAGTACCTCCACTAAGGTGATTAAGTTTTACCCCGAGTTTGTTTGTCTGTTTAGTTGTTTGTTTGTCTGTCTGTTAGCATGATTACTCAAAAAGTTATGAACGGATTTTGAAAAAAAAGAAAAAGTGGAAGGATGGGCCATGGGCCAACGAAGAAATTGTTAAAATTTGGGATGGATCAAGATGCGGATCCTGAGTATCCCGAACAATATCTCCGAAAGTTCTTAATGAACTTCAATGAAACATTGTGGAAAGGTGGGGCACGGACCACGAAAGAGTTGATAAAATTTTGGGGTGGCTCTGGATCCGGATCCTATATCCACGGATCCAGTTCCGGATCCATTTTAATGGCAATGAACTTGGCACTTTGTAGTGATTATATTCTTTCTTAAGAAGAAGTAATTTGCTTGTATTCGCTAAATTTCAAAGCTATGGCAATCATGCTTGGCCATCTGAGTCCCCCAGCTGGTGGCTTCATGTGACCCAGTGTCATCCAGTTTCCAGGACTGGTTTTCCAGTTACATAAAAGAAAAAAAAAAATGTCTATTTGCAGATTCTCAGAAACCGCTAAGTTACAGACTTAGAACTTTTGTGGGGCATAGCCAAGGTCAAGGAACAGGTCTCATATGACTATGGGCCCGTTTGGGCCAGTAGTTTCTGAGATCGCTCAGGGGTCAATGGAAACTGGTTTGGCCTAAGCCATTTTTGCTCTGCAAGGATTTTGTTGCTTTCACCTTCAACCAACGTGTTTGACACTCTTCTAGGAGGGCTCTGTATGCAAAGGAAGTTGAAATCAGCCGGTCCAGCGATAGCTTGTCATGTGGTGGGTTATTGAATGCTAATGGCAATTTCCATTTTCTAGTTTTAGTATTATCATCATCATCATCATCATCATCATTATTATTATTATTATTGTTATTATTATATAAAAAGGAAAACTGCAAACTGACCACAGTAACTGTGTCATCTATGAAATAATTGAAGTTACTCACACAGCAGACCTACACATTGTCACGGAGTTTTTAAGAAGTATTTATATTAAAGAATAGTTTTAATAATACTGAGAACAGGACAATGAATTGTTTTGTAAGCAATGATTACTTTCTTCTGGCTTGCTTCGCCGATTCTCTAAGGACGAGAATTTATAAACTTTCTCAACAGTACACAGCAGAGACTAATTCCTCACAATTGCTGTTTGTTAGTACTGTTAGCCTCTGGAGAAAGTGACTTCACCCCTGACAATCAATAACTGATGCTATTAATGATAACAGGTTCTTGCTGATGCATTAACTCCTAGATGGCACAACGGATTTTAAGCTTAATACAAAAGACTGGCCTAAATACCAGTTATGAATAGCAAAGCGTTTATGCAAACTAGGAGCTATAAGTGAAATAAGCTTAATATGGAAAATAAAACACGCATTTACATTACATTAAGCTCGAGAAAAAGAACTGTTAAATTTATTGATTACAAAGAAATAAATTTATGTTACATTTCAAAATGAATTCAAAATAAGCAGATCACACTCAATCGCTCACTCAAAAGCTAGACTCTTAAACCTAGGAAAAAACGAAAAGAAATACTGGTCAAAGAGTGGACTAAGCAGATGACTGGGCGTTGTTGAGGAAGGACGCTGCACTCGCTAAGTCTCTCGCTAATCACACTAGGTGGAAATTCAGGAACTGGACAATGGCGGCACTGCTACGCTCTGGGCCCAACCTGCTTTCACAGCGCTCAAACCTTGACTGACTTCAAATCGTGGGAAAGAGGCAAGTGTTATGGCCGCATTTCTAACGGCTAGAATGAGCGAAACACGCCCATAATAAATCACTCAGCGGAAGTGCTAATGTCTCGCACAAAGACGATCATTTATGACACAGTGAAAAATTGTCTGAAAAACACTCTCGACCGGGTGAATACGTAGCTGTTTAACTGAATGATAAACACTGGGATTCCACTAGAGTTCGTGGTTTCCCACCAAAATTGATGTCACCAGCCGACTCGTGACATTACGCCCCAGCAAAAGTTGAAAAAATTTTTCTCAGGAAAAAAAATTTCAATATACATACATGTAAATCCTACTCAGTCACACAAGATTCACACTGTGGTGTGTGTGTGTGCTATCCTGCTACAGGAGAAAGTCACAGTCGCCAGTGAGTGAAAAAAAAAAACTCATATTTACGTTAATAGAAGCAAGCTTGAGGGAAAAACTCCATGACGACAGTGAAAAATCCTGAACTCAGGTCAAACTGAGCGAAAAGTTTGCTACATTTACATTAACAACTAATTGTTATGTAGCTTGATGTATGTAATACATGGTGTAGATGTGACAGTTGTGGTGTAACTGTACCTACGTGTAAAATTACATAATGCAAATTTATAGTAAATAATGATGACGAGGAAGAAGAGAAGAGGCAGCGGCATGCAACAGGGACGACCAGCTAATCTGCACGGCAATGCTGCACCCGCCAGCTGCACCTGCGAAAGGAATTAAGATGGAGCATCAAAAGTGTCATTTCTCTCTCTCTGCCTAGCAATCAGAACTTATGTCATTATTAACCAGGAAACGTAATTCTTGAATTCACAAATTTCTTAGAACCCTTATAGTTTACTGGTTAACGCTTATTAACTAGGAAACGTGCCAGTTCTTGAATTGCTCAAATCTCTTAGAACGGGCAGTTTACTAGTTAACCTAACATTATTAACCAGGAATCGTGCCAGTTCTTGAATTGCTCAAATCTCTTAGAATGAGCAGTTTACTGGTTAACCTAACACTACACTTACGACTAATAACAGGAAGCTGAGAATCGCTACGCAATCTCGGGCAGGTCACATTTTAACACCCACCGTGGGTGTGAACACTCATGTGGATAATGTGCATTCACCGGGAATCCTCAGAGAGACCCACAGCTCGAGGCGTTCCACAAGGTAATTCATACACAGCCTCGGACTGTCTCTGCAGGGTTCTCAAACTTCCCCCTTAACTTATGGTATACATATGTATGTACAGCCCCTGGACATACTGTGTCCTGTAGGGCCAGTGGGCGAGACGTCAGGTCTTACTAGTACACTAACTGGGAACCAGGCTGGTCCTCGGATTACTCAAATCTCTGAGGCCGCCTATCTTACATAACCCAGCATACAACAGTTGCCCGTATTAGTCATCAGTTAGTAGGCGAGACATCGGGTCTGCACCCACATTACCACTGCCCTCTCTTTCAACTGCTTTAGAGATTATTGGTGTGGGTTCAAACGGCACAGGGAGGACATGTCCCTGATTAGTGGTACGTGGACACACATTGCAGGAATGCACAAAACTATCTATGTCTCGTCCCATCCCTGGCCAGAAAAAGTCAGCTCGGATACGGCCCTGGGTCTTCCTTTTGCCCATGTGACCTCCTGAGGCTGAACAATGACCCCATTCTAACACTGCTAGGCGGTACTTAGCGGGAACGACAAACTGCAATCGAACCTTGCCCTGGGGTGTTCCTTGTTTGCGAAGGAACTTGGCTTGACCTCCCCGTGAATACTGTATCACTCTACCCTTTTGTTTCTTTAGCACGGCAGCAAGTGTTGGGTCGAAGTGTTGTTCTTGAACAACAAGTTGGCTACACATCAGATCTTGTGGCGATCCAATGGTCACTGGGGTGACACAGTTTGGAGCCTCAGCGATGGCTCGTGTTACTGCAGCCGAAGTCTGAGTAGCATCATCTTCGGTGCAACTATCCTTGGCACCGGGAATATTGCCTATGATTAGGTCAAATAAAGGTTCTGGCATGACAACTGCGACTGTCATACCAGTGTAAAATGGAGATGCTATCTGGATACGTGCCTCAGGGAACAATCTCACTGATCCATCAATAAGGTTAGCTTGGATCTGTCGACCTGTATACTCCTCAGGCCGAACTAGACTCTGCTTGACAGAGCAACCTGAGGAACCATTGTCTCTCAGGACCTTCACAGGAATGTCTCCCACAAACCCTGGCTGAACAAGGAAGGTACTGTCACCTGTGGGAGGGCCTGTGGAGGAAGCACCTAGCCACTGATTAGGCTGCTGAATAAATGATGCGGCAAACATGGTGCCCTGTGAACTAGATACTTGAGAGGTTGTACTCACTGCCTGGGGTGATGGAGCATTGGCCATCTGTGGAGGGGGGTTCACTGTCGCTGTGGGATTAGTGAACTGTGGGGGAGTACCCATACTGGTAGGGATGTGACCACCGTGCTGCTGCTGAGGAATGAAGGCTGCGTTCGCCTCCTGCCTCCTATTCACTTGAGCTGGTGGTGAAAAGGGCAGTCCTGACGGTCGGTTGCGTGGCTGATACTGCTGCTGGTTAGGGTACTTGTTGTACCTTTTCCACTTAGGCTTCTGAGTGTTTTGCCCCTGGTCCTTCCACTTCGGTTTTGGACCTTGGCCATTATTGTGAGAACGGCCTTGTTGCTGGGGTTCAGTCTATTCCCAGATTTATCAGGTTTCCTGTTCCAGGTATGAAGCTTGCGAGTTTGATACCCATATGCAGTAAGGAATGCATCAGCCTTCTTCATCATTTGGCTGGCATCTCTTAACTGGCAGATCTTAAGCTGAGCCATAAGTTCAGTAGGCCACGACTTTTCTAGCTGCGTGCGCAGCATAAGGTCAACTATCCACTCACGCGTGGAAGGAGTTTCATCTTTCTCCATCCACTCATCTAAGTAAGCAGTAAGCCGGTCAAGAAACTGAATGGCAGACTCTTTATCCTGTAAACACGCCCTCATGAACTGACTCTTGGCCTCGTCAACTGTGAGACCGTACACGTTGATGAGTGCGCCCTTCATCATCTCGTACGTGAGATTGTCTCCAAGAATTCTGTGGAGAATATCGAGGGCAGGGCCCTCAAACAGGCCAAGAAGCTGAAGCTGCTTAGCTGAATCATCCAGCTGGTAAAGTTGAGCCATGTCTTCAAAACGAGCTATGTACTGTATGGCTCAATTCACTCGCCTTCTTTGTATGGGGGGAGCTTGATGTGTGGGGTCGCCATAACATGTGCAGGGAGAGCGCTCGTGGAGCTTGGACCAGCTGCACCAGATGTGTCTGAAGCCAAGGAATCTCGCTTGAGCTTCAACATTTCAATTTCATGTTTTCCGCGTGCTTCTCGCTCAGCACGTTCGTGTTCTCGTTGTTCTCGCTCGTATTCACGTTCTCTCTCTCGTTGCTCTAACTTGAGTTGACGTTCTCTCTCTCGTTGCTCTAACTTGAGTTGACATTCTCTCTCACGTTGTTCTCGCTCGTATTCGCGTTGTTGTCGCTCTTGTTCTAACTCAAGTTCGTGTTGTTTTTGCTCGTATTCGCATTGTTGTCACTCTAGTTCTAACTCAAGTTCGCGTTGCTGTCGCTCGTGTTCACGTTCTCTCTCACGTTCCTCGCATTGTTCTCGCTCGTGTTCACATTCTCTCTCACGTTCCTCGCATTGTTCTCGCTCGTGTTCAGGTTCTCTCTCACGTTCCTCGCATTGTTCTCTCTCGTGTTCACGTTCTCTTTCGCGTTCTTCACGAGCATCTTTCTCACGTTGTTGCTCGTAATTAAACCGTGAGAGGACGTAGTTTTGAATTTTTTTGGGGTCGCTAAGCCCCATATATCTTGCTTCCTGTACATAGATGTTGGCTGCCATGATGCTAACTCAATCTAACTAACTAGTGACTCAGTACTGACTGCAATTTTTTCAGAGAAAGATGCCAATAATCATGACTAAAGAATATAGGCACAGATTAGTGGTGACCAGTTTTTATCTAATTAAACTGGTAAAGAAAATAAAACAAACAACTGACTGTGAAAACTATTATGTAAATTAATAAAAATGAATTAATAATCACCAGTAAGATAGTGCCTATAGACTTTAATGATAAATACCTAAGTATGAGTGAGTGCGTATTATCTCGTGAATAGCTTTAGAGCTAGGAGTTAATACCCTGGCGAGGTCGCCAATTGTCACGGGATTTTTAAGAAGTATTTATATTAAAGGATAATTTTAATAATACTGAGAACAGGACAATGAATTGTCTTTTAAGCTATGATTGCTTTATTCTGGCTTGCTTTTCCGATTCTCTAAGGACGAGAATTTATAAACTTTCTCAACAGTACACAGCAGAGACTAATTCCTCACAATTGCTGTTTGTTAGCACTGTTAGCCTCTGGAGAAAGTGACTTCACCCCTGAGAGTCAATAACTGATGCTGTTAATGATAACAGGTTCTTGCTGATGCATTAATTCCTAGATGGCACAACGGATTTTAAGCTTAATACAAAAGACTGGCCTAAATACCAGTTATGAATAGCAAAGCGTTTATGCAAACTAGGAGCTATAAATGAAATAAGCTTAATATGGAAAATAAAACACGAGTTTACATCACATTAAGCTCGAGAAAAAGAACTGTTAAATTTATTGATTACAAAGAAATAAATTTATATTACATTTCAAAATGAATTCAAAATAAGCAGATCGCACTCACTCACTCAAAAGCTAAAGTCTTAAACCTACGAAAAAACGAAAAGAAATACTGGTCAAAGAGTGGACTAAGCGGATGACTGGGCGTTGTTGAGGAAGGGCACTGCACTCGCTAAGTCTCTCGCCAATCACACTAGGTGGAAATTCAGGAACTGGGCAACGGCGGCACTGCTATGCTCTGGGCCCAACCTGCTTCCACGGCGCTCAAACCTTGACTGACTTCAAATCGTGGGAAAGAGGCAAGTGTTGTGGCCGCATTGCTAACGGCTAGAATGAGTGAAACACGCCCATAATAAATCGCTCTGCGGAAGTGCTAATGTCTCGCACAAAGACGATCATTTATGGCACAGAGAAAAATTGCCTGAAAACACTCCCGACCGGGTGAATACATAGCGGTTAAACTGAACGATAAACACTGGGATTCCACTAGAGTTCGCAGTTTCCCACCAGAATTGATGTCACGAGCCGACTCGTGACACATATATCATTGGAATGCTCACTGAAAATTACTCAGAGTTACTTGAGTGTTTTTTCTCAAATTTGTCCCAATATTTCTAATAAAGGAATACATAAGCCTCTTTGTGGCTACATCACCACTGGAGTCATCTCTTGATCCCCACACTCATCCATTTTCACCACACAGGCCCATTTTCTTCCATAGATTTATATCTCCCTTTGGTCCTATTTTCTTCTATAACTTATTTTCTCATTCGATATATTATTCCGAGAATATATTTTTCCCTCAAAGCTCCTTTCGTCCATGCACCAATGTCTCCTGTTGTATTTTTCCCCCCATGGACTTATTATCTCCATGGATCAAGGATTAAATCAACCTAATTTTTTCATGTACGTATCTTCTATCACGGACCTATATTCTTTCCATAGATTCAGTTTTCCTTCAATGATCCCCAGGCACCTATGTTCCCCCTGTGGATCCATTGTCCCCACGAACCAACTTTTCCCATGTATCTGTTTTTCCCATGAACCTATTTACTAACCATAAGCAAATACTGAATCCCTATATGGACTTGTTTTCTCCTAACGACCTGCTTCTCCCATGGACATTTTACGCACGTTTAATGTGTCTCCACCAGAACTTATTTTCTTCAATGATAAATTCTCCATGGACCTCTTTAGTTACTTGGATCTCATTAAACTATGGCCTTATTTATCTCATGAAACCATTTTCCATGGATCTATTATCTCCCTTTAACTCACTCACCCATCCCACCCTTGAAATGGCGTCACCCACTCCACCCACTCACCCATCCACCAACCGACCTTGTCACACCCACCCACTTCGACAACCTTGTCCACCCTGCCTACCCACAGACCCCACCCACTCCAACCACCCTCACGCCTTGCGTAGCCAACCCACACCGCTCACTGCCCACCTCGGCTGTCCTCTCACCCACTCACCCATCTGCCCACAAACTTACCCACTGAATTCTGCCAGTAGAAGGTGAAAAAGGAAGCCAGAAAAAAAGTGAAAGAAAAAAGATGATTGTATATGAAGATAAAATTGGAATAGGAAAAAAATGTGAGAGAGAGAGAGAGGGGGGGAGGGGGGAGGGAGGGGATTGCCAGGGACTGAAAATGGAGAGGAAAGAAGCTTAGTGAAGTTGGAAACAAAAGAAAAGAGAGAACTTTGGAGAAGATTAAGCAGAGAACAGAGGAAGTATGAATACCTGAATATTAGGAGTAGCAGTAGTGTAAAACAAAGAAGAAAACTTAGGATGATGTGGCGGGAAATGGTTGAGCATATGTAAGTGACGAAGGGTGGTGTGTCGTGGGAAGAGGGATCGTTAATGAGTAGGGGCAAATAATACGGAGGATGTATATGACGGAATGTGCTGTATTGTAAGCAGAGGGGTTGATGCTCAATCGGGACAAAAAAGAGAATAGGTAAAATATTATGAAGCAGAGAGTATGTGAGGAAAGATGTATTTTGATAGGAGGGTTTGTTGCAGACTAAGGAAAGAAATGCCTGATGACTATTCTCGGCTACCACCAAGAATGCAGCGACATACAGAAGATGGAAGGCGGTAAGACAATGTGTGTGTGTGTGTGTGTGTGTGTGTGAGAGAGAGAGAGAGAGAGAGAATACCCTGGAGAATACGACAATAGCTAAGTTAGCAAATGTTCGTAACAATCATTAAAAGTTTCTGAGAAAACCGATGAAAATATGGAGAACGTCATAAGGAATACAAACGAAGTAATCTCAACAGTGCAGCAACCATTACAGCAGGTAGTTAACTCTTTCCCTGTCAAAAAGCTGTCCTTCATCAAGAGTTGTGGTCGCAAGAATTTTCTGTAATTTGCATGTTCTCATCCCAGGGCCGTAACCAGGACCTGAGAACAGTCAAGACGTACACAGCCCTACTAGGGGGGTCAGGGGACATTCTCCTCCGGAAATTTTTTGTTTTAGCTCTCGCACCAAATAATCCAATTGCAGGTGAATTTGAACAGATTTAAATTAAATAACTTGGAAAACTTCAACAATGTTGCTACAGTTGCATGTTTTCATTAATGCCATCTTTAGGGGTTGTGTGCACAGCATTCAAGTATATAAATGTGTTCTGCAATACGGCATTTTCATACATGCTAGAAAGGATTACTAACATCATGTTAAACAGTAATGAAGCAAGTGTTGGTTGCTGCACTGTAGTGACTACAGAAGCTCAATTAATGTGGAGGGGCTTTCTCATGCATAGCGTCCCGTAGTTAGTGTTCCCGCCGCCAGGGGCCAAGGGCGGCTCTGATGATGTTTATACACCTAGATGTGACTCGCATCAAGATAACTCTGGTGTAAATCATGGGTGAATGTGCTTTAGCAGATGTGGAAAAATGGACTGCAGCAGAACTGAGACGTTTCCTCAAAGCAAGAAGAATACCATACCTTTAAAAATTCGGGTCGCTGCTCTTGGTTCCGTGCGATTTCGGCCTCAGAATAATGTCAGGATTTGCCAAATGAAACAGTGCAATCTTTTGGAAACTGTATGATAAGCTTTTCCAACAAATGAGATTCATAACACTTGGTAAATAAAGTGCTGAATGCAAACACAAACAATAAGCTTTCATGGCTTTTAGTAAACTCCATAAAGAACTTTTCAGCTTACATCCCAGTTAGAGCATCAGTAAATTATTAAGATGAATATGATACTGGTATAATGCTTTATGCATTAGTAATAATCCCGATAGGAATTTTTATAAAGGAAGGTACACCAACTCTGAGCGGGTGGAGACCACACGCTATTTAGTGATCCAGTGAACACTGGCAACATTCAGGAGTTTGTGGGGACTCCTATTGTAGCAGGCTGTAGTAGCCTATACTATTTAGTCACATTCTGAGTTGGGCTGATCCACTCCCGGTGACTCACCCACAAACACTGCGGGTTGAGGGTAACAGGGATCAGTTTAAGCTATGAACGCGATTAGAACAAGTCCCTGGATTTTGAGGTGGGGGTGGATTGAGCAGGCACTGAAGGAGGGAGGGGGAGAGGAAATGCCAGACGAGGTGGCTGCCTCGTCTGCCTCAAGGTGGTTACGGGCATACATTCTGAAGCCATTGATGGATTATACCCCCAACCTTTCACTGGCAGACACTTGTCATGCACTGGAGGTAGCAAGAACAAATTACGCAAGGTATCCTTCTAGAGAGGTCACTGGAAATTGTTTTTAACTTCACCACCAGACTTCTCTCCTATGATAAAATTATTTTTTGTAGCAAAAGGAAAGTATAACAATACGTCATCATACTGACGAGAGAGAGAGAGAGAGAGAGAGAGAGGAGGGGAGGAGGGGAGAGGTTCACCCGTGAAACCTTAACACGACTCTGACAGCAACCCGACTGTACTAAGTTCTCCCCGTGTTTAACTAACTCCTTGCCTTAATTTCCCTCACCTCATGTCATCTATTTTCGCCGCATTTCATCATAACTACCTCCCTTCATCGTAATTACCCCCTTCATTTCACCTATTCTTGCTGCACTTCACCTTAAACTCTACTTCACCTAATCTCACGTCATTTTACCTCACCTCGTCCAATCTCACCTTTAAATTCCCTATTCCACTTTATTTTTCCGTCACGTCGTCTCACTTTAGTTCACCTTATTTCAATGTCATCCATTATGGTATCACCTCATCTTGCCCCAGCGTCTCACACCATCATAACTTACGAGACGAGGGAACGTGAGAAACAAGAAGCGATGCCGGGCACAGCAAATCCGTCCACGGCAGTCATTTTAGTGCTGACATAAAACAACAACAACAACAACAAATCTAATAAAAGATGTCACATAAGAAATCTGGAGTAAATAGGGCGAATATTTACGTTTATTACCCATTTGAAACTTTTGGCCTGACCCACATGGCACTGACCCACCTGGCACCCCCACCGCTAACGGGGGATGACCCACTGATGTAATGAGACATGTCATAGCATGCAGATTTGAAAGATGCACCTTTAGGTTTCGGTTTCATGTCGATATATCAAATTTGAAAGGAGTTATGTCGAAAAAACGATTTTTTAAAAATACATTTTTGTGGCCTACAGCATGGGCCTTGGCCCAGTTTGGCCCAAAACTTAATCAGGTGATCAGAAGGTCATAGCCTATCATCCTCTCTGTTCGTGCATGTGTGTGTGTGTGCGTGTGTGTGTGTGTGTGTGTGTGTGTGTGTGTGTGTGTGTGTGTGTGTGTGTGTTCTTACCTAATTGTATCTTTACAGGAATGAGTCAAGCTCGTACTGTCCCGTGTCTTAAACCATATTTATCGTACATATCCTTAAATTTGTGAATTGTTTTGGCACACACTATTTCATTCGGTATTGCACTCCACTGATCAATTGCTTTATTTGGGAACCTAAATTTCCTTACGTCTTTATCACCTCTCTTCTTGTGCAGTTTTTTGCAGTGTCCTCTTGCTGATACTTCCCCATACGTTAAGTAATCATTTATGTCTATTTTCTCCTTCCCTGATATGCATTTATATAGCATAATCATGTCACCTCTTTTCCTTCTTTCCTGTAGTGTTGGTAGATTCAGTTTATTTAGTCTTTCTTCGTAGCTTAGATCCCTTAAGCTTGGTACCCATCTTGTAGCGGGCCTTTGAACTTTTTCAATTGTCTATGTGTTTTTTGAGATGAGGACTCCAGACTACTGATGCATACTCCAGGGTTGGTCTGATGAATGATGTTATTATCTTTCTTAGCATGTCTTCATTTATGTATGTAAACGTTATTCTCATACTGACAAGCAGTGTATACATGTTCCGTACCTTCTCACTGATGTGGTCAGCCGGAGATAGTGTGTTATTGACAATCACACCTAGGTCCTTCTCTCTTTCTGATGTGTGTAGGGTTTTATTTCCTAATGTATAATCCCAATCAGGTCTTTCTCCACTTTTACCAAATTTGATTACAAGACACTTGTCCACATTGAATTCCATTTGCAATGTATTACTTCATTCATGAAGTTTATTTAATTCTTCTTGTAGCTCTTTACAAGAGTCTGTGTCAGTAATTCTCCTTTGTATTTTTGCATCATCTGCAAACATATTTAGATAGCTTTCATTTCCAGTGTTACTGTCTATATCATTTATATAGACTAAAAACATGATTGCTGCCAGCACTGAGCCCTGTGGTACTCCACCAGTCACTTCTTTCCATGATGAGTAATTTCCCCTTAGTACTGTTCTCATTTTTCTTCTTATGAGAAAATCTTGCATCCAACAATACAGTTTGCCTCGAATTCCTACTTGATGGTACAGTTTCCATGAAAGTCTTTGGTGTGGTACTGTGTCAAATGCTTTCTTGAAATCTAAATAGATACTGTCCACCCATCCTTCTCTTTCCTGTAATGTGTATGTTACTCTGTCATAGTAGCTCAACAGATTAGTAACACATGATTTTCCTTTTCTGAAACCAAACTGTCTTTCTGTTATCATACTGTGTTCTTCTAGGTGATTTACCCAAGCTTTTCTTATAAGTTTTTCTAATACCTTGCTTACAACACTGGTTAATGATACTGGTCGGTAGTTAAGTGGATTTTGTCTATTCCCTTTCTTGAACAAGGGAACAATGTTTGCTTTCTTCCAAATATCAGGTAGTTTACCTTGTCTCAAGGATTTCTTGAAAATTAAAAATAATGGTTTACTTAACTCCTTTCCATATTCACGTAGCACCCAACATGAAATTTCATCAGGACCATTTGCTTTTCCTTTGTCTAATTTACTTAGCTCCTCCTGTATTTCTTTTTCTGATGTTTCTATACCTGGTAGTATGTGTGGGCATGCATGTTCCACATAATCCCTCTGAAAATGTATTTCCTCTTTAAAAACTGATTTTAAATTTGTGTGTGTGTGTGTGTGTGTGTGTGTGTGTGTGTGTGTGTGTGTGTGTGTATTTACGTGTGTAATGCTATGTCTTCTCCCTGTATGGCTTATTTTGGGCTATTCCTGCACGACGGAGACATACGTTCCATTAATGTTCTTGCGATCTGCATGTATGGTGTGCATGTACTGTATGTATGTAAGCATATGCCCGTCTCTCAATACCTCTCCCTCCATAAAGGCTGAACCTCGTCCTTCAAAACGGTAAAGGGTCTCAGAGAATGAGTGAGTGACAGAGACATGCTCAGTAATTTGGACTCCTCTCTGGGTGCTGAAAAAAAAATAATAATAATAATATCAAGTTTTTCTTCTGCTGAACTCGCCAGTGAGGCCTCAAATTTGATGGTTGAAGTTCTCCGCACCTTTCGTGACATGGCCCAGTAAGATATTACAGACACTCGTTTTCATAAACAGCTAATCATGAATTTTGTACATAGTTTTGTTGCACGATCTTGTACTCTTTTCTTTTACTAACATTGCCTATCTATATTTGTCTTACGTTAGTGAGCACAGTCTACTGATTTATTTATTTATCCATATGTTTTTTTTACCTTATATTATTTCCCGTTACTGTAATTAATGACTTCAATCCACTTATTCAAACGTCAAGTGGTTTCGTTTTACTGTTATTTAGTAATTTATTTATTTATTTCTTGCCTAACGATTTTGCAGTTTTTCAGTTCCTTTTCGTTTTCAGGTCCATTTTCCTGGTCTTCCACTCTTTCATAGTGCCATTGTGTTATTGCATTTAGTTACTTTTTAGCAGCCACCCTTTGCTCCACTTTGTTCTCTTCGTTTTTAGAGGATATTTATTTAATGTTCTTCATCCTTTTAGAAATTTGTCCTCTCCACTTTGCTTTTGTATTCTTACAACCATCTATTTTTTTTTTCTAGCTAATCTCATATTTTTCAATGCCTTTCATGTTTCTATGCCCATTTCTTCACTAATATTCCTTCTCTACCACCAAAGCTGAGAAAGAAAAAGGTGTAAAAGTACTTGTTATTGCCTACCCTGTGAACCTGGGCAAACCAGTTACATTTCCTCAACGACAAAACACTAGATCTAGTTGAGCCACATTTTTCTCTGCTCCTTTTGTAAGTAGGTTACACTTCTGAATGTGCTGGGGAAATTATGCTTAAGTACTTGAGGAAAGGTCAATATTAATATCTGGAGCAGAATATTTAAGTTTGTGTTACTACTCCTTTCCTCAACCAGTTAATCTTCATTACATAAAATATTAACCCCAGTTACTTTTTTTACGAAATTTTGTCAGAGTTGTTACCATTTTTAAACGCCTTTTACCTTCCCTTTAATATATTTTCTATGTTGCCGAAACATATCGACTTCTCGTCGCAATAATCACATTTTAATGACAGTTTAATCATAAGTTTCTATTTTGGGGGGCGGCACTCCAACTACCCTCATGTGGAGCTAGTCCAATCATTAGAAATATGAACATTTCCCCCCTTTACCAAACGGTTCTATCGCTTCTAGTATTGAAATGATACATTCGCTTTAATGTTTATTTGCAAAGGTGATAGGAGCATTTCGTGACGTATCACGGACTTGGTACATCCGTGCAACAGTACCATGTTACGTTACAATATCATGGGTGTCAAACTCATTGTCCGCGGGCCAAACGTGGCCCTCGGGATGGTCATAAATGGCCAGCGAGATGACGGTGAGATATATCAGTCCGTGAAACTATAATTATTTTGAATGAAAATATAATAATGTTAAGAGACAAAAAAAACTCATAAATTACCTGTTATTCATAATTGTAATAATTTAAATTAAATTAAAATTGCTAGTAATATCGTTTTTATAAAGGAAAACTTCTTGTAAATAAATATCATGAATCTGTTTAAAACCGAAGACGCAGCCATTGCTGGTATCTGAAGGCATAAGCCGCCAGGCCCAACCGTTTTACCGTAACTGTCACGAAAGACACGGAAAAGTGGTGTACGCCAGTTCAACACAGATTAAATCTGACCGCTTTCTCAGCGAAATCGTGAGTTATACTTCGCTTTTTAATAACTCAGTTAAACTGTGGCAAAATATATGCAGAATTAATGTGTACCTTTGAAATAACGTAGGGAAACGGCTGGTAATCATCACCTTGTGCCTATGTTTGAAAACCCCTCTTTTGTGAATGCTGAGGAGTTTAGTAATGCAGAATTGCAGCTGGAAATATTTGATATTAAGGCCAACTCTGCTCTCCATGGATTCTTTGCGAGACACAGTCTTATTGCATTTTATGAAATTGTAGACAAGGAAAAGCTACCACATATTCATCACAATGCATGCTTTTGGGCTGTTCAGTTTGGAAGTACTTATGTCTGTGAACAGTCATTCTCTCGGATGAAGATGAATGAATCCAAGTACCGAACCAATATGACTGACAAACACTTGGATGCCATCCTCCGACTTGGAATATATCCACTGTAGTCAAATGTGGACAAGCTTGTGAAAGAAAAACGTTTGCAGCGCAGCGGATTATGAGGTCAACGATGCGAGTTGCATATACTCGCACGTCACAACAAAATTGATCTCATGTTTCAAAAATCAAATTAAATTTGTTTCAAAACGCATATGAAATTGCATATTCTATAATAAACTTTAGCCCCAGATTAATGCATATTTATAAATAAACCTTTTATCATTAATGTCACTGTTTAAGGCCGTATATACAGTATATATGTATATACTTATAAACATATATACATATACACAACATACAGACATATATATATACATACATACACACACACACTTCCATGCATATATACAGACACACTTTCATGCACACGTACATATATATATATATATATATATATATATATATATATATATATATATATAAATATATATATATATATATATATATATATATATATATATATATATATATATATATATATATATATAATTTTTATTTTATTAATTTTTTTGTATTTTTAGTTTTTAAACTTTTTCTTGGTTTTATATTTTTTAGACCTTATATTATAAAGAAAAACCTAATCTAAAGACCCTAAAACTAATCACCTAACAGACAAATCGCTAATCTATACTAAATCCTACAGAGACAAATAGCTAGACCTACACTAATGGTAAAAATACCCCGACCAAGAGAACACCATCGACTGCAGATTTGTAATGCTTTTCTTCATTACACACCTGCACTCATCACCTGGTGACTGTCAGTCGAGGCACAACCTAATATAGGGGACATCAATATATGAAAGAGAACCAGACGAGTCAGGAACATTTCCATGTACGTCAGCTGTCGGCCCTATTTAGAACAACTTAACCCGCCCCATCCCGACCACTTTCTCACCACTGGTACCCCCCAATCCCGACCATTTTTGGACCCAAATTTTTTTTGCTAAAACTTTCACTTTTGGTCAGAAACAATAGTCAATCACAAAGAAATTGTTCCCCGGGGTCCATAATTGCCCTAAACAGGTATGCTTTGGTCACACCTGGCACCGTGTTCTCTGTAGGTGGTCTGAGCCTCTAACGTTTTCTATGGTATTATAAGTCTGGGAAACCAATGAAAGTAAGTAGATATGTATTTATTACAAACATAAAAACATGTGATAAAAGAGTAAATTGGATTTTATACAAAAATAGAGCTGAAATAAGCATTCTACCATCGTGCGAAACGAGCAAAATTGGGCAGACTGGTAACGATGAATTGCTAACATTCCAGAATCATGATACATATCATTTTTTCTACTTACATAATACTTCTACAATAACATTATACCATTTTACATTTTATTGAACTGTTTTTACGTATTCACAGGCCTTTCGATAACATTTAGCGTAATGTTAGCACTTATTTACGTAGTGAGTGAACTCGCTGTGACTGTTGTTTCAACTCGTATTGTGTTTTTTCTACTTACATAATACTTTCCTAATAACATTATACAGTTTTCAACTTTAGAGAACTGTTTTGAGATAGTTTCAGGCCTTACATAAATATTTAGCGTAATAATAGCGCATAATAACACACACGGTGAAGTCGCTGTGACTACTATTTCAACTTACAACCTATTTTTGTACTTATATAATAATTCTCCACTAACATTACACATGTTTACACTTGATATAATTGATATCGCATAATTTCAGACCTTATGATTCAACTGAGCGTCATATTATCGTGTACTTACACAGTGAGTGTTATTGCGATATCATTTGTTTCATCTTACACTAATATTCAACTTATAAATTACCTTACTACTAACATTACAACCTTTTCCACTTTATATAATTCCTATCACATACTGACCAGAATGTTCTACTGAGCGTAATATTTTCGCAGATTTACACAGTGGGTGTACTCGTGACATCAATTATTACAACTTACACTATTTTTCAACTTATACGTTTTATTCATGCTAACATTACACCCGTTTCCACTTTATATTCTTGCTATCACATATTTACTGACCAGAGTGTTATACTGAGCGTTATATTTTCGCAGATTTATACAGTGGGTGTAGTTTTCATATCACTTCGTTCAACTTACACTATTTCTCAACTTATACATTACTTTCCTGCAAACATTACACCTGTTTCAAGTTTATATAAGACTTAGCACATATTGACTGGCCTTACCATTATACTGAGCGTCATATCGCCATCCCACGCAGTTTCAATAGTGTAGGAAGTTATGGTACTCTCTGAAACATGGCTGAAGGCACAACGCAACATTGGTGGTGGTGGGGGAGGTGGAGAGCGGCGCCTTTCATCACTCGCACTTCTCTTCCCTCTCCCTTTTCCTTTACCCTTTCCCTTCCCTTTCCTTCCTTTCCCCACATCCTGGGGCTGTGTGGAGGAAGTTTGGGAATATTGTATGGCGAAAGACGTGCTGGGGAGTGGCTCCACCTCCTCTCCCCTAGGCCTACGTGCACCACGTGCTCGTGCTGCCTCCCTCACACCACTTTCCCTTTCACCCCTCACTCCCGCCACACCACGTTCCCTTTCACCCTGCACTCCCACCACACCACTTTCGCCTTCCCCAGACAAAACACTAGGCCATACTTTATTTGCCTTCTCGCCCCACCTTCTGATCCTCGGGGTGAGATTTTTTCCTTCCCCAACCACGAGGCAACATCACGTCCTAAGCCGCCGTCATCGTCATCGTCCTCATCCTCGTCCTCATCAGAATCTCTCTCTAGGGGATGGAGAGAGGTCCATGCAGGTGTTTTGGGTGCAGGCTGGCCTTCCCTTGCCTTACGATACGTGACATACCGCTTTTTCTGGGGCGAAGGGACCTCCTCATCACTGCTTGTTATTTCCTCCTCAGGCTGCACATCATCTTGATCCACCACATCATCATCAAGTGGAGAATCACTATCTCCAGTGAAGGCATCCAGGGCAGATTGTATTTCGTCGTCTGAGAGACCTTTACGCGCCATGTCTGACCTGGGTCACTGCTAACAGGTGAGTGACCAAGACAAGGGCGAGCACAGGTCACGAGGGGTCTGGGACGCTGCCCGCCTGGCGGCAGGTAGGGGAGGCTTGGGTAGGTGGGCGAATCGAAAATCTCGCGCGAATTTTGAAAATTGTGGAAATTATGAACCTTGCAATTGCAAGACGTTGAAGTATGTCAACGGGATTGGCAGTGACAAAACGTGAGGACGTGGAAGTACGTCAACGGGACGCCGCGGGTTAAACAAGGTGGTAGAAGGTATTTACATAACATGTACAAAAAGTGAAGGACCTCGCCCAACGGACCACCATCGACTGCAACTTCCCAATACCTTTCTATATTGCACACTTAAACTCATCAACTGGTGACTGTCAGTCGAGGAACGGGGTTTAATGTAGGGGACATCAATAATAGAAACAGATCAGTGGGAAGGATGAACTATTTCAAATATGTCAACTGACAACCCTAATGAATAGTACAATATATACATAATTACAGTTGATAAAAAACAAAACCATATAGTAAAAAAGTCACATCATTCTGATCAGTCCTGTCTCTCTCAAGAAAGCCATCAGTTTATCAGTCATAACAATGTCCCCATCACCCAGGATGGTGGAAAGGGTGAGGGGGGCGTCTGCTGCATTGCAGTAATTATAAGTGAAGCACGCTCACAAATAAATCGCCAACAGCACAGGGTGATATGACTGATAGATAACACCCCATCACAGATGTCACAGTGCGGTGGAAATCGCTTTTCTATATAAGGTTTCATGTGCGTGAGCATGGTGGCATTAAGCCGTAGTCGTGCCAACACGTTTTCTTCCAGGCGACTGGGACAGTTGGCAGTGGCCCAGTCGCCCAGGTACAGCTTACACGTTCGAATATTTAGTCTGGTCCACTGACCTTGCCACAGCAGATTTAATGATTTCTCTCTGAGAGAGAGACTCCACCGTAGATCAAGAAGAACATCCCAAGTCTCCTCGAACTCTACAGCCGTCTTTGCAAGTAAGTCAGCCTGCTCATTGCCGTAGACGTGACAATGACCAGGCACCCAGATCAGCGTGAATGACCTGTTGCATGAATGCAGCTTATTAACAATGTGGTCCTGGATCTCGTTTGAGTCCGTAGTACAAGATGCGATTGCCTGAAGGGCTGACTTCGAGTCTGAAAATATGGCAAATGAGTCATACTGAGAATTTAGAGCATAGTCTATGGCTTTGTCAATAGCAAAAAGTTCGGAGGTAAACACAGACAAATGAGTTGGCAACCGATACCTGAGTGCACATTCAGTCGACCATACACTAGCACCCACACATTCACTCGACTTGGAGCCGTTGGTGTACAATTGGTGGGACCCTACGTGACAAATGATGATGTTACAAAACAAGTGGTGGACCTCCGCCTCCGGCACCTTGGCCTTTGGTGCTGGGAGCCATGATACATCAACAGTAAAGCCGGGTGGCTTCCAAGGCGCTATATTTTTAAACATCAACTTGTCACAGTCACTGAGGTCCACACCAAGCTCCTGAGTTAGTAAGTGGAGGCGAACAGCACGTGGCCGACGCACCCCCCGCAGAAGGTGGCGGTATTGACACAGGGGGGCACCGGCCACATTGCTGATATTACTTTTCCTTGCTGTTCGTGTGCCGTATGATAAGGCCAGGTAGTCATGGCGAATATGGAGGGGAGGCACATTCTCCTCCACTTCCATACGAGCTACACGGTTACTCCAGATGGCTCCAAGACACTTTCGTAAACATTTATTCTGCAACACATCCAATTCTTTCAGCATGGCATCAGATGCCAAGCCATACACCTGTGCGCCATAGTTTAGCTTCGATTGAATAAGTGACTTATACACAATTAATAAAGATTTTCTGTCGGCACCCTATGTAGTACCCCTAGGTACCTGAGGACATTTATTGGTTTAACACAACGAGCAAGCAAATTATTAACATGAATTTTGAAGTTCAAACGACGATCAAAATGTATTCCCAAAAACTTTACAGAATTTTGAAAAGGTACCGCCTGATTATCCAAAGTTAAGCACAAATTAGGTACGTTACAATTAGTGAAGATTACAGCGGCACACTTAGGGACAGAAAACTTAAATCTCCACTGCAAGGCCCATTGGTGGACGGAATCAAGGGCTGCTTGAATCCACCCAGCCGAAAATTGTGCTTTATGGGAAGAGTGCCATATTCCACAATTGTCAGCGTAGAGCGAGTATTTAAGATTCCTCGGGATGGGAGCTGATGACAGAATATCATTGATCATAATACTAAATAAAGTGGGACTAAGAACACTTCCATGCGGCACCACGTTTTCCTGGATAAATATATCCAATGTTACGTTACGGGGCAATTTGACAGAGAAAGATATGTGTCTTAAGAAATTTGAAATAAAAATAGGCAAATTACCTCTTAAACCATAAGCACAGAGCTTCATTAGTATACGATGTCCCCATGTCATGTCATAGGCTTTATGGATCTCCAAGAACACTCCTATCATGAATTCTTCATTGGCAAATGCCTCTGCAATACAATGCTCCAAATTCATTAAATGATCTAGTGAACTTCTGTATTTACAGAAGCCACATTGTTGATCATTTAACAAATTCTTCGACTCTAAAACAAAAAGAAGCCTATTATTAACCATTCATTCCATGACCTTACATAGACAAGAAGTCAACACAATAGGACGAAATGAAGTAGGATTCATAAGACGACCAGCCTCTTTGGGTATCGGTATGCCGTGCACAAAGTGCCATGAGTTTGGGAACATTCGAGATGCCCAAATCTCATTGTACAATCCTAACATCTTATTCAGGTTGTCCTGATTAAGATGCTGGATCATACCGTACGTGATGGTACCTGGTTCAGGACTGGTGTCTTTACAGGATTTAAGAGCAAGGAGCAGTTCATCTAGCATAAACTCTTGGTTGTACAGGGAGTCTACGTCTTCTGTGGCAAAGTCTATTAACTGTAGCTCAGCCGTGCGTTTATGATGTTGAAAATGCGGATCATAATTGGCTGAGCTACTTACAGAAGAAAAACTCCTCGTGAGGATGTTAGCAACATCCATGGGCTTGTCATAGATGGTGTTGTTCAGCTGCAGGGTGGTTGCAGGGAAGTATAGGCATTTATTATTTAATATTCTAATGGTGGACCAGACTTTACTTAATGGTGTAGTACGAGCTACCGTGGACACAAAGGACCGCCAGGAGTCACGTTTGGCCCTTCTTATTATTCTCCTTGCCTCAGCCCATGCCTGTTTGTATGCAATAAAATTTTCCTCAGTGGACTGACTATCAATAATCCTGTATCTTCTATTGCGTTTCCTTAATGCTAGTCAGCAATCCGGCGTCCACCAACGTGCTCTATGCTTTGCATGAACTGTAGAAGTCTTGGGCATAGCAGCCTCAGCTGCGTGTAATATGGATGTAGTTATATTTTCGACCTTAACATCTATGGTCTCCCCTGGTATACCTAAATCTGCGATCCTTGAGAAGGATCCCCAATCTGCTTTCTTATAGTTAAATATTGGAGGTGGCGAGTCCGAAACGATGTCGCGTGTATAAGAAAGACAGATGGGTAAATGATCACTTCCCAAGAAGTCACCATAAGGTTGTCATGAGAAATCTTGATGTATACCAGGGGAGGCCAAAGATAAGCCAATGGCCGAAAAGTTACCAGTACGATCATCTACACGAGTCGCTCTACCATCGTTCAGAAGACAGAGGTTGGACTGTTGTATTAGGTCAGCTACTTGCTCCCCACAACCATCAGTCCTCAAGCTACCCCATTGATAGTGATGGGCGTTGAAGTCACCTAACACTAACTTATTTCCAGGCAGATGTTCAAATAGTGAATTTGAAGCATCACTATCAATGAGGCCATGTGGAGGACAGTACAGAGAGCAAATAGACAGATACGTGTTATAAAATTTTACTCTGCACACGACAGCTTCCAGAGTAGAATTTAGAATCATTTCCGTTTGTGGGTGTGATTTGTGTGTGTATATGGCAACTCCATGACCTTCATATCTTCTACACGAATGGTAATGTTTGAACTGTGGAGGATCAAGATGATCCTCCAGGCATCCTGATCCTCCAGGCACGTCTCCTGTAAGCAAACAACATCTGGCCTGTGTATTGAAAGCAAGATTGCTATATTTTGTAACTTATTTCCAACACTTCTACAATTCCACTGTAATATAGTGAATGCAGCAGTTTAAGATTTACGAGGGTGGCCAGTGCTCTTAGTCTTTTTTTATCGCACGCCAGCATGTGAGCGACTAATGGGGGACCTATCCCTGTGCTTGCAGACGGATACCTCCATTTTGTCGTCAATAATGAGGGTCCCAGACTCCATCGAGGAAGAGCTACCTTTTCTCTCCCTCGCTAGGCGAGGAGAAGGTAAGACATGAGGTCATGACTTGGTGAGGGTGGTCATATTACTTTTACTAGAGTTGTCAGGCCTCTGTTTAGGCTTGACTGACAGAGAGGCAGCAGAAGCCTAATAGGAGGAAGTTGCAGTGGGGATGTTAGTCTGAGAGGTGGATTGGACAGGAGGCTGAGATGGAGAGGTAGATTGTGTGACAATAGGAACCGGTTCAGGATCAGTCTGTGTTTCAACAGAGCACATCACGGGACGGAACATCACCGCCGAAGCATAGGACCTATTTGTTGTGGGAGTTGCATTCAACTCCTTCACCTTTTTCCTTGCTTCGTAGTAGGAGATACCCTCTGTTGCCTTCACTGCGCAGACCTCTTTCTCCTCCTTCCACTTGGGACAATCCCTAGAGGAAGTGGAGTGAGCACCCATGCAATGGAAGCAACAGACAATCTCGGATGTGCAGTGTTCAGCTTCGTGACCCTGTGTTGCACATTTGCTACACACTGGTTGCGAAGCCCAACAAGTCTTATCTGTGTGTCCATAGAGCTGACAATACAAACATCTAAGAGGGTTAGGGACATACGGTCTTACGTTAAGTATTTCGTAACCAAATGTAATCTGCGAAGGGAGTGCAACCTTGCTGTGAATCTGGTGATAAACCGTGCATCAATGACATCTTGCGTAGCTAGTTCACGTATGATATCGTTCTCCTCCATAACCATGAGATCCCTGCAAGTGATAACTCCCTTGCAGGAATTCATGGAAACCGGGATCTTCGACTCGACATCATGACAATGAAACTTGCGCAGCTTTAACAAGTCCTTTACCTGAGAGAAGTTGAAAGTCTTTACAAGGAGGTCTCCATTTCCAAGTTTTTTTACTTGTTCCACCTCTCCCGCACAGTGGTCAATCACCTTCTTGACAATGAAGGGACTGAGTCTGGACAGGGGAGTGGAATGTAGAGCATGAAGCAGGACGTAGGTTGCATTCCCTACAGGAACTTCAAGTGGGGCTCGAGTCTGGGGTCCGTCAATCTGGGGGTGGTCAGTCACGTCAAACCTATTGTCGGCAGGGGGGGAGGCAGCAGGGACGTCCGCCATAGTAACCACTTCCCCCGTGAGGGGGAAATAGTAAGAAAGAGAAGAACGAGCAAGGGACAAAGCACCCAGGGAAGACACACCTAGTCTGAGATTCCCCTCTCAAACCACTCTTGGGAGGACGCGCCTGTCTATGACTCACACCCCAGAGCGATCAGTGGGGGTTACACTCCAGAGGTGAGTAAGCAAAGGCAATCTCAGTAAGTAGATATAGACACCTACTATATCTATTAAGGACAGGGAGGAATATTAGAACTAGATAACCTAACCTTTATTGGTGGTATATACGAAACTGCCGGTGAGGCAGCCCTGAAAGCTAGAGGAGAGCCAGCAAAACACGTCCGCACTCCCCACGACCATGCATCAAAAGTACGCATTTGTCTAGTAATTCTACTCTAAAGTTATATCATTAACTTTGAATTTTTTTCCTTGTTGGAACTGTTAATTGCTAGTTTCTCAGATCCAGCTTCTATTTCGATTCGATTACTTTATGAAACACACTCACCAACTTCAGGGTCTGACGACCGCCTGATGATTTTAATTCATCTTTGGAATGTTTCTCGCCCTCTGTAGATTAATTCACATGAGGACCTTCGATTTCCACAGAATTCTCGATTTTTTTAGGCTCTGCAAACGTCAGCCACTTCCACGTTTAAGTAAAAAGTCTCTCTTAGAGTTACAGGTTCCAGATTCACCCTTTTGCAAAGTGATATTACATCATTCATTGCGAAATAAATTAGCCATTTGAAAACCATCATAATACTGACAAGGTTTGTATACTTAATCCTACTGATGTCTTAGGAGTTAGTTTATCTTTACTCAGACAATGACACTAACTCAGTGGTTTAGCGTTCCCTTACCACCACCTCAGATCAGCTGTATCATCTAAATAAGATCATTGTACAACCAGTAAATCGGCTCTCCTCGCCCCTTATCACCATCTGTTTGTGTTCATATACCATTACATACATACATACAAACATAAAAGGATATTGTACATAAAGAGCTGCGTGCAGTGCAGAGAGAGAGAGAGAGAGAGAAACGGTCAACCCAGCCACTCTCTTCTGTTAACCTCTGTTTGTGCAAGAAAATATTCTGATTTTTGAGTCTGGAACAAAGGAACATCTCATTTACATTATTACATTTCGAGTTACGAGAGAGAACTGCATTACGTTCGTGCGTCCGTTCCTGCGCTGTGTGTGTGTGTGTGTGTGTGTGTGTGTGTGTGTGTGTGTGTGTGTGTGTGTGTGTGTGTGTGTGTGTGTGTGTGTGTGTGTGTGTGTGTGTGTGTGTTTTCGTTAAGGCATTATAAGCGTGATCATTTTTCATAATATTTATTTCCCACCTGCTTCAAGGATTCAACCCAATTTGCTGTCATTGATCGGTTCAACAAAGTATCTTTAGAGATTAGTTTACAGACTCTGTAAGGACCTATTGATCATAGACTATACGTGCTTTAGTGTGGCTGGTGGTTTGTGCCTGTTACACCCTTACATGCATACAACCAGTTGCTCTAGCACAAATACGTGTGATTGCCTGCGCATGTGGTTGCGGTGGTTGGTAGAATTGCGTGTGTTGTGTAACCTGCCACAGCCTCACTTCACTGACTCCTACCATCCGCTAAGCCCACCACTACGGGGGAGATTTCTTAAGCTCGATAAAATTGTAATCCAGCAGACTTAGCTAACTAACGTAAAAAAAAAAAAAATGTTCTTGAAGGGTGAATGGACACCTAGGCTTCACAACAAACGGTCTTTCCTTCCGTGAGTAAGCTTATTTGTCAGTGGAAAATTAAAGAGTCTCTGGGATGAATATGTTGCTACCTCCTCTGCCCTACTTCGTGCAGCGCAACACCAAATTCTACCTGTGTTAATTGACTCACAAAGTGGATGAAGCTCACTCGCGGGGCTTGTGTCAAGTGAATTATGGTCACTGATGAGATCAGTACGTGGACTGGATTCAGTTAATGGCTCATGGTAAGTGCCTGCCATGATGCAGGTTTGGTGAGTTGGGTGAGAATTAGGATAGTCACTCAAGTGACTCTAATATCACTTATCATTCATTATAACATATTTTACATACTTCATTATAACATATTTCATTATTACATATTTCACTATGGCTAATAATAACGTTATTACAATAATTTTTCTGCCGTTCATTCTTATGCTGTGTCCCTCCCCAAATGTAAACAAAATGAATAATGTGCATGTTTACTTCTAATCACAATTGTACATTCTCACACATTTTCAGAATACTCGGTATATATTTTGTAGCAGTGTGATTACTCACGATATCAATTACATGTGTATTGACATAATTGTCATTAGCATATAATTATCCGTTTTGCATATTTTGGGCAAAGTTAGCACATTTTGAAACCTAGCAGAGCATAGTTTTGCTCCTAATATGTAGGAACACGGGGTGAGAGTTAGCAAGTTATTCGTCAGACACTTTTTTCTTCCAACGGCATCACGTGGATTTCCTTATTAATGTCTTGAACGAAGATGGATATTAAATTCTTTCCTGTCACTCCGAACGATCTTTTTAGGCATTGCAGAGACCATTTGTTAGTTATGTGCTAATAACAGTCTCCATTAAGCCGTTCACAACACGATATTTCTCGATAGGCCGAACTAGTCGTTTGAAGATTAAAGGATTTAAGTTTTAAAGAGTCATCGGATTGAATTGCTTAGGAAAAAATCAAGAGAAATAAACATTATTTCCGCTTAACCAGTAGCTTAATTCATTGAAGATACATTGCAGATTATGCTCCCCCCAATATATATATATATATATATATATATATATATATATATATATATATATATATATATATATATATATATATATATATATCATTAATATGAGATGAGTAGATTTTTTTTTTTTTTAATCCATGCCTGTTTGTTCCTGTCATTACACTAATACTGTATGGTGGAGTTACAAGGGCATGTATAGGGGAGGCGGTGGCAGAATCGGTAGAGAGACGGCCTGCAGTCCTAATGGACCCAGGTTCGAATCAGACTGGGGCAGGGAACAGTTTAAGGATTTGAATTTCATAAAAAGCAGACTTTTCTGATCTACCAGATGACCCGCCGACATGTCATAAAAGTACCCCTACTAATACCAGTACACCAGTACTGTATGAGACAGCCCTAGCATGTATTCAGTATGCATGATGGGTGTTAGCACCGAAGTGGTGACCTGTGGAGATGTAGGAGGACTACTGGGCCCCAAGGAGGACCACTGGGACTTGAAAGTACCACTGAAGCCTTCGCCCAAAAGTCGGACACGCAAAAAAAAAAAAAAAAAAATCCATCATTACCCCAATTCACCATAAGCAGAAGAAATCTGATGCGCAAAGAGCAACGCTTATATTTCGCCAACATACACTGGACTTAACGGAGACGGTTCTTGCTACCTTAACGATGAACTTCTTCTACAGTATATACCAATCTATACCTAGGCTGCTTCCTTCCCCCCAAAAAAAGGGAGGTAGCCGAGACAGGACGACATTCTCCCAATTTACTCATCCACACAAACACATTCATTCGCACCTTATAAAAGATAGATAAAGACGTCTCCAGGGAAAACGGATAACAGTCGTCACTTGCGAATGGCACTATGTAATTTTTTTTTAAATAACCGAACACCGGAAGGAAAAACAAATGAATACAAAAAATAATCAATACACCAGATTACTGGTGTCCTCCATTCATAAAACATCTGTAACAATTGGACTTCAACAGCTGTGGGTTGAAGTTTGGAGGGAAACAACTCTGGGAACGCGAGTTCCAGAGAGATGCAGTTCAGAAAATGAAAAAATTCTGATAGGCAGAAGCTCTGCAATATGGCTGGGTAACATTCCAGTCATGAGCGCTACCGGATGCCCGTGTAGCATGAGGGAAGGCATGGAGAGGTGGCACAATGGACGCAACCTCATCTGAGCATTTGCCATAAAAATATCTGTAAAATAATGCAAGGGAGGCAACATTCCTTTTTACTTGTAAGGGAGGTAGTTTATTTATAGTAACAGGGTTATTAGTAATTCCAACAGTTTTGTTCTGAAGTTTGTCTAGTTGTTTTAATGCAACCTCTCCTCATCCATTCCACAAGGGTGAGGAATATTCAAGCTGGGAGTGCACATGACTCATAAATTATAGCTAACTGCTCGTCAGTGAGGAAGTTACGGACTCTGTACAAGAATCCAAGTTTCTTTGAGGCGGTTTTAGCATGTGATCTGACACGAGAGGTCCAGCTGAGAGCATAGTTAAGTGAGACGCCGAGAATTTCGGTACTTTTGGAGATGGAAATATTGGTAGCATTGAAGGTAATATACGAATCTGGCAATATCTGTCTAATAGTAAATTGCATATATTTGGTTTTACTAGCATTAAATGAGACAAGGCTGTTTTGTCACCATTCAATGATTATAGATAGATCTTGATTTATGGAGATGGCTGTACTGAGTTGAGAGTTAGAGATATTTGACTTTGTAACTGAGTGTCTGAGTGTGATTGAACTATGAAGTGTTGAGTCATCTGCATATGAATGGATGGGATTGTGAATGACAGATAATTTCGTTTTCGTTTTCGTTTTCGTTTTTAAAGGCTCCAACGTGCTTGCATGTGTCGGCCTTGGTCACCTAATGGCGGCTCTCCACGCTGCACGATCCATTGCAGCCTCCCTGTTCAGTCCCTTAACCCTGAGGTCGCACTTAATGACCTCGTCCCATGTCTTTCTCGGTCTGCCTATCATAACCCCACCCCCAATATTGACACTTCTCACCTTCCACACCCAATTATCATCCCCCATCCTCTCCACATGTCCAAACCATCTCAATCTACCTCTCCTCATCACAACACCAATACACTCCAATCCCATCCTACCTCTCAACTCTTCCATCGTAAACCCAGCCCTTCCAGGCCTTGGACGCAGGGACGCACTTCACATCCACCTAATCATTGTCATTTCTGTACGTCTGAGCCGGCGAACATCTTCCTCCTTCACTGCCCAGGTTTCACTACCATACAGCATTACACTCCTAACACATGCTGTATACAAAGACCCTTTAGCACGTAGGGAGAGTCCTCTCAATGTCAGGAGAGGCAAGAGTCCAATAGTTGCAGTTCTAAATGATGCTGCTGATTCTGTGAGTCGTACAGAAAGTAGATGCAATGACCGAGAAAGACATGCTGAGCCTGAGGCTAGAAGAGACAGAGAAGCAGACAAAGATAATCGAACAACAAATTCATATCAGCACATACACACACAAAAAACCTGTATGCACCTCAGTACTGAGTTCCATTGGTTAACTGGTGGTGTGGAAGGAAAAGGGAAGTAGGGATGATGGTCTCAGAGGTGGTAGGGTGGAAGTGTGACTCATTGTCGATTTTGTGCTGGTATAAGGTGCGACGGAAAGACAAAAGCGGTCCCGTCGTTAAATGGAGAGGTAGGACAGTGATGAAGGTTGAAGATTTTTACAAAGAACTGTATGCATCGATGACAGTAGTACCAATAGATAACTTTTCAGTTGACACAGGTGAAATACCAGACGTAACACCTGACAAAGTAAACATTTCTCTCGAAATTATGAAAAGAGGTAAGATCCCAGGAAAAGATGGAATAATAGCAAATGTACTGTCGGATGCAGGAGCAGTAGTACAAAACAGGTTTCCCCACTTATTTACTCAGCAGGAAAAAGAGGAAAATTCCCAAAACATGGTGTAATGGAATAGTTATTTTGCTTTAAAAGAAGAGCGACTCGAAAGATCTTAGCAACTCTCTACCCATTAGCTTATTACCATATATTTACAAAACCTTCACTAAAGTCCTTACGGACAGAATAACAACATATTTGGAAGAACGCCAGCCTAGTGAACAGGCAGGACTCCGAAGCGAGTCATCGACTAGTGATCTTCGACACAATGAATCAGCTAACTGAGAAAACATTATAATAAACCACTGTGCTTAGGTTTTGTTGATTACGAAATGACTCGAGTCAGTGGAGCACATAACAGTTATAAATTTATTCCAGTATCAAAAAGTGAATGAGAACATTGTAGAACTGCTCGAAAACGCATATAAAGAGGGATCTGCTACAGTTAAATTACATAAAGACGGAAAAAAATAAGACAGAAGGGTGAGCGTTAGGGAGATACATTTTCGCCAAAAGTATTCACAGCATGCCCAGAAAGAATTATCAGAAAGCCAGACTGGGGGAACAAATGAGTAAGCATTGATGGAGAAGCCTTAAACCATTTAAGATTTGCAGTTGACATTTTCCTAATATCAGAAACAGCAAGACATTGCAAGTAATGTTAAATGATGTAAATAGTCTCAAAGCAGGTCTCAGGATGAACCGGAGTAGAACTAAAGCAAAATTTAAGTCAAATGCACAAAACAGCGTTATCAGAATCAGCGAAGAAATTCTTGAAGAAGTCGAGGAGTACAATTACTTGGGGCAAATACTAAAACTAACGAAAGACAAGCTGTCGAAATATAAAGATACATTACAATTGGATGGAAAGCTTTCGGCACACAAAGACACAAAGACATCATGAAAAATAGCTTGTCAATATTCATGAAACGAAAAATATACAACAATTGTATAATCCCAGCTATGACGTACGGTTCTGAGACCTAGGATCTACTACTAGGAGAATCTACTAACCCGTTCTCACAGCGCAATGGAAAGGTCAGTGTTGGGCATATCATTAAGAGACAGGAAAATATCAATTTGGGTGGGAAAGCAGACTAAAGTCAATGACATTATAGAAGTTATGAAAAAAGAAGAAATGGGGGTGGCCTGGTCATGTAGCAAGGATGAGGGGTAACCGATGAAGCAAGAGGCTGGCTGACTGGACCCCAAGATAATTTAAGCGTAGAAGAAAAAGGTCAGGCAGGAGCTGGAGAGATGAGATAGAGAAGTTTACAGGTAAAACGTGGTAGAAATTGGCTCAGACAAGGAATTCGTGGAGGTTGTGGGAGGTCTTTGTTCAGCAGTGGACTTGCAGTGCCTGATGATGATGATGAGAAGGAGGAGGACACTAGGAACCACACTAACACCACATCCTGCCTACCTCTCTCTTACATTCCCTTCTGCTTCCCAATCTACACCTCATACCACTATCTCTCCCATTGATTTTTAACCTCCCTCGGTACGCACCTCTTTACTACTGTAGCCTCTCCATCCTCCCTGTAAGCTCTCTTCTTTCTTTTTCCATCACACATTCAACCTTCTACTCTCCTCCATGTCGCCCACATCCTGCCATTTCCCACAAGCTTCCGTCCTCCCTCCACCAGACCCTCATTAGCTTCTTTCCCCTTAACCTCCCTCCCTCCATCTCTCCAGTAACTCGTTTCCACACTTCCTACCTCCCTGCAGTTTTCCAGCTGCGTGTTTCCATTATCCATCTCTCCCTCAATCCATCCCTGCCACCCTTCCATCTCCCAGCCGACTCTGTGGCCCGTTACCGCTTATCCTTGATCTGTCTGTGCTTCAAATGCTCTCATCACCTATGAACATCTTCAGTGTCTAAAGTAATTCGTATATTGAAGAAAATCATCTGGTTGTGGAAAAGAACATTTGAACTGAAGGAATTAATGGATACTGTTAATAAATATTACGTACGAGTGGTGAAACCTACGGTCAGTAATATGTTTTGATAGTAACAAGAATTTAAAACGTCGTTATTATGAAGGACTCAAATGTTCAAATGACCGCAGTGTGTGCAATTTTTTTTTACCCCCGAGGTATAGATAAAGAGCTCTGATGATGATGAAGAAGAGGAGGAGGAGGAACAGGAATAGGGTATACGATGAAGAGCCTGACTAAGAAGAGGCTGACCTTGTGATGGTAAGGACGACAGAGGGTTGATAGGGGAAGGACAGGGCTGAGATTATACAAACGCAACAGGCAAATAAGACCGCTGTATTTCAAAGAACAGAAATTCACTAGCAGTGCTCTGGGATATTCAGAGTGTACATAGTACCGAAAAAAAAAAAATCTTTGCAGGTCAGTTTCCATGCTGTTATTCTCTCCAGGCTTTATTGCGCAAGCCATTAACGAATAACGTGAGAATTATCCCAGTCTCTCTCTCTCTCTCTCTCTCTCTCTCTCTCTCTCTCTCTCTCTCTCTCTTTGATATACAGTCTTTACCTCCCTGGCACCACGTTGTCTTTGGTCGTTGTGTTTCTTCTCAGTCCTTACATCTATATCAGTCCCCGACAATGTGACTTACCAGATTTCTAGACTGCAATGTGCATCTTAAGGGTTGCAAAAAATGATTAATGGGTTATGAAATGAAGAGAGTAACATGTGTCCTGCAAGTACACTGTTGTTTTGATCATAATAGTCTACTTATATGCAGTACTTGTTCCATGACACCACTGACCTTGACAGACAACATGACTGTCATGGCTGTTATGCAAAAGTGCTTTAAGATAAGTGTTTCAAAAAACAAGAATGCAGTAACTATTCTGATGCTGCAGTGACAAATAATGGAACAAGCTGCTTGGCGACAATGGCCAGCTGTAAGATAACCAAACTTTTTTTTTTAATGCGAGGAAGAAGGAACCAAAGGCCATGAGCCCGCAATAACAGTTCCCTCCAAGAGAAAAACAAAATACAAGAGAGAGCCAAATTCAAGATCCATTCATTTCGAGATGCCTGGACACACTGCGTTTGAAAGACTGGAGATCATAGGCAGCAGGAAATACAGACAGAGGGAGACAGTTCCAGAGTTGACCTGTTGCATAAATGAAGGACTGGGAGTAACGGTTAACTCCTGCATTAGAGAGTTGGATAGAAAAAGGATGAAAGTTTGGTGCTAGACGGGTGCTACGCGCCCGTCGTAGAGGTGGAGGAATGCGTGCAGACAGTTCAGAGGAGCAGTGACCATTAAGGTAGTGATAGAAAAGAGATAAAGATGTAACAGCACGGCGAAGAGACAGTGGTTGAAGGGAGTCAGTAAGAGGAGGAGAGTTAATGAGACGAAAAGCCTTTGACTCCACCCTGTTGAGAAGAGCTGTATGTGGGCAGCCTCCCCACACATGAGAGTTGTACTCCACACAGGGGCAGAGAAAACCCCTGTATAGAGTCAACAATTGTGCAGGGGTAAAGAAAGATCGGAGTCGGCTTAGCACACCCAATCTCTTGGAAGCAGATTTTACAAGAGATGTAATATGATCTTTCCAAGATAAGTCCAGTAAACCCCAAGCATGTTCAAGGATGATGCAGGATTAAGCTGAATATTATTAAACTTTAGTGGGTATACCTGTGGAAGATTTTGACGGGTTGATAGGTGTAAGAACTGAGTCTTAGATGCATTAAAAACAACAAGATTATTTTTACCCCAGTCAGAGATACGAGCCAAGTCAGACATTAGGTGTGCCACAGCCTCATCCCTTGTTTGTTGAAGTAATTGCTGAGATGGGTGTTGCTGGAACCGAATGGAAAGGTGAAGGGTGGAGTCATCACCGTATGAGTGGATAGGGTTAGATGTACAGCTTAGAAGGTCATTGATGAATAAAAGGAAGAGAGTTGGTGACAGGACAGAGCCCTGAGGACCACCACTGTTGATAGATCTAGGAGAAGAACGATGGTCGTCTACAACAGCAGCTATAGAACGACCAGAAAGGAAACTAGCGATGAAGGCACAGATATTAGGATAGAAACCGTAAGAGGGCAGTTTGGAAATTAAAGATTTATGCCAGACTCGATCGAAAGCCTTTGAGATGTCAAGTGCAATGGAAAAGCTTTCGCCAAAGTCCCGAAAGGAGGATGACCAGGAGTCTGAAAGGTAGGTGAGAAGATGGCCAGTGGAGCGTCCCTGACGGAACCCGTAATGACGATCAGAAAGAAGGTTGTGATAGGAAAGATGTCTTAAAATTTTTCTCTTGAGAATTGACTCGAAAACTTTAGTGTCACAGGATGTTAAAGCAATTGGACGATAGTTGGAGGGTTGGGAGTGGTCACCCTTCTTTGGGACTGGCTGAATGAGAGCAAACTTCCAGCAAGAAGGAAAGGTACAAGCTGACAGACAATGGCGAAAGAGTTTGCCTAGGCAGGGTGTAAGCACAGAAGCACAGTTCTTGAGAACAACAGGAGGAACTCCATGAGACCAATATGCCTTGTTAGTAATGAGGCCAGTGATGGCAGAAAATAAATCAGCTGAAGAAATTTTAATGTCAGCCATGAGGAAGTCAGAGGCGGGAAGTGATGGAGGAACAGCACCGGAATCGTTTAAGGTGGAATTGGAGGAGAAAGTCTGTGCGAAGAGATCTGCTTTATCAGTAGAAGAAATAGATACAGAACCATCAGATTAGAAAAGAGGAGGGAAGGATGATGAGGTAAAGTTGTTAGAAAGGTTTTTGGCAAGGTGCCAGAAGGAGCGGGAAGAATCTGAGTTGGAGAGTTGAGAGCATTTAGTATGGATGAAATTATTTTTAGCAGAGCAAAGAACAGACTTAGCACGATTCCGGGCAGAAACATAAAGATGATGTGATTCAGAGGTAGGTTGGCTCCGGTACCTTTTGTAGGCCCTCTCCTTGTCAGGGACAGCATTAGAATAAGCGTGATTAAACCAAGGCTTTCTTGCATTAGTCAAAGGATATGAGAAATGAATGTATGCTTCCAGGCCCGAGAGAATAACCTCCGTAATGCGCAAGGCACACTCAGATGGCTCCCGGCCATGGAAGCAATAATCATTCCAGGGAAAATCAAAGAAGTACTGCCTGAGGGCCTCCCAATCCGTGGCTCCAAAATGCCACAGATGACGTTTCCCTGGAGGGTCCACAGGCCGTACCAGAGTGATAGGACAGGTAAAGGTGATAAGGTTGTGATTGGAGGAGCCAAATGGTGAGAAAAGATTAACAGTGTAAGCAGAAGGATTAATTGTAAGGAAGAGGTCAAGTATGTTGGAGCTCTCTCCAAGGCGGTCTGGGATACGGGTAGGGTGCTGTACAAGCTGCTCTAGGTCATTAAGGATAGAAAAGATGTAGGCCTCCGGAAGAGAGTTTCGACAATAATAGTCATTTCTATATGGAAGTACTCTAGTGCAACATTCCACCCAAGAGTTACGGCCCTGTCTTAATAATCTTCGGAGCCTTAGCATTTTGAGCGAAGATCATAATTTTATTGCTTTTCATATTTTCTGCACTTGTTGACCATTCACCACTATGGCTAAAATAGGTCATGCATGTACCAAGCAGACTTGGACTACTCATTAACGTCTAAACATGCAAAAATTCATTCGATTCTATCCACCCACTGTGGAGCTAGGGAACTTGAAATCCGAGGAATGGGCCACCGGAGGCATAACTTCTAAGTGGCTCAGCAAGCAACTGGAAGCGAGTTTCCACATTACATGTCATTTTTGTATGGAGGTATTCCAGTCCAACATTCCTTCCAAGAATCATGGCCCTGGCTTAATAATCTTCAGAGCCTTAGCATGTCATGTGAGGATAATCGTGATTTTAGCTATTTTCACTGTTTTCGTATTTCATGACCTTTGACCCCTGACCTGGCCAATGTAGCACATAGCAGTACCATCAAAAGATGCAGCAGTGTCAATGTCAATAAGCATACAAACTTTCATTCAGTTACATAGAGCCGCTGGGGAACTAGAGGGGCATTTTTGGAAACCAGTACAGGTTGATAGGGCCAATCTTCGCGGGGTTGCCACTCGGAAACTAGAGAGAGGGGAAAAATGGATGGCATACTTCTGATAGGGAATGACCTCAAGATTATGTCTAAAGAAGTCAGAGCTTTTTGCGCCCATTATTAATGCTTCTACAGCTTAAAACGTGAAAAGTACGAAAAAAACGTGCTGCGGCCGTTGCTAGACAACGAGTAATTACCTAGCAACCAGAACCTTGGGGACACAACTAGATCATGGGCTGGTCATTGTATCCAAGTTTGGTGGGAGCTGGTTGATTCTGAAGGGTAGAAGTGACTGCCACAGTTAATCAAGAAAGAAAGAAAACGTGACTAACAATAAGGGCACCGTGGTGCTGGCCAGTTAACACTGCTGACTGATTGTTATTACGAGCGAGCGAACCAAGTTTACTGTCAGTGTATGGGTGGAAAATTGCAATGAGCAGCCCGGCCATAACCGACCTTTACGCGTTTCAGAGGCCAATTTTTTTACTTCATAAAACTAGCGACTACTCTAGATGCTAGGTTGATCATATGAATTTTGTATTTAAGTATTCAAAAAACCATTATCACAAGATAACAATGTGCAATTCATTATAAGAGAAGTGTTTTTCTAAGATTTTGTGTTTCAGCTGCAATAAACGTTGCACCCTAGTGCTTGCCGCTTGTGCTCTGGCCTAAAAGTCATAATCGGAAAAATTTTGCCGAGAGTTTTTCGGCGCGTAAATTTAGTCATATCGTTATGAAACCTATATCAAAGACTGAATTTACACTTGGATGCCTCAGAAATACGATAGGACGATCAGTAAGAAAAATTTTGACGAGTAGAATGAAAAACCGCAGAGTAGGGCAAACTTCCCACTCTTCTGTATCTCCTCTTAGTGATGTATGACTGTAAACCTAGTACGGGCAGAAAGTAAAACCGAGCATGATGTAACAAAGAAAAATGACATAAACCCAATAGGTTTCATTAGATACAAGAGTTAAAGACAGTATGTGGCAGGCGTAATGTTTATACACTGTACTCTCAGGTGCTCTTAGGTTTGTAATTTTTTGAAGAACCATAAAGTAAAATGTTCCACTAAGAGTATGAACATCTAAAAGTTTTATGTTGTAATAAGAACCAAAGAAACTGTTTTCATAAATGTCGATGATAATCACTTCTCTTGCTGTTGTTGTTATAGATTTATCCACCTGAAGGTCAGAATGGAAACGGGCAAGTGAAACCCGTCAGAGTAGTAGCGTATGATTATGCGTGAGATAAGCTATTTGGGTGGTGTTTAGGTGGAGACAGTTTTAAGTAGAGAAGATGTGGGGGAGAGAAAGACTATTTCAGCAGCTGTGAAAGCTTGTGAAGGATGATTGATGAGGCTGGATCCAAGGGAGAAGCGAAGGGAGGCGGTGGCGGGGCAATCAAGAAGGTAGTGTAGGAGGGGATATTCATCAGATTGGTGGCAGTGTGGGCAGGGGATGGGGTCAGTTCCGGTGATCTGGGAAAGACAGGGATAACCTAGCCTGAGTCTGAGTAGGCGGACTACAAGCGAATTAGAGGTGGTTGTGGGTGTTTGGAGGAAGTTGTAGGCAGTGGCCCTGGCAAACCAGGTGGCTGAGTGTGAACCCTCATCCACCTGGTTTTCGTGGTCATTTCTGGTCATGGTGGAGATGAAGCATTTAGCTTTATGCTTTATGCGCGAGAGACTAGTTGGGAGGGGAAAAGTGACGTCAGGTAAGGTGGTGACACCCCGAGCAGCAGAGTCAGTTCACCGTCACTTATTGGTTCCATTAAGGTCGTTTTCGCCCTTCATACTGGTTAGTATGAATGTCACACTTGCGTAGAAGTATGGTGTATTGCATGATGATACGTGCTATGTGTTTATTTTTTATTTTTTATTTTTTTTTTCAAACTATATTCATAATTAGAAGTGTTGTAACAAAAGATGAAGAAATAATCCATCGGCTTCTTACTGCTTACGTACACAGTCAAGTAAGAACTTCACTAAAGAGATTTCTTACCATCTGAGCAAAAAAAACGTCTGAGAGTAAAAATTAGATTTAAAAGACGGCATATTTCTTAATTTTTACCGAAATAAATGAAAATAAATCATCCCATAAACAAGCAGTATCATTTTTGCCACAATGTTATGTTTGATTTTTTATATAGTATTGTAGAAATATGGTGTATAGCATGATGATACGTGCCATGTGTTTAGTTTTTCTTTTTGTTTTTTTCTTTTTTTGCATACACTATTCATAATTAGAAGTGTTGTAACAAAAGGTAAAGATAAAATCCATCGACTTCTTACTGCATACGTACACTGTCAAGTAAGAACTTCACTAAAAAGATCTCTTACCATCTGAGTAAAAACTTCTGACAGTAAGAATATGATTTAAAAGACGGTGTATTTCTCACTTTTTACCGAAATAAATGAAAAAAAATAACCCCATAAACAACCAGTCGTATCATTGTTTGTCACAATGGTGGCCTATGTTTGACTTTATATAGGCTTTATGCAGTGCATTTTACTGCACAGGAGAATTTGTTAAACTCAAAACATAACTTACTGTGTATCCAGTACAAATATTTATACTCGCCTTCAGGTCGTGAGGCTACACGAAATCTGCAGTCTCAAATCAGATTTTCGCTAAATCTTTTAGCCGCTGTGAATGTTCAGCATTTTTTGATTTATTGTGTCCATTTTTTGTTACAGTATGAAATGTTTGTGTTGCTAAAATATTACTGTTACTTTGGTACTGTGATCTTCCCTCAGTTAACGTAAGTTGACGCAAATAATCTGAGAGATAATATTTCATATTTTTCTGGCTTAAATGCTTATGCAGCTCTTGCGTACTTCTATACTGATGAATATTGCCGAGGAATGTAGAGTGGGTGATTCAGAAGAATTTAAAAAGTACTGTATGTGTACATACCTTGGAATTCTAAAACTGCACTTTCTCCTCGCAGCTTCACTATGCCTCTCTCACTTGCACTCTCGTCCTCCCACCCGCATCCTCACTATTCCACTTTACTCTCACCTTCACTCTCACCCTTCCATTTCCACTTCCCTTCCTCCTCCTCCTCCTCCTTCCATTTGCACCTGCTCATAGCCGGAGCTCAATTCATGCTGCCTCTCTCCTGTTCTCTCCTTTGCCAGCCAGTCTCTGTAATTTACATCGTTATAGTACTCTTATAGTGTACTCTCTCTCTCTCTCTCTCTCTCTCTCTCTCTCTCTCTCTCTCAACCACATATTCATCCTTCTGTTTTTATGTCTTTCATCTTGGCTCGTTTGGGTCTGCGGGAGAAACTGAGCCTTTTGATTTTCAGCTAAAAATGAGAAGTGGAACACAGTCAGAATTTGTCAGATATATTTAGTATGGGGACTGGGACGGGATATTCTGAGTATGGACTGGAGTGTTTGGATAGCAGGAGGAAGGAGCTGGAGAGGGAAGTGGTGGTGTGAAGGGACGTAGAGATGAGGGGAGGAAGGGCGAGAGACATGGAGGGGTAAGATGTGAAGAGGAGGCGGGCAGACACTTGCGGATGGTAGGGGGAAGAGGAGTGAACAGGGAGAGGGAAAATGGCAAAGGGACGGATACCATAAAAGAGGGGATGAGAATGGGAGAGGAGGAGGAGTGAGAAGACCTTGTGAGGAAAAAGAAACGGAAGGCAAATGCAAGTTGTGGTCCATACAAAGATAAGCCGAACAAGAAAATTAGTATCATGACTTAGACGGACGTTTCGTGATGCGCAAACTCTATGTGACTGACAATATTTTTTCAGGTGAATAAAATCGTCTAGCGCGTCATGAGTAAAATGACAAGGTTCCTCCAGTGATGCTTAGAACCCTGTGTCACCTAAGACTGAACTGGCGAATAAAATTTCCGGGGAGTCGAGTAATTTGCATAAGCTTAATCTATTTATCTTTATTCTATTCTATTCTATAGCCCGACGCCCTAATCCCGCAAAGGGTGGCCGCAGACAAAACGTCTCCAAGTCGCTCTGTCACCCACCATTTGACTACCCTCCCCCCAACTCACCCCCCTCTCCCTCATATACCTCTCAACTCCATCCCTCCACCTCATTCTCGGTCTACCTCTCCCTCTCCCTCCCTCCACCTCATCCTCGGTCTACCTCTCCCTCTCCCTCCCTCCACCTCACCTACATACACCCTCTTAGTCAGTCTTTCATTCTCCATTCTCTTCACATGTCCAAACCACCTCAGCGTATTTCTCCTAATCTTCTCAACCACATCCACATCCACCCCACAGCGTTCCTTCACTTCTTCATTCGTCAACCTGTCCCTCCACGTCACTCCACATGCTCCTTTCAGTAACTCATTTCCACTGCTCTCACTCTTGACTTGTTCCCCTCTTGCAAGGTCCATGCCTCGCTTCCATACGTCAGGGTAGGAATCACAATACTGTCATGCAGTGACTTCTTAACTTCCATACTCACCTCCCTATTTCTCATCACTGCTTTCAGTGTACCAACAACTTTCCTTCCCTGCTGTACCCTTTCACGCACTTCATCCCCCAAAGTTCCATCCTTACTCATCACACTACCCAAGTACTTGAATACACTCACATTCTCCATATCCTCACCATCCAACCTCACTGCACACTCTGTGACTTCATTCTTCTCAAACACCATAACTTTACTTTTGTTTACATTAACTTTCAGATTTCTCCTCCTACACACTGTCCCAAATTCATTCACCATACCTTGCAACTCCCATTCATCTTCACTCAACAGTACTGTATCATCAGCAAACAGCAGCACCGGAAGCTTCCAAATCTCACCCTCATTCATTAGAGCCACCCCCACATCCACTGCCCTACCCTGCACCTCCTTTACAACCCCATCCATGTATATATTAAACAGCCATGGAGACATCACACAACCCTGTTTCAGTCCCACATTGAGATCAAAGAACTCACTCAGCTCACCATCCACTCGCATCGTAACCCTAGCTCCCTCGTACGTACTCTTCACAGCACTCAACAATTTCCCCTCCACTCCATATATTCTTAATACCTTCCACATACCTTGCCTATCTATTCTGTCATACTCCAAGTCCATGAAGGCAGCATACACTTTCCTTCCCTTCTCTAGATACTTCTCCACTAAACATCTTAGAACAAATATCTGATCTACACACCCTATCCCTTCCTAAATCCCCCTTGTTCTTCTCCAACTAGCTCCTCTGTCATATGCCTAACCCTATCAATGAGTATTCTACCATATATTTTACCAGTCACACTAAGTAGGCAAATACCCCTATGGTTACCACATACTTCTCTCTCTCCTTTTCCTTTGTATAAAGGAACAATTATACCTGATTTCCAGTCCTCTGGAACCCTTCCCTCTTCCCAAGCCAATCTACACAACTTCCATATCCACTCCACAACAATCTCACCCCCATACCTAAGCATTTCACCACACTCCATCAATTCCTGGGGCCTTTCCCAACTTAATATTCTTCATCGCTTCCACTACTTCAGCCCTACTGGTCTCTTCCTCCCTCCTCTCATCTCTTCTTCTCCCAGTCATTCCCTAACCGCTTATACTCGCACTGCTCTCACTCTCCACATTCAACAAATCCTCAAAGTGCTCCTTCCATCTCTTCAGTTTCTCTCTCTTCTCCACCAACAATCTATTATTCCTATCTTTCACTCCCCTACTATTTCCCCTTTCACACTGCCTTACTTTCTTTACCTCCTTCCAAAACAATTTCTTACTCTCCCTCCATTTCACACTCAGATTCCTCCCAAACTCCTCATCCACTTTCATTTTACTCTCCTTCACCAGTCTCTTAACCTCCCTTCTCCTGCTCACATGTACCTCTCTCTTCTCTCTTTCATCTTCTCCCCTACCTCTACTCGCTAACCATTCACTATATGGCTTCTTCATTTGTTCCACAGCTCGTTTCACCTCATCATTCCACCATGCTGTCCCTTGCACACCCTTGCATCTTCTCCTCACTCCACAAACTGCCTCACACGCTGCGCCTATCTCTTCCGTGAATATCTTACATACGTCTTCCACCCCTTCCATCTGCTCTAGCACATATCTTCCCAGTCTTTCTTCCACTATGCTCTTATACTCTGTCATTTTCTCACTATCTTGCAATTTCTCCACTCTTCTCACAAGAGTTGCTTCCTCCTGTCTTCCCCTTCGTCTCCTCAACCATTTTCTTTGCAGCTTTACCATGACCATCACTAAGTGATGGTCCGAGACTCCATTCACCCACCCTCTCCACACTCTTGCATCCAACACTTGTCTTCTCAATCGCTCATTCACACACACGTAGTCTATCAATGCCTTTCGTTCAACAAGTTCACCATCCATCCTCCTCATTAACTCTCCATGTATACCGGTGGATCATCTTATGCCGACAGTAGGTGTTGGCTATTGCCAACCCCTTACCAGCACAGATGTCCACCAAAGCACTTCCATTCCCATCTACGTCAGCTGGCACACCCCACTGACCAACCACTCCATCCACTCGTACATTCCCAACTTTGCCATTCATGTCTCCAATCAACAGCACTCTCTCGCTCCTCTCAAACTTGTCCATACACGCTTCTACACTCGCCCAAAACTCATCTTTCACTCTTGCCACTCGATCCTCTGTCGGGGCATACACACATACAATCGCCCACGATTGTATACCTACTTTCATCCTCACCCATACAATCCTTGCACCCACTGTTCCATACTCTCTTATATTCTCCTTCCACTTCTTGCTTATCATCAGACATACTCCCTCTCTTGCCCTCTCATTTTCATTGACTCCCGCACATATACCTAAACCATATCCCCATTCTCTCACCCTTTCACCTTCCCATTTAGTTTCAGTCAATCCACATATATCCACCTTTGCATCCTCAAGCACCTGAACAATCTCTCTCTCTTTCACTTCTTCATTCACTCCTCTCACATTCCACGTTCCCACCCTAAGAATGTCCTTCGTCCTTTCCTTAGTCGTCAACGTATGGTGAGTCCGGGTCCGAGGCGCTTTATTTGCTTTTTTAGTTAGTTTCTTTTACGGGGTGGGGCACTAACCCACCACCAACCCTTTTAGTCGCCTCGTACGACAAGCAGGGATACTGGGGGAGTATTCTTGAAACCCCCCTACCCCTGGGGGGGGGGTACAAAATGCCTCCATCATAAAAAGAAATCTTGAAAAATACACATTTAAAGGAAGTGCATCCTTCAGAAAAGAAATATTTATTGAAATAAAGTGTCAAAACACAGTGTCTCCACCGTATATATTTGATGAAAATGCAAAGCCGAGTAAAACAAAGAAGTAAAGATAATAAAATGATGTGAAAAACTGCAAACTACTGGTAATGATATATTAAGCTTCGTTCACAAAGTATTTTCTCTATAAAAGGTCTAAGTCACAGAAAATGGCAACTTGTTAAAGGTACAAAACTGCATGCACTGCGAATGATGAAAAATGCCAAAACGGATGCAGTAAAAATACAGCATGATACATGGGATATCAAAGTAAACTATTAACGTTTTATTCACGACATCAATTTACTAAAGCAAAGCGACAAATCAAAGTACCCCCCCCCCACACACACACACATTTACGCAGCACACGGATCTTGAATTTGACTCTTTTGTTTTGCTTTTCCATGATGGAACAACTTCCTTACGGTCTTCTGGCCTTTGGTTCTTAATTCGCTGCATAAAAGACCCCAATGTTTCCATTAAACACACACACACACACACACACACACACACACACACACACACACACACACACACACACACACACACACACACACACACACACAGAAAGAGGGAGTGCTGGAACGTGGCCCTCAAAGATAATATCACAAGTAAGATTTGTACCAGCAGCTCATGGAACATTTTTTTTTCCCCAGAGAAACTCTTAGCCTACCTGGTGTCTTTGGGACTGTGGATTATTTCTCAAAAATAACTAGTTCCAAACAGACCATGAAATATTTCATACTGTAACGTTGTGGGAAGAGACGTAAGTGCTTCGCTCTAATACGTCACTTTTTTCCGTTCCCCATTTCCACTTGTTTTGCCGGATTTTTTTGTTACCAACCGTCCTGCCCATAGGAGTGGGCTATCCACACAAATTAGGACTTTGTTTTACTGCCTTCTACTCATACTGCTGATTTATTTTTATTTCCTTGAGGAAAAACAGTTCAATTGCTAGGAACTGGTGAGGAATTCGGTATCCATCTGTCTTTGCAGTGCCAGAAATTCCAGGGTTTATCCACAGTGAAAGGAACAAAAAAGCCTTCCGATTCTTCTTCAACTACTTATCCCTTCTTATTCTGCAGCTCAAGTCACACTTCTTCGTGCACTTGATATAACTTCCACATATACCCTTCCATCAGATATCTTGTTTGTAAATTGTAATGATACTGGCTCCAGGTTGCAATGACGCGAGAAAGTAATGCCTTAAGACATAAATCTGACAGGTAATCAATACTCAGTGGCTTCTTTGTTATTTGTAGTTGTTTTTATTTTCGAACTGGAATATTAGTTCTCCTTCAGGTCTTTGTACCTGAGCTGGTTCTATGTCAAAAGGTTCATCTGCATGAGTGGATAATTCTGTCGGTCTGAAAGATTCGTCTGAAAAGTATCCATTATTTTCGTCGTCAAATTATATAAGGCATTTCTGTTTGAGCTTCCCTAAGACAAGAACAATACACCAACGCCCAGTCTTCCAGCTAAATTACTAACCAACATGACAACCACGCCACCAGGGATGGAGCTTGCACTTCACGTCACACGTCAACCATTACACTATTTCTTTGTTGCGCTTGGAAAGGTTGTAAGTATGAAAAACAAAAACGGAGTGTGTTGTCGGACAATCACCACTAACCAGTAAGAAAATTTACGACAACTACCAGCCTCCTATAACAAAGACCAACACAACTACAATCATGCAGTAACAAAACTCACAACAACTTCCATTATCCAATTACAAAAAAAGCAATCAACCACTCTCCAGCAGCAAAAACTACCACAAATACGATCAACAGTCACCGCAACTATCACCGAGCACCAGAAGAAAACTAAACAGCAGTTATATTGACTGCCACAACTACCATTCAAGATCACCATATCAGCTGACATCAACTATAGCGTCACTACAATCTGCTATTAAACATCATGCTTGGCACATCTAACAAAAAACCATCAGTTTTATATCTCATTCCTCGTTTACCCCTCTCTGCTTCATACTTCTGCCTACTCCCTGCTCCCTTCCTCCCTTCTCACCTCTCTCTGCTCTCTGCATTTCCCCACTTCTCTCTGCTCCCTACATCCCTCAGCTCTCCCTCTGCTCCCTACATTCCTCCACCTCGCACTGGTTCTTATCTACCCCACCTCTCTCTGCTTCCTACCATTCCCCGCCTCACCCTGCTCCTTACGCTCTACATCTCCGTCTGCTTCCTATCTACCCAACCCCCAACTCTCTCTGCTTCCTAACTCCCCCCACCTCTCACTTTGCTCCTTGCCTCCCTCCATCTCTCTCTGCTCCTTGCCGATCCCAACCTCTCTCTTCTTCTTACCTGCCCCACCTCTCACTGCTTATTACCTCTCTCTCTCTCTCTCTCTCTCTCTCTCTCTCTCTCTCTCTCTCTCTCTCGTTTATCTGGACAGAATAAATTTCACTTGGTGGGACTGAAAAGAGACTGTAACTGAATAGCTTATAAAAAAAAAAAATGCCATGAAGGTAGTACATTGATAACATACGGTACATTCATAATTTGGTAAAACCGCGATGGTTTCTTAGACTGTTGTATAGTATTTGTTAATGCTTACTGGAAAGTGATGAAAATAATGAACGCCAATAATATAGTTATAATGAAAAGTGGCCTCTCATGCCCACCGTTTCCCCTTTCCCTCTATCACGCCGCTGGTGCTATTTCCCAGGCTCGCATAGGGCTGTCTATCTATCTATTTATCTATCTATCTATTATGATTTGTAATTATAATACATTGTGACATGAGCAATTACAACAAAACGGAGAAGTCTAAATAAAGTTATGGCAGTTATACAGAATGGTGGACGTGGGACATGGTGAAAGAAAACCAAGATCGGAGAGAGAGAGAGAGAGAGAGAGAGAGAGAGGAGATGATTGATAACGGAGATCAACGTGAGGACGGAGAGGGCATTTCGAGGCTAGAATGACAAGTGAGTGATGTCCATTTTCTCTGGCTACTTCGATGATCATTCACCCACATTTTTTCCTATCCTCTCTCTCTCTCTCTCTCTCTCTCTCTCTCTCTCTCTCTCTCTCTCTCTCTCTTCTTACCTAATTGTATCTTTACAGGAATGAGTAAAGCTTGTACTGACCCGTGTCTTAAACCATATTTATCGTACATATCCTTAAGTTTGTGAATTGTTTTGGCACACACTATTATATTCGGTAGTGCATTCCACTGATCAATTGCTCTATTTGGGAAACTAAATTTCCTTACGTCTTTATCACCTCTCTTCTTATGCAGTTTTTTGCAGTGTCCTCTTGCTGATGTTTCCCCTTAGGTTAAGTAATCATTTATGTCTATTTTCTCCTTCCCTGATATGCATTTATATAGCATAATCATGTCACCTCTTTTCCTTCTCTCCTGTAGTGTTGGTAGATTCAATTTATTCAGTCATATTCCTAGCTTAGATCCCTTAAGCTTAGTACTCATCTTGTAGCAGCCCTTTGAACTTTTTCAATCTTGTCTATGTGTTTTTTTGAGATGAGGACTCCAGACTACTGATGCATACTCCAGGGTTGGTCTGATGAATGATGTTATTATCTTTCTTAGCATGTCTTCATTTATGTATATGAATGCTATTCTCATATTTCCAAGCAGTGTATACATGTTCCGTACCTTCTCACTGATGTGGTCAGCCGGAGATAGTCTGTTATTGATAAATAAACCTAGGTCCTTCTCTCTTTCTGATATGCGTAGGGTTTTATTTCTTAACTTATAATCCCAATCAGGTCTTTTTCCACTTTTACTGAACTTGATTACATGACACTTGTTCACATTGAATTTGCCATGTATTACTCCATTCATGAAGTTTATTTAATTCTTCTTGTAGCTCTTTTTGTTATGAGTCCATATTATAATTACAAATCATAATAGATAGATAGATAAATTGATAGATAGACAGCTCTATGCGAGCCTGGGAATGGGAAATGATCTTGCAAGTTACACTGAGGAAAAGCTGACGACAGATTACGAAGTAGCCAGTCAGTTAGTTGTCAGCAATTCACCAGGTGAAGAAAGCCTTGTTGACCATACACACACATACACACATACTCACACACAGGCTTCTAGAACTTTCCAATCACAGGGAACACACGTGATACGTCTCCTGTTTCACCAGAATTTAGGAAAGAGAGCTCAGAAGGAAGCTAGCCATAGAACAGACAGGTCACAGGGAGAAGGGCTTAACAACTTGAGAGAGAGACAGAGAGAGCGAGACAGGGAGATAGCTCCCGGGACTCTAATTTATACTTCGCTCTGTGTGAGAGACCTGTTAATATTTCCAAGACAAATAAAAATAGTTCCATACTATTCTTACCTCTCCTTGTCATTGAATGACAAATGGGAAAGAAGATTATCTACTTACAAAGCTACTTAAGTATAACAACTGCTCGTCCACAAGTCTAATATATATATAACTTCTCTACAAGTAACTACAAAGTCTTTTATGACATTTGGTGGCAGCAGTGGTCTGTTAGTAATTCTCCTTTGTATTTTTGCATCACCTGCAAACATATTTAGATAGCTTTCATTTCCAGTGTTACTGTCTATATCATTTTTATAGACTAAAAACATGATTGGTGCCAGCACTGAGCCCTGTGGTACTCCACTAGTCACTTCTCTCCATGTTGAGTAATTTCCCCTTAGTACTGTTCTCATTTCACTTTTTATGAGAAAGTCTTGCATCCAACAATACAGTTTGCCTCGAATTCCTCCTTGATGGTACAGTTTCCATAAAAGTCTTTGGTGTGGTACTGTGTCAAAAGCTTTCTTGAAATCTAAATAGATACTGTCCACCCATCCTTCCCTTTCCTGTATTGTGTTTGTTACTCTGTCATAGTAGCTCAACAGATTAGTAACACATGATTTTCCTTTTCTGAAACTAAACTGTCTTTCTGTTATCGTATTGTGTTCTTCTAGATGATTTACACAAGCTTTTCTTATAAGCATTTCTAATACCTTGCTTACAACACTTGTTAGTGATACTGGTCGGTAGTTGAGTGGATTTTGTCTATTCCCTTTCTTGAGGAACAATGTTTGCTTTCTTCCAAATATCAGGTAGTTTACCTTGTCTCAAGGATTTCTTGAAAATTAAAACTAATGGTTTACTTAACTCCTTTGCACATTCACGTAGCACCCAACATAAAATTTCATCAGGACCATTTGCTTTTCCTTTGTCTAATTTACTTAGTTCCTCCTGTATTACTTTTTCTGATATTTGTATATCTGGTAGTATGTGTGGGCATGCATGTTCCACATAATCCTTCTCAAAATTTTTTTCCTCTGTAAATACTGATTGGAAATTTATGTTTAGTGCTTCACAGTTATCCTTTTCTTGTGTACAGGTGATTCCCTCGTCCATAATGGGTTGTATTTTATCTTTTACTTTGGTTTTGCTTCTGATGTAACTGTAAAAGAGCTTCAGTTGATCACTACTTTTATTTATGATATCCTCCTCAAACTGTTTTCGGGCTTCTCTCCTTATTCTTGTATAATCGTTTCTTGCCTGTTTATAATTGTTATATGCCCTTTCACTATTGTGTCTTCTGCATATATATTCCACAACAAATCTCTTTTTTCATTTGATTTTTTACATTCTGTATTGAACCATTTCTTTATTTTCTTTTTTCTTTCTTTGTGCTGTGGGATGTACTTCTGGACTCCCATTTCATAAAGTTCACAGAATTTTTTAAATATAGCATTTAAATCCTGTCCTCTACGCTCCTTTTCTCAATCAGTTTCTAAGATGTACTTCTTTAGGTCATGATACTTTCCCTTTTTATAGTTTAGGCTCTTTTTGTAACTCTCATTGCGGTTAACTATGTCATATGCTATCCTGAAATTGCGATTAGTACTGCATGGTCGCTTTTGCCGAATGGAGGGTGATGTATTAAATTGTCAGTATCGTTTTCTTGCCTAGTAAATATGAGATCTAGCATTGAGGGCACATCGAGTCCTCTTTTTCTGGTGCTTTCCCTTACATGTTGCGTTAGGAAAAACTCTTGCACGAGATCCAGAAGCTTTTGGTCCCAGCAGCTTTCTTGGCTTATTATATCTAGAGTATTCCAATTTATATTTGTATTAAAATCTCCAGTTAGTATAATTCTTTCCGATTTCTCTTCCATTTTATGTAGTAATGCTCTTAAACTCTGAATTGTACTCTCTGCTAGGTCCTCATATTCGTCTCTTTCCCGTGTGTTTGATCTGGGTGGCATGTACAAATTGGCTACAGTTACTTTCCCTTCAGATGTATTGATCTCTGCTGCAATCAGTTCTACTTGCGAGGATATATCTAGTTCTATTTCTTTGACTTTTAGGTTTTTCTTAGTTAATATTATAATTCCTCCTCCTTTTTATAAGTTCCTATCTCTTTTCCACATATTATATTCCTCTACGTTTAGGATGTCATTTGATATCCTTGGTGTTAATTTTGTTTCAGTTAGACATATTATATGTGGTTCATTTTCTCTGATATAATCATTCATCTGTGTGTGTGTGTGTGTGTGTGTGTGTGTGTGTGTGTGTGTGTGTGTGTGTGTGTGTGTGTGTGTGTTTGTGTGTGCACGCGCTTCGTTTTTAAAAATTTGCAGTAACTAAAATAGCGTTTGAATAAATAATAATCGTGTTGATCAGCATAAAGGCAATAACACTCAAGGTAAGAACGGACTGATTACGAAATATGTGTCCGAAAAACTAAGAAGGAAAAGGTATACCAATAACCTAGAGTGATATGGAAAACTGGTAGAAAAAATGAGCACACAGACGATAGACCAGCGGAAGAGACGACAGACCAGAGGAAAAGTGGAGTCGAAAGGAGGTAGGAGACATAATCGTAAAGGGAGAAAATGGCTTTTATATACGGGAGATGCTCAAGGGATAACGAAAGGAAAACTGAATATGACAAATTGGAAAGCAGGCAGTTGCAGGAAGAGAGTGGGAGGTAATGAACAGTGAGAGGTGGAGGAGGTATTGAGCAGTGAGAAGTGGGGAGGTATTGAGTTGTGGGAGGTGTGGGACGTAATGAGCAATGAGATGCTGGGGAAGGTAATGAGCAGTTGAGATGTGAGGGAAGGCAATGAGCAGTGAGAGGTGGGGGAAGGCAATGAGCAATGAGATGTGAGGGAGGGTAATGAGCAGCGAGATATGGGGGAAGGTAATGAGCAATGAGAGGTGAGGGAAGGTATTCAGCAGTGAGAGGTGAGGAAGGTAATGAGCAGTGAGAGGTGGGAGGGAAGACAGAGAGTAGACAGTATTGGGGGAGGTATAACCAGAGAGGGAAACGAAAAAATTAATGATGTACTCGTACAAACTGATCATTGGAAGATGTGGCATGTATGATATTTAATGGCAGGTTGTTGTGACGCTGTGGTTGATGGTAGCTGATATGGTGGATTTTGATGGTAGTTGTGGTAAGCTTTATAAATGATGCATTTTTTTTTTCTGGTGGTCGGTGGCAGTTGCGGTGATTGTTCGTGGTAGTTGTGGTCAGCTTTATTACTGAGAGTGGTTGTTGATGTGGTTTCTATTACTGAATGGTCTTAGTGGTTTATGTTATTGGATGCTAGTACTTGTGGTAATTGTTCTTGCAGGATGGCTGTACGGCTGTAATTGTCCAATAACACTCAAACTTTTTTTTTTTTTTTTTTTTTTGCCTACAACCTGTTCTAGTGTAGAAAAGAAATGACTTAGTGTTTAGGTATGTGACATGAAGGATAAGCTCCATCTCAGGTGGTGTGATGGTCTTGCTGATCTTTGATTTGGCTGGAAAACTGGGCTTTGGTATATTATTGATGCTGTTTCAGCAAAGCTCTGACAAAAGTATCTCATACAATTTGATGAGGATAATAATGGAAGCCCTCCAGTTGAAGCATTCAGACCAATAAACTGATCTGTTCATGGAGATGAATCTTGACATACAATGCAGCTCATTTACAGAGAGATGAAGGGATAACTATTACTCCAGTTCGAAAATACAACAGATATCATTGAAACCACATAGTACCGATTATTTGACAGTTTTATGCCTTAAGACATTACTTTCTCGCTTCGTTGAAGTCTGGAGCCATTATCAGTACAATTTACATACAAGATATCTGATGGAAGATGATCTTGAAGAGTACATGAAGTACATTAAGGAATGTGGCTTGGAGCGCAAAAGAAGAAGAGATGAGTAGTGAGATAGGAATCTGAAGGCTTTTGTTGCATCCTCCGTGGATAAACCCTGAGAATTCCAGGATTTAAAGACATGGATACTGAATTTCTTACTAGTTCCCAGCATTAGCATGAACTGAAATCTTTTTCCACAAGAAAAAAAAGAATCAGCATTTTGAATTGGCGGCAGTAAAGCAAAGCCCTAATTTGTATGAACATTACACTCCTGCCGGCCGGACGGCCGATATTTTAAAAATCCCCTAAAACACGACGGAATGGGGTGTGGAAAAAACAGAGACGCATTAGGGCAACACGCTCATTTCTCCTCCCACAACATTACGGTCTGAAATATTTCATGGAGTTTTTGGAACTGTTTATGTTGCGAAAAAATCCATAATACCAAAGAAGAAATGCAACCTACTCGTTTCTCTTTAAAGAAATTATTCCATGAATTTGCTCGTACAAAGTTTATTTGTGAGATTACCTGTGCATGTCACATTCCAACTCTCTCTCTCTCTCTCTCTCTCTTTCTCTGTATGTGTGTGTGTGTGTGTGTGTGTGTGTGTGTGTGTGTTTTCCCACGGGAACCACCTTGTCATGGTAGGGGCTTGTGTGCCCTGTAAATCTGGTGGTCCTACCAGTGGGGAGAGATTACCCCAGACTCAGCAGGAGGACAGGAACATAATGCTGGAGGGGCCAACAGTAAGAGGTCAGACAGTGTTCCCAGCTCCACTACCTTGCGGATTGCCCTTGGATGGGTTAAGGCTACGGGAGTAAACCCGGAACGAAAAATACGTAAGTGGAGTCCCACGGAAGATGGGGTGCGACGTCAAAGCTCCAAACAGACATCTGCAGTCCTGTTCAGTAGATGGTCTTCGTGAATCTCCATGCAACCATCACAAGCTTAGAAGGGCCAGGTCACGTGGTGGTAAAAACTACGGACCCTCACCATCATACTAAATCCATTCATTGCCCAATCCCACTGCTATATTCGCCTCCCAGTTCATCTCTCATCAAAATCAAAACACTTACGGCAACAGGATAAGATGACAGTGACAGGTCATGGATGTGGGCATTGGCCCATTTGTCACTGACACGTTGGCATAGGAGTAGGTTATGCCTTCGGCAGTATCTAGTGCGACTAACCAGGTGGAAACGGATGCCAAACTGCATACCGTTGACAGGGAGGTGTTTAGAAATGTAAACTAAACATTTACAGCTTCACACCACCTGGACAGATAACTACGTCTGTCAAGGAATCCAGCATTGTCGTTGAAAAACCCAAATATAAGTATTTGCTGCATCACACCTCTTGTTGCCTGGAATATACGAATTTTTCTTGATGCTGACCACAACACAGGACCACACTGTAAGGACTGCCCTTATTGCGTTCGTTTCTTTCGTTTGAAGATTTCCTGCACATATAGTGCAGGCCGGGCCATACATTAGCCAGGTCAGTGGAGTATGGGCTGGTTAAAAAATAGTAAGTGGGGAGGACAGGACCTGGGGATTGCCCAGCACACATGTCCTGTCCCCTGGCTGGCTTTGTGGTGTGTTTGCCCTTATTGCCCATGTACTGAAAATATATAAATTGGCACTGCGGCCTTGTCTGTAAACCGTCTCTCAGGAGAGGGCAACCTAATAAAAATAGGAGTAGGTTATATTTATTTTTGGAGGAGATACCCAGACAATGTAAGAAGAAACCATGATATTGGCTCAACAGTCCCAAGCAACTTACTACAGACTATCCAAGAAACATACGTGGGTACCGTACATCTTACAGACTGTTGTCTTGGCACATACCACTATCTAATGGCCAATATGCAACTCTCATCAGTGCCTATGTCCCAGCGATTGATTCTGAGGACACGGTCAAAGATTCCTTGTAGGGGTCTTTGGGTGCTACCATTCAGCCAATACCACCTAAAGACAAAACGATCCTGCTTGGAGATTTTAATGCCAGAGTAGGAAAGATAATCACCTCTGACAAGGCATGATGGACAGCAGTGGTGTTGATAACATGAACAACAATGGTCTTGGATTACTTTCTCTATGTTCAGAACGAAAGTCTGGTCATCGCCAACACTATTATTCAATTTTAGAATAAACAGAAGGCCACATAGATGCACCCCCGATCTAAACACTGGTAGCTAACTGATTTGATTATGTCATTGTATGTCAGCTAGATCGAGGAGAAATTCTTACAACCCATGCTGAGAGAGGTGCTGAGTGCTCAACAGGCCTTAAAACTAATAGCCACCAAACTGGAACTAGTCATACACCCTCAAATGTGCCACAGATCATCAACCAAGAAACTAACCTGTGGTAGTTTAAAGGATATGTGAAATTGTAACACATTCGGCAGCAGTGTTACAGACGAGCTCTCTCAATGCCCACCACTTGATCCAAATAACAATGCAACAATATCTAGACACAGAGTGGCTGAACATTAAAACACTGCTCCAAAGCACTGCAGAAGAAACTCTAGGCTTCTCCATTCGCCACCATAATGAATTGTTTGATGAAAATGCTGAGGAGATACATGACCTTCTAGCACTTAACAACTGGTTGGCTCATCCTTGCTTCTTAACCCGAAAAAATGAATTCTAGAATCTCAGAAATGAAATTCAGAAAAAACTGCGTGACATGGAGAACAAATGGTGGACTGAGAAAGCAAAAGAGCTGCAAATACTGGCTGATACAAATGACCAACTTGGGTTCTACAAGCCCATTAAAGCAATCTATGGGCCAACCAAACACAAAATAAACCCTGTTCAATCAGCCGAAGGAGAGCTCATGAAAGACGAGCAAGTCTTCCTAGAAAGATGGGCATCACATTTCAACATCGTACTGAATCAAAGAAACCCGGTGCAGCACAATATCCTTAATAACATCCCAAATGCTCCTCAAGGGGCAGATATTGATGTCTCACCTACACTTGCAGAAACTGTTCAGGCCATCTGATCTCTGAAAAGTAAGAAAAGTCCTGGCCCTGATGACATACCACCTGAATCATTCAAAGAGGGTGGTCAGTTACTTCACCAATGTTTCCATATTCTCATACTAACTATCTGGAACCATCATCTGAATGGCTTACTGATGATATTGTAATCGTCACTAGGAAGAAAGGTGACCACTAAAAGTGTGACTACAGTAGAGGCATCTCCCTTCTTGTGAATGTTAGCAAAGAAATAGCCAAGATAATGTTTTCCAGACTGACAAAACATTTGACTGAGTCAACATACCCTAAAACACAATGTGAATTTCAGAGGGAACGAAGTGCCTGTGATAATATTTGTTGCCAAACAGATACAAGAGAAATGCCACCAGCAGAACCGTGACTTGTATGTTGCATTCACTGACCTTGGAAAAACATTTGACACTCTCAACATAGAACTTTTATGGAATGCTCTTTCAAAAACTGGAGTTCCAGAAAAAAAAAAATCTTATCATCCTGAAGAGCCTGTATGGCATTATGAACGCTCGTTTGTCCGTAGGTGGGAGAAAATCCAAACCCTTCAGCGTGGGTGTGTTTGCAAAAAAAAGGATGTATCCTGGCTCCTGTCGTTTTCAGCATCTATTTCACTGCATTCACCCTTTTAGTCATTTACAAATGAAGCACGATGATGGAATATAAATCTAGTTCCATCTAGATGGTAACTTATTTAATCTCAGACGTCTTCAAGCACAATCAAAGACTGAAAAAGTGTATTTCCTAAATCTGCAATATGCTGAGGATTGTGATATCCTTGCACATATTCCAGAAGACCTATAATGTTGTCTCACTATCGTCTCCTAAAAATACCAAGCAATGGTGCTACGAATAAATATCATTAAACAGAAATAATATTTCCGGGAAACAATGCAGCAGAGCCTCTTGCATTTCAGATAAATGGCGACAATGTAAAACATATGGAGAATATTACCTACCTTGAAGGTGTGCTCACAAATTAATACAACATTGATACAGAAGTCCTTGCACGAATCAACCCAGCCTCAGCCTATTTTGGGCACCTCAGATCCAGGGTCTTTTAAAACACGAACTTGAGAATCTAGCTGAAAATATCAGCATATACAGCTGTAAGTCTCTCCACCCACATTTACGGAGCTGAATCCTGGACAATTTACCAGTGTCACATCAAAAGCTTGAGTGTTTTCACATCCGATGCTTGCAGCACATGGAAGGATCAAGTCTCATACTCATAAATTTTCCAGCAGGCAAAATCAACCAGTATAGAAACCATGCTGGCTAAACAAAATAACAACTTAGATGAGTCGGACACAGGCCTACATCTTTTCTGTCCTTAATGACCTAGAGCAGCTTGTACAGCACCCTACCCGTATCCCTGACAGCCTTGGAGAGAGCTCCAACATACTTGACCTCTTCCTTACAACTAATCTTTCTGCTTACACTGTTAATCTTTTCTCTCGTTGTGTTTCTCCGATCACAACCTTATTACCTTAACCTGTCCTATTGCTCCGGTACAGCCTATGGACCCTCCAAAGAAATGATGACTGTGGCACTTTCGAGCTGCAGATTGGGAGGCCCTCAGGCAGGACTTCTTTGATTTTCCCTGGAATGATTATTGCTTCCATGGCCGGGAGCCATTTGAATGTGCCTTGCGCATTACAGAGGTTATTCTCTCGGGCATGGTAGCATACATTCCTTTCTCATATCCTTTGACATGCAAGAAAGCCTTGGTTTAATCATGCTTGTTCTAATGCTCTCCACAACAAGGAGAGGGCTTATAAAAGGTACCAGAGCCAACCCACCCCTAAATCACATCTTTTTTATGTTTCTGCCCAGAAACGTGCTAAATCTGTTCTTCGCTCTGCTAAAAGTAATTTCATCACTACTAAATGCTCTCAACTCTTCAACTAGAATTCTACCCATTCCTTCTCACACCTTACCAAAAACCTTTCTAACAATTTTATCTCATCATCCTTCCCTCCTTTTTTTTTTTTACACTGATGGCTCTGTAGCTATTTCATCTACTGATAAAGCAGATCTCTTCACTCAGACTTTCTCCTCCAATTCCACCTTAGATGATTCCAGTGCTGTATCTCCATCATTTCACCACTCTGACTTCCTCATGGCTGACATTAAAATTTCTTCAGCTGATGTATTTTCTGCCATCACTGGTCTCAATACTAACAAGGCATATGGGTCTGATGGAGTCCCTCCTGTAGTCCTCAAGAACTGTGTTTCTGTGCTAACATCCTGCCTAGGTAAACTCTTTTGCCTTTGTCTTTCAAATTGTACCTTTCCTTCATGTTGGAAGTTTGCTCTCATTTAGCCAGTCCCAAAGAAGGGTGACCATTCCCAACCCTCTAACTATCGTCCAGTTGTTTTAACATCATGTGTCTCGAAAGTTTTCGAGTCTATTCTTAACAGAAAAATTTTAAAGCATCTTTCCTATCATAACCTTCTTTCTGGTCATCAATATGGGTTCCATCAGGGACACTCCATTGGCGATCTCCCACCTAGCTTTCAGTCTCCTGGTCATCCTCCTTTCGGGACTTTGGCGAAAGCTTTGCCATTGCACTTGGCATTTCGAAGGCTTTCGATCGAGTCTAGCATAAATCTTTAATTTCCAAACTGCCCTCTTACGGTTTCTATCCTTCTATTTGTGCCTTCATCTACAGCTTCGTTTCTGGTCGTTCTATAGCCGCTGTTGTAGACGGCCATCGTTCTTCTCCTAGATCTATTAAGAGTGGTGTTCCTCAGGGCTCTGTCCTATCACCAACTCTCTTCCTTTTATTCATCAGTGATCTAAGCTGTACATCTAACCCCATCCCCTCATACACTGATGATTCCACCCTTCATCTTTCCATTCGGTTCCTGCAACGTCCATCCCAGCAGTTACTTCAACAAACAAGGGATGAGGCTATGGCACTCCTAATATCTGACTTGGCTGGTATCTCTGACTGGGGTAAAAATAATCTTGTTATTTTTAATGCATCAAAGACTCAGTTTTTACACCTATCAACCCAACAAAATCTTCCACAGGAGTACCCTCTTAGGTTTAATAATATCCAGCTCAATCCTACATCATCCTTGAACATTATTGTGGTTTCATTCACTCGGGATTTATCTTGGAAAGATCATATTACATCTCTGGTAAAATCTGCTTCCAAGAGATTAGGTGTGCTAAGACGACTCTGTACCTTTTTTACCCCAGCACAGTTGTTGACTTTTTACACAGGATTTATTTGCCCCTGTGTGGAGTACAACTCTCATGTGTGGAAGGCTCCCCGTCTGGCAAAAATCTCTCATCCCTTTTCTGTCCAACTCTGTAATGCAAGAGTTAACCGTTACTCCTAGTCCTTCATTTATGCAACAGCTCAACCCTGGAACTGTCTCTCTTTGTCTGTATTTTCTACTTCCTTTGATCTCCAGTCTTTCAATCGCACTGTGTCCAGGCATCTAGAAATGAACGGATCTTGAATTTGGCTCTCTTTTGTGTTGTTTTTGTTTTTTCCTTGGAAGGAACTGTAATTTGTGGGCTCCTAGCCTTTGGTTCCTTCTTCCTCGGATAAAAAAAAAATGCCTGAGCATCGGCTTCCCCACCAGGTTGTGTATGGCCAACATCCTGCAGCATGTCGGAATCCAGGGGGCCAGGAGAAGAAATATAAAGATCACTTAAAGACAACTCTGCAGATTTTTTAAATACCAAGAAGAAGTAACTAAATGCTAGGAACCTGCAAAATTGTTCGTGCCAAGAAAAAAAAAAAAAAAAGATAACAGAGAGCCAAATTCAAGATCCATTGATTCGAGAAGCCTGGACACACTGCATTTGAAAGACTGGAGATCATAGCAAGTAGGAAACATAGACAGAGGGAGACAGCTCTAGATTTGTCCTGTTGCATACAAGAAGGGCTGAGAATAATGGTTAACTCTTGCATTGGAGAGCTGGACAGAAAAGGAATCAGTTTGTTGTTAGGTGGGTTCTACGTGCCTTCTGTAATGGTGGAGATATGCAAGCAGACTCTTCAAAGAAGCAGTAACCATTGAAGCAGCGATTGAAAAAAGATGAAATTGCAACAGTGCAGAAAAGAGACAGACGTTGAAGAGAACCATTAAGAGGAGGAGAGCTAATGAAACGAAAAGCCTTTGATTCCACCTTGTTGAGATGAGCTGCATGTGGGAAGTTTCTCCACACATGGGAGTTGTGTCAGGACTCCATACTATAAATACAAATCATAACAGAAAGCAAGATGGATAGATAGATAGATAGACAGAGCGCCAGACAAGGTGTGGGAACGGGATATTAGCTTGCAACTCTTTAAGTGAAGGAATGTTGATCGTGCACTGGAAGCAGTACATACACACAGACATACAGTATTCTAGAAGCTTCCACGACAGTAGAGCACACGTGACACGACCCCTGTTACACAAGAATGTAGGAATCTGAGATCAGAAAGAGACAAGCCATAGAACTGGCAGGTAGTAGGGAGAAGGAGGCTAGCAACAAGGGAGAGAGTGTGGAAAAGAGAGAGAGAGAGAGAGAGAGAGAGACAGGGAAATAGCTCGCGGGATTCTACTTTATAATTCACTCGTGTGTGAGAGACTTTGTTAATATTTTCAAGACAAATAAAAATAGTCCCATACTAATCTTTACCTCTCCTGTCATTGCATGACAAAAGGGAATGAAGATTATCTACTTACAAAACTACTCACGTATAACAACCGCTCGTCCACGAGTCTAATATATGTATAACTGATTTACAAAACACACTACAAGAAGCTACAAAGTTATTGTAAGATAAAATGGCAGCGAACGTATGAACCTCATCTACGAATCTATAGTGAATTTCTACAAAAGCAGGCGAGACTCTAACCAAGATTAGCTTCAGTTCTACAGTGAATTCCTACAAAATACAAGCTACAAGCCTACGAGTCTACAAGCCTACGAGCCTACAAGCCTACGAGTCTACAAGCCTACGAGCCTACGAGTCTACGAGTCTACGAGTCTACGAGCCTACGAGTCTACAAGCCTACGAGCCTATGAGTGTACAGTTGATTCTACATTATCAAGATTGAAAACAAACAATACCTCTTACAACCAACAACTCACAACCAGCTCCTGATAGTATTCTCTCCAACCCCCCCCCTCTGTCTGCCTGATCATCACGCTGATGTAGAGCAGAAGAGGTCACACGACGCCTTGCCAGTTTAAGAAAATATTGATACAAACAATCTTACAATTTCTACGACGAAGCAACGAATTACAACCATCTACGATCAACTACAAGTAACAAGTCTACAAGACATCTCTATAAGTTTCTATATGCACCTACAAGTAGCGACAGTCTTCATCCCACAACGAGTAAATCACTAGAAAAAAAGGACAGAGAATACATCGAAAAAGAAAAACAAAACAAACAAACGAAGAGTGAGACACGACTCACAACTCACAACCATCTGACCTCACCCTCCTCTCTGCTACCTCCACCCAACCTCCACCGCTGACGCAGGAGTGCGAGAACGTCAAGACAATGAAGCAAATACCAAGCCCATATTCACAACTCATATACTCACTCATCTTCACTCAAGTTACTCGTTGTTACTCATTTACTCACTACAGCTACCAGTGTGGGAAGTCGACGTCACCATACATGTTTGCTGAGACGACGCCATGTCAATTAACCCGTGAAGGACAACGCTATCACCACGTCCAACACCACTCACGCCATTTCCACCATGATAAATATGAGTGAGTTACATAGTTACTTCATTTATACAATACACAGTGACTGACACTGTGATAGACACCTTTTGCACAAACATATAAAACGTGCTGTTTAGTTACAACTTACATACATATACCTAATTCAATTAACTTCTTCCTAATTCAATCATTAAATACTTGCACCAATAATAAATATTCTACATTGTATATATTAATTCATTTACTATAGCATTTATGTACGACCAACGAGTGTTACCATTTATACCTACATAAAATACGTGCTTCATACATACAACTATACATTATTACATCTACAAAGTAATAAAGAAAATATACTATCACAGTTGCTCTGTGAGCTATTAAAAGAACTGTAATAAACATTTATTAATTAAAGCTACCTATTGGAAACAGACAAATTAAGTTACAAGGAAAACCAGGACAAAAAATGGCTAACACAAATGACGTTAGCAAGAATGAACATCTTCCACACAATCGTGAATACAAAGATTTCCACACAGTGCTGACACATATATTGCCCACGATAGGTACAAATGAACAACAAGTCAGTGTATTTTGTTAATAATGTATATAGTGTATATATACATTTTTTATATAAAATAAAATGTGGGGCTATATAATATAATTTTCAGTAATATCTGTGCAATATAAACTAAACCTTAAAAAAGGGTCCCAAGGGAATTAACCAGCAATTATGCAACCTCGAACAACACCGAAAAAGCATAGTCAAACGAAGAAAAACAAACTATAGAAAATCAATACACACACACACACACACACACACACACAAAAGAAAATGAAATACAGAAAGATCACATAACAAACAAATGAAAATAAGTGTGTTACTACAAATGCCAAAATACCACATAAAGTCCTTCTATAAGTGAAAAAAAAAAAAAAAAATTGTTCTCCACGAGCTAGTGGCAAGACACATCACTATCATCGACCATAGCATGACCGGATTCGATGTCAGGACTGCAATTATTACAATTATGTAATGACAAACGATTGCATTATGTTACACTTACTACAATTATGTAACTACAAACGATATGTAACAATTATGTAGCGACAAACGATTGTATTATGTTACACTTGCTACAATTATGTAATTACAAACGATATGTAACAATTCATACAATGTTACAGTTATGCATTACCACAATATTATGTAACAATTCATACACTGTTACAGTTATGCATTACCACAATATAATATAACAATTCATACAGTGTTACAGTTATGCATTACCACAATATTATATAACAATTCACACGATGTTACAGTTATGCATTACCACTCAATATGTAATGTACTGACCTAGCAGAATTACCATTGCACAATTATATGCGTATGTCTGTTATATATACACATCTTACAGTATGTTATACAATCAATTTAACTATAGTGCATTTGTTCAATTATGTATACAACTTGTTTAAAATGTAATATTACTGGATCATTGCACTATTTCCATGAATATTATAATCAATATTATAATTAATATTATGTATTAAGAGTGAAGAAGAATATTATGTATTAATATATTAGCATATGTCAGTGATGATTGCTGTCGGAGGACCGCCAGCTGCGTTATTGTAAGAGTTGTACTCTACGCAGGGGCGAATAAAACTCGTGTATAAGGTCAGCTACTGCACAGGGGTAAAGAAGGCACCATCATACCAAAAGATCTTGAAATCAATGCCTCTGACAGAAAACAATTGCGAGGCCTCTGCAGTGAAGGAATCATTCATCTCGAAGAAGCTTGGAACCTGACCAGAGAAGGGCGTAGACAGTGGAGGCACGACCACAACAGTGTTCCCAGCAAACCAGGACTTGACATACCAACTTTGTGGCAAAATTTGCCGATCCAGAATTGCTGCACAGTCACACACGTTGGTACCAAAGACTGAGAAACATACCATCTTTGTGAGTAAATCAGCCATCGTCATCTATAGTAGGACAGCTTTCAAGTGTGTGTGTGTGTGTGTGTGTGTGTGATCAAAGTGCATGCTTGGGTTTGTCATGTTGCTTTAACCCACCCCGTCCCGACCACTTTTTGACCACTGGTACCCCCCAATCCCGACCATTTTTCGACCCTTTGTTTTTTTGCTAAAACTTTCGCTTTTGATGAGAAACATCGAAAATTCATAGAGAAATCGCTCACCTGAGGTTTAAAATACTCATTACAGGTAGGAGAGCCTCCTTACCTTACTGGGTTTTCTATCAGGCTGGCACCAAAGAAAACGAGTTCTATGGGAGGATAACTATTTCACACCACTCATAAACGGTATTTATTTATTTACTGTTACGAATTTATATGTAGTACAAGAGTATATTGGTTTTCAAGCAGTAATATAGGCATTATAAGCATTGTTTCACTCACTAATACCTGACCTTTTTTTGCCACATCACCTGATCATCATTTCTAACTGTTTCTTCCTCTAATGCTATGTAAAGTTTGTCCTCCACATTGTCATTGATTGGGGAATCACTCTGGCCCTGAATTTCGTACCGTGGCATGACATGGCTATACTGGCCAGGTCACTGATAACAAGTGAATTGCTGAGACAATGGCATGCAGGGGGGGGGAGGAGGTCATGCTGGGTAAGGCATTGTCTCTGCCTGGCATCTTATTGAGGAATGTGTCACGTGTATACGTACCAAAAATGACTCGCGAAAATTGAAAATTGTGGAAATTATGAACCTTGCAATTGCAGGACGTTGAAGTACGTCCCCGGGATTAGCTGTGACAAAACGTGAGGACGTGGAAGTACGTCCCCGGGACGCCGCGGGTTAATAAATTCATTTTATTTGTAAAAGGGTAATATTTTACTTGGATACCAATTGCATCATGGTGTCTCTTTTACTGTATCCATTTTTTTTTTGCATTTCCCAGCATTATTATTGCAGGCAGTTTTGTACGATGATCAAGTTAACTTTTTCTGTGGCTTAGACTTTTACAAAGATAATAACATAGTGAAAGCAGTTTTAGCATATATTTTTGAGTGGTTAATATTTTTTTTAGAACGTTTTATTTTATCAGATTATTCGGCTTTGCATTTTCATAACAGTGTATACAGGTAGAGACACTTTATGATAGAGACACTTTCGTTTCTTAAGGACATATTTTCCTTTTATGACAGAGACTTCCTTTTAATAGTGTATATATTTTGTGAAGATTATTTGTGTTGGAAGTTTTTGTAGTCATTAATAATTTACGTAACATAAACCTAAATAGATTAAGCTTACGCAAATTATTCCGCACCCGCAAATTCAGTTCGCCTATGGAAATCCTTGGTGACACAGGGTTCCAAACGTCATCGGAGGAAACTACTCAGTCCAGCGCTAGACGATTCTGTTCACCTGAGAAAATTCTACCAGTCACAGACTTACACATAACAAAAATCCTACGTTAATCGTACTACTATTTTTGTTGCCCGGATCATCTATAACTACGCTAAACCCTTCTATTACTCTCTCCTCTTCTTTCCCCTGACACTCACCTCACTCCCTCCTCCCCTTCTCCATTCTCTTCCCCTCTTTTATCGTATCCGTCCCTTTGTTATTTTCCCTCTCCCTGTTCACTCCTTTTCTCCCAACCATCCTCCGGTGTTTACCTGCCTCCCCTTCACATCTCCCTTCCCCTCCTCTCTCGCTCTTCCTCCTCTCATTTCTACTAACCCTCCACACCACCACTTCCCTCTTCAGCCCCTTCCTCCTCCTGTCCAAACACTCCAGTCCATAAGCAGTATCTCCCGCCCCAATTCCCAAACTAAATATATCTGACAAATCCTGACCGTTTTCCACTTCTCATTATTAGCTGAAAATCAACAGGCTCAATTTCTCCCACAAATTCAAACGACACAAGATTAGACATAAATACCGAAGGATCAATACTGTATGTGGTTGAGAGAGAGAGAGAGAGAGAGAGAGAGAGAGAGAGAGAGAGAGAATTACACAAGAGTGCTATTACGATGTAAAAAACAGAGAATGGCATGAGAGAGGAAAGATCAGGAGAGGGGCAGCAAGAACTTGAGCCCTGATTATTAGTAGATACAAATAGAAGGAGGACGAGGAGAAGGAGGAGGAGGAAGGGGAGTGCAAATTGAAGGATGAGAATGCAGCAAAACACCGAAAATGCAGCTGGGAGGACGAGAGCGTAAGCTAGAGGGGCAGTGCAGCTCAAAGGAGAAGAGTGCAGTTTTGAAATGAATGTTCGAAGCTATGTATGTACAGTGTATTTTTTAGTCAACTAGATCTCACCATCTAGATGCTTTAGCAGATAGGCTGCTGTTGGGTACTGAAATACAAAACGTTGTATATGCATTTAAGCTTGAAACGTATGAAATATTTTCTTTCAAGTTATATCCAACAGATTCAGTTAAACTGAGATCAGAGTACTAAAATAAATATCTATCTATATATCTATTGCCAGACGCCACAATCCCGCAAGGAGTGGCCATTTGACTTTGAGTTATTTGTTTTACGGGAAGGGGCACTAACCCTCCACCAACCCACTTGTTGACACGTAGGGAGCACGTATGGTTTGGCAATATGGTTACCACCCAGCGTTGTAAATGATTTCTTGGCTTACAGGAAACCATTTGGCTTGTCACTCAATGTAAAGCCACCTGTAAAGGAAAGAAAAGCAATAAGAAGTGACAGAAAAGATGGGAGAAATAGGGAGAGAGGAGGACAGGCACAGAAAAAGAATGATAAAGGCTAAGGAAGAAGTAGGCAGCACTACATCGAGTGGATGATAGTCGCCACCACCTACCACAAAAATAAATATACCATGAGTAATACACATATTTCATATTGTAACCATGAGTAATACACATATTTCATATTGTAACAAATAAGGACAATTAAAAAAATATATATACGGTGCACTACGCAGAGCAGCTAAAAGATTTAGTGAAAATATGCTCTGAGATTGTATATTCTGTGTGGTCTTATGAGCTGAAGTCGAGTATGAATGTTTATACCGCATACACTATAACAAGTATTGTGCTTTTACACAAATTCTTCCGTGCAGTAATATGCACGACAAAAAAGCAATATGAAATTCAAACATACATACTGATTTTGGCAAAACTGATACTGACTACTTCTTTATGGAATTCATTTTCATATCTTTGAGTAATAAACTGAGACGCATGCAGTCATTTAATTTTTTTTTTTTTGATGAGACATTTTTATTAATATTATTATTATTATTTTACTCGGTAAGAATCTCTCATGTGCAGTTTTTACCCGACAGTAAAGATCCGATGGATTACTTCTTCACGGTTTCTTGTAACGCTCGTAATGATATTTTTAAAAAAATAACTAAACTCATATCATGAATCATCATGCTAAACTCTACATTACTACCCAAATGTGGCATCATACTAATCAGCATGAAGCGTATGAACCGGGAAAATGCCCTTAAAGTAACGGGAAAATGATGTGGGTCTCAGTGACGTTTATTCTCCAAATCTTATTATGATAGTCGCTTCTAGATTGTTTTATATTCTTAGTGAAGAATTTGACGACGATTCTGCAAAAAAAATAAATAAATCTATCTATCTATATACCTAGGCTGCTTCCCCCAAGGAAAGGGAGGTAGCCGAGACAGGACGACTCACTCTCCATTTACTCATCCATTCAAACACATTCATTCGCATCTTAGCCCCAAAGGGGAGAACGGACAGATCCTCACCGCACCACACCGCACAAGGGTCAACTGGGCAATGCAATCAGTGACATCCGCAGCAGGGCCCGACAGCAGAACTGGTTTACCCCTGCCACATCATAGCAGACCCATCCCCTTACCCGCACCTGACCTGACTAGCTGATCAGACCAAATGCGGGAGAATATCCCCTCAGGGCTGCGTCATCACTTATTCATTCACAATTTCTCTCCATTTATTTCTGTCACGCACAGCCACTCTTCCTTGCTCAACAGACATCCCTCTCGCATCCAGCGCTCTCTTCACACTGTCCATCCATCCTATTCGTGGTCTTCCTCTCAGCCTTACACCTCTCACATCAGATCTAGTTATCTTTTTCACCAATCGCTCATTATCCATTCTCTCCATATGCCCAAACCATTGCAACACCCTCTGCTCAACTCTACCAGCCATTTCCCGAACAACTCCAGTTCTCCTTCGCACTTCATCATTTCGCACCCGATCCATACGCGTCACTCCACACATACTCCTCAGACATCTCATCTCCATTACATTCAAACTTTTCCTCTCTGCTACACCCATATTCCATGTTTCAGACCCATATAATGCAGTCGGTACCACAACACCCTCATACAGCCTTCTCTTTACATCCATTCTAAGCGAACGACATTTAAACACTTTTTTCATTCCTCCCAGCACATTTCCTACTTCATTTATTCTAAACTTCACTTCTGCATCTATTCTTCCATCCACAGCAACATGTGACCCTAGATATTTAAAACAATCTACCTCCTCAAGCAACTCACCATTCAAAACTATATTCATCCCCCTACCATCTATCAACCTCGTACACTTCATCACTTTACTCTTATTCTCATTTACTTTCAATTTCCTCCTTTCACACACCCTTCCAAACTCCTCTACCAACTCTCTCAATCTCTCCTCTGAATCAGTCACCAGTGCAGTATCATCTGCAAACAGCAGCTGCTTCAGATTCCACTCTCCTCCATCAACATTTACCAGACTCAGACCACCTAAAACTCTTGCATTCACCTCCCTTACAACACCATCCATGTAAATATTAAACAACCAAGGCGACATCACACATCCCTGTCGCAGCCCCACTCTCACGGGAAACCAATCACTCACAGCATTTCCCACTCTTACACACGCTCTACTATTTACATAAAAACTTTTCACCCCTTTTAGTAACCTACCATCAAGTCCATACAATCTTAAAACAGTCCACAAAGCCTCCCTATCAATTTTATCATACGCTTTCTCTAAATCTATAAATGCCCAAAACACGTCCTTGCCTTTCGCTAAATACTTTTCACACACTTGTCTCACAGCAAACACCTGATCAACGCATCCACCCCCTCTCCTAAAGCCACACTGCTCATCACTAATTACTCCCTCTGTACCCTCTCTAACTCTCATAATTAACACTCTACCATACACCTTACCTACAACACTCAACAGACTTATACCCCTAAAGCTAGTACATTCATACTTATCACCCTTGCCTTTATACAACGGGACCACACAAGCACTTGCCCAGTCAATTGGCACCATACCTTTCTCAAAGCACACATTCAACAATCTTACTAACCAGTCAACAATAGTCACTCCACCACCCTTCAGGCATTCCGCAGCACACCCATCCATACCTGCAGCTTTCCCTGCTTTCATCTCCTTTACTGCCTTCTCCACTTCCTCCTTCGTGATCAAAGAATCATTCAACTCCCCCAACACATTTATTCCTTGCACCCTTCCATCCGCCACAATCTCAACCACCCTTTCCTCCTCTACATTTAACAATCTTTCAAAATACTCTGCCCATCTCTTCCTTACTGCATCCATCTCAATTAACATCCTTCCATCCTCTGCTTTTACTCGTTCTTCCTTCCCAGACTCTCCCTTTCGCACCCTTTTCACCTCCTTCCAAAACATTTTCTTATTCTGCTGAAAATTCTCTGTCAGCCGCCTACCCCACCTCTCATCTGCTGCCACTTTAGCATCACGCACAGCCCTTCTCGCTCTATTCCTCTTCTCCTTATACCTTTCATATGACATCTCATCCTTCCTCTGCAGCCACACTTCATATGCACGTCTCTTCTCAGCGACAGCCATACTTACATCCTCGCACCACCATTCACTTCCTTTTCTTACACCACCACCCACACGTCTCACACCACACACCTCTTCTGCATGCCCCACCACAGCACTCTTAAACAACTGCCATTCCTCCTCCACGCTGCCATTTTCCCGATCTTTCACTGCGTTCCACTCATCTTTCAATTTCTCCTGATACTCTATCTTTTTCTCTCTTTTATCCAACTCACTCACTTTCAAAACCTCCCTGCCACACCTAACTCTCCTAGCTCTCATCCATCTCTTACCTACTCTTAACTTTCCCTCCACCAGGTAATGGTCAGACATACCTCCACCCTCCCCTCTCAGAACTCTCACATCCAACAATCTTCCTATTACATTCCTAGACACAACCACATAGTCCATCAAGGCTCTATCAACAACCCTTCCACCCTCCTGTCTCACCCATGTATACTTATAAATATCTTTCTTCTCAAACAGCGTATTCCCAATCACCATCTCTCGCTCAACACACATCGCTATCATTCGTTCCCCATTTTCATTTCTTCCAGGCACACCATGCATACCAACTACGCCTTCAACTGCTACATTTCCCACTCTAGCATTCAGATCTCCCATCATTACCACATTCACATTCGCTTCAAAACTCTGCAGACACTCATCAACATCATTCCAGAAAGACTCCCTCTCTTGTTCATCCCTTTCACTACCAGGCCCATATGCACTCACAAACACCCACAACTCACGTTCAAATTTCGCTTTCACCCACATCAGTCTCGATGACACCTCCTTCCATTCAATCACACATTGCTGAACTTCCGGACTCACTAACAAGGCCACACCTTCTCTTGCCCTTCCTCTATCAACACCTGACAATCTTCCATTCACACTTCCAAACATAGATTCCCCCTTCCCTTTCATCTTCGTTTCACTCAAAGCTAACACATCCAACTTTCTTCTCACAAACATTCTCCCAATCTCCTCCCTTTTAGCCTCAATCGTACTACATCCACGCACATTCATAGACCCAATCTTCAGGGTACGGGGATAACTCCATCCCCCATCCCTTTCTCTGGCCTGTCTCTTTTTAGGAACTACAAAACAGAGGAGGGGGTCCCTAGTCCCCTCACCCCGCCCCTTTTAGTCGCCTTTTACGACACGCAGGGAATACGGTGGCAGTATTCTTCCTAACACAACCTGGCTGCAGAGTAGTAGTACCACCCCATAGTGCGGCCAGGTTGTGTCCCCCCCGCTTGCATAAAAAATATGTAGACGCTTACATAAAAAATATGTAGGCGAAAAACAGCTTGCAACTTTATAAATCTCTTCTAGCTCCTGAACACTAAGAGGTTTATCTCATTGTTCTTTGTTGCATCATACGCAAAGGCAAATGATTTTTCCTGGGAAGTTAACACTATTCCCCGGTTTTGAATTCAACTCGTCGAAATTATTTTTATTTATCGTCTTACTGTATTGCTGAAGCATCCACGTCAAAACTCAGCCTTGGCTATGTCTCATGACATAGGTTTCATAATGGTATGACTAAATTTACGCACTGAAAAACGCCCGAATAAATAAGTTTCTGAACATGATTTTTCGGCCAGCGTTCAAGTGGCAAGCACTAGCGTGTAGTGTTTAACGCAGCTGAAACACAATTCTTTTGGAAAGAAAAATTATAGCAAACTGCATTGTGTTATCGTGTCATAATGATTTTTTTTATTAACTAAATACAAAATTGACATGATCGCCGTAGCATCTACGGTATTCACTGCTGTACCTTTAAATAGGTAATATGTTTGCCTCTGAAAAGCCTGGCGGTCGTGTTTAGTCGGGCTGCTCATTATAATTTTTTGCCCATACGCTGACAAACTTAGCTCCCTCGCTCGTAATAACAACTAGTCTGCAGTGTTAATCCCATTATTTGTCACTGCTGCTTCAGAACACTTAATGCATTTTTCCTTTCTACAACGCTGTTGTTGTAGAGGACTTTTGTATAAATAGCCGTGACAGGGATATTGTCTCACCAGTTCGACGGTTTCATGGAACAAGTACTGTACGGTATTTAAATAGCCGTGACAGGGATATTGTCTCACCAGTTCGACGGTTTCATGGAACAAGTACTGTACGGTATTTAAATAGACGATCTGAATCATAACAACAATTTACTAACAAGACACCTGTCATTCTCTTCATTTCGAATCCTATCATTTTTTTCTGCACTAGAAATAAACAATGTATTCAAGAACTCTGATAAGACAATTTGTAGGGGACTGATACAGAAGTGAGGACTGAGAAGAAGCACCACGGCACAGATAACGTGGCGTCAGGGATTAGTAAGAGAGAGAGAGAGAGAGAGAGAGAGAGAGATTCTTATTTCATTCGTTAACAGCTCTCACAGTAATAGCAGTATGGAAACTGGAAAGCGAAGTGGTATTTTGCGCAACACTATTTACACTCTGAATATTTCAGAATACTTGTGTATTACTGTACCTTGAAATACAGTGGGTGTATTTGCCTGTTGTGTTTGTATCATCTCAACTCTTTCCATCACCCAGCAACCTACTGTCGCCCTCACAATCACAAGGCCAACTTCTTAATCATAATCTCCGTATACCTTATCCCTGTTCCTCCTCCTCCTCCTTCTCACCATCATCATCATCATCATGATATTTCTTTATCTGTGCCTTGGGGGTAAACAGCACTCAACCCACTGGGGTCATTTGGACAACTGAGTCCTTCAAATCGACATTTTAAATTCTTGTTATTACCAAACCTTGTTACTGACCGTAATTAACACAACTCGTAGGTAATGTGTTATTAGAAGTCTCCATTAGTCCCTTCAATTCAATGATTTACCACCAGCAGATCATCTTCTTCAGTGTACGAAATAGTTGAGGCACTGGAGATGTTCATGTGTGACGAGAGAATCTGAAGCACAGAAGATCAAGCAGCAGCGGTAACGGGAGTCGGTTGAGAGAAGGAAGAAGGGCAGGAAGGGATTGTGAGAGAGATGGATAATGAAAACAAGCAATTGGAAAGATGTACGGAGGAAGGACAGGTGGAAACAAATTGTTGGATGTGGAGGGAGGGAGGATAAGGGCAAGAAGTTATTGAGGACCCGGAGGAGGGAGGAAGGAAGCTTGTGAGAAATGGCAGGAAGTCAACGAAACGGTGGGAAGTAACAGAAGAGTGAATGTTAAATGGATGAAGAAAGAAAAGATCTTACTGGAAGGCTGGAGATTTGGCTAACAAAATTGGATTACAAGATGAATGTTCCCCAGTATGTGTGTGTGCGTGTGTGTGTGTGTACCACTTAGTGTAGTGGTACCCTGTTTTTAGGGTAGCTCTACATCGAGTGACAAGCCAAATGATTTCCTGTAAACCAGCGAATCATTTACAACGCTGGGTGGCAACCTTATAACCTACCAACACGTGTTCCCTACGTGACAGCAAGTGGGTTGGCGGAGGGTTAGTGCCCCTCCCCGGAAAACAACTAACTAGAAATAAGAACAAGAAGCCTCAGACAAGGACTGACCAAAAGATGACGACTAATGACGGTACAGAGGACATGATACGGATGGCGACCTGGAATGTATGGGGTGCAAATGGTGAGGTGAAAGAGAGAGAGATTGTCCAGGTGCTCGAGGGTGCGAAAGTGGATCTATGTGGATTAACTGAAACTAAATGGAAGGTGACAGTGTTGAGAGAATGGGAGTATGGATGTGAGATATGTGCAGAAGTAGGTGAGAATGAGAGGACAAAAGAAGGAGCGTGTATTGTTGTGAGTCACAGATGGAAGGAGAATAGAAGAGAGTATGGACCAGTTGGCTCAAGGATTGTGTGGGTAAGACTGAAAGTTGGATTACAAATATGGGCGATTGTGTGCGTGTATGCGCCAATGCAAGATCGTGCAAGCAGAGTGAGAGGAGTTCTGGATAAATGTGGAAGCGTGCATGGAAAAGTTTGAAAGGAATGAGAGTGTTTTTGATTGGTGATATGAATGGTAAAGTAGGGAATGTGAAGGTGGATGGAGTAGTCGGTGAGTGGGGTGTGCCTGCTGAGACAGATGAGAATGGCAGTGCTTTAGTGGATATTTGTGCCGGGAGGGGGTTGGTGATAGCCAATACCCTCTTCAGGCACAAGATGGTCCACAGGTATACATGGCGAGTGATGAGAAGAATGGGTGGTGAACTGAATGAAAGGAAGGCGATGATTGATTATGTGTGTGTGGATGAAAGGATGCGAAGATGTGTAATGGATGCAAGAGCATACAGAGGTTGGGGGAGTGGATTTTCTGACCACCACCACTTAGGTCCAAGAAAAATGGAGAAATAGAAGAAGGGAAGGACGGGAGAAAGGAGTAGATGTAAAGAGAGTGGAAAGGTTACAAAAGGATGAGAAAAGGGCAGAATATAAGAGAGAAGTGGAGGAACAATTGGGTAAAAATGAACTGGAACAGATGGGGGACGTGGAAGGTGTGTGCAAGATATTCACAGAGGAAATATGTGCAGCATGTGAGGTGGTGTGTAGGGTTGAGAAGACGACAGGGAGTACAAGGAACAGCATGGTGGAATGAAGAGGTGAGAGAGGCTGTGACACAAAAGAAGAAAGCATATAATGAATGGATGAGAAATAGGGACGTGGAAGGAGTTGAGAGTGGGAAGAGAGGGTTATATGTAATCTGTGTTGAAAGTGGAGGGATTGTAAGAAAATGTTTTGGAAACAGGCAAAGAGAGTCAGACAGGGTGGGAATGAAGTTAGTAGGGGAGTGAAAGATAAAAATGGTAGATTACTAGTTGAGAAGGGAGAAAAAGTGAGCAGATGGAGAGAACACTTTAATCAATTGTTAAACATAGAGAATGAAAGTAATGCGAGTATAAGTGGCTGGGGAATGGGTTGGAGAAGGAGGGAGGTGAGAAGACAGGAAGCAATCAGTAGGATGGAAGTTGTGGCAGCAATGAAGAAAGTCAAAAAGGGGAAAGCCCCAGGAATTGATGGAGTGTGTGGTGAAATGCTGAAGCATGGGGGAGAGATAGTAGTAGAATGGATGTGGAATATGTGCAGGTTGGCCTGGGAGGAAGGTAAATTCCCGGATGATTGAAAGTCAGGTATAATTATTCCCTTGTACAAAGGGAGAGGGAAAAAAGAAGTGTGTGGTAATCATAGGGACATTTGTCTTCTTAGTGTAATAGGAAAAGTATAAGGTAGGATACTTATTGACAGAGTTAGGGAAATAACAGAGGAATTAGTTGGAGAAGAACAGGGAAGGTTTAGGAAGGAAAGAAGTTGTGTAGATCAGATATTCATTCTTAGATCTTTAGTGGAAAAGTGTCTAGAAAAGGGAAAGAAGTTGTATATGGCCTTCGTGGATTTTGAGAAAGCATATGATAGGGTGGATAGACAAGGATTGTGGAAAAGTATTAAGAATATATGGAGTAGATGGGAAGTTGCTGAATGCTGTGAAGAGTATGTATGAGGGTGCTAGGGCTGTAGTGCGTGTGCATAGTGAACTGAGTGAGTTTTTCTATATGAAGGTTGGGTTGAAACAGGATGTGTCATGTCTCCATGGTCGTCCAATCTGTATATGGATGGGGTTATGAAAGAGATACAAGGTAGAGCAATGGATGTTGGAGTGGCCCTAATGAGAGAGGACAGTGTTTGGAAACTCCCTGTACTGTTGTTTGCAGATGATACTGTGTTTTTTAGTGAAGACGAAGAGGAGCTGCAAGGCTTGGTGAATGAGTTTGGGAGAGTGTGTAAGAAACGGATTTTGAAGGTGAGTGTAGGGAAGAGTAAAGTTGTGGTCTTCGAGAGAGGTGAAGTCAGTGAATGTACAGTGAGGTTGGATGATGAGGAAATGGAAAATGTGAGTACGTTTAAGTACTTGAGTAGTGTGATGAGTAAGGATGGAAGTTTGGAGGGTGAAGTGCTTGAAAGGGTACAACAAGGAAGAAAGGTTGCTGGTTTCTTGAAGGCAATGATAAGAAATAGGGAAGTGACATGAAAGTGAAAAAGTTATTACATAACAGTATTGTGACACCAACTCTGAAGTCTGGAAGTGAAGCTTGGACGTTGTTGGAGGGACACAAGACAAGAATGAGAGCAGTGAAAATGAGTTATTTGAGAGGAGCGTGTGGAGTCACATGCAGAGACAGACTGACAAATGAGGATGTGAAGGAGCGTTGTGTTGTGGATGTGGATGTGATAGGAAGCATTAGGAGAAACACACTGAGGTGGTTTGGCCATGTGGAGAGGATGGGGAGTGAGAGACTGATGAGGAGAGTGTATGTGAGTGAGGTGGAGGGGGAGAGAGGGAGGGGAAGGCCAAGGATGAGATGGAGCGGAGAGGTATATGAGAAATGGGTGTGTGAATTGGGAGCGGGGCAGTGAAATGGCGGGGGACAGGGTGACGTGGAGGCGATTTGTTTGTGGCCACGCAGTATAAGGGATTAATGTGTTTGGTAATAGATAGATAGATAGAAACTTATGCTCAATCATTATATCGTAAAGAAGTGCATGTAAATGTTAACGTAGATTCAATCTTGAGATTGTACAAAACGGGAACTTAAGAAGTGCATGCACCGTTTATTATTTCATGGTTGTATGCTTTGTTTTATGCCGGTCCTGTGAAGTTTTGCTCTGGGCTTTTTAGTTTTGTATGGATCAACTTCTCAGTTATGTTTTCTGTACGGCAAATGCCGGAGGGTTTGAAGAGTGACGGAGAACCTTCTTCTGAAGTAATTTTTTCCTCTGTTACTATATTGTGTTCTAACAGGTAACGTGTACTGCCTTGTAGAGACCGGAAGGGCTCTGTGTCCATGACACTATCCCTTCCTCTCTCTCTCTCTCTCTCTCATGCGCTGCGTGTTATCCTTTCGGGTCCCACGCGACCTTCTTCCTCATTATCGCATGGACTTCGCACACTCATGGATAATAACTGTTGTTGATTTGTCTGGCTTCAACCGAACTTACTTACAAAGTCTTATTATCGATCATGAGCAAAGCAATGGTGAAATCTCCATGCGATATATTACTTTTACGTGGTGCCATACGTAAGTAACATCTTTTATCCATTCCTTATTCGTCCTTCATGAGAAGCTACATCGTTAAGGTGTTATGTACAGTCTTCGTTAACTCCAGTGTATGTTGACGAAATATACGTATTATTCTTGGCTAATCAGTTTTTTTTTTTTTTTTTTTTTTTTTTTTTGAACTGAGGTAATGACGGAGTAAAAGAACACGTGACAGTTACTTTTAGTCAAAGCACATAGTTGTCGACATGTCTATATAACTCCAGTATAGTAGTATAATGATAACTACAACCTTGCCTGCATTTACACAAATTTACTGAGCAGCTCATTATTGGAGTATTTTTAGGGAAACGGCGGGGGCAAAAAATTGCTATGCATTTTTAAGGTACTAGTTAAACCGTTCTAGTGTTAATTTGGCTCGACCAATTTCCTAACTTAATGAATCCGACGACATTCTTTAAAGTAATTCCTTTAATCTCTAAACAATTTGACTGGGCGTAGCAAGATATACCATGTTGTGAAAGGCTTACTGGAAACTGTTCCTAATCCAGAAAAAATAATGCTCCATAAAAATAGTTTGAAGTGACAAGAATGAAATTATATATCCATCATCGCTGAAGAGATTAGTAAGGAAATCCATGTTACTTACCGTTGTAAATATATTTTTAAAAACTTAAGAACAACTTGCTGACACCTCAGCCAGCGTTACTGACAGTGTAGCGGAACTGTGTTATGCTAGATTTGAAACTGTGCTAACTTAGCCCAGAATATGCTATACAAAAATTACATTATTATGGCAAGTCCATTATTCCAAATGCATTTCTTTAAGGCAATCGAAAAAGCAATAATATAAACACTGTACCGATAAAACTGTATATACTGGTTTAGAAGGTACAGTAAAAGTACACATCTTTCCAATTTGTTTACCAAAATGTTCATTATGATACATTTGGTGATACAGCGACCCCATCCCTCCTTTTTATTTTTAATTGAGGGGGGGATGATAGGCATATAAATGAATATCAGAAAAAATAACCTAATAATATCAGCCTCAGTAAGACAATAAAATATTATACAATGATTGACAAGAGGTGATGGAGTCCCTTGAGTTATCATCCAAATTTTCACACTTACTGAACCTGTCAGTGACAATAATTCATTTGGCACAAGTCCCGCGAATGTCATCCACTTTCTGAGCTAGTAAACACAGGAAGAATTTGGTGTTGTGTTGCACGAAGTAGCTCGGAGGTGGCAACACATTCAGTACAAGGAAGCTTTTTTTTTTTTTAAATTTGCTCTTGCTACCAACAAATAAGCTTCCTCACTGACAGGAAAACCGTTCTTTGTCAAGCGTAAATGTCCAATCATCAAGAATATTATTTGTTGCTTAGTTAGCTCAGACTACTGGGTGACAATTTCAATGAGCAGAAGAGAAATCCCTCGTAGTGGTGGGGTTAGCAGAGGGCAGGAATCAATGAGGTGTTGCAGTGGTAGGTAACACACGCACCACCACGATCACCACCATGTGTTTAGGTAATCGCACGTAGTTGTGTTAGGGCAACTGGTGGTATGCATCTAAGAATGTAACAGGCCACACATCACCAAGCAAATACACATACAGTTACCCTATCGTCAATAGTACATTAACCCCGTAACCGTGGGGCGTCACTTTCGTGATGCTTGGGAGCAAGGGATCATACCGCGGGGCGTCGCTTTTGTGATTCTGTGTTATTTTGAATTCACCCGGGCTTCCAACTGGGGGCTTGTATCATCTATCAGTACTGCCAATGTCCAACACTAGTCAGCACTCCTAATCTCATCTGTACTCCCATCCATTGTTGACAATTTGGCAGTGATAGGTAACACAAGCACCACCACGATCAACACCATGTTTGTAGGTAATAGCACGTAGCTGTGTTAGGGAAACTGGTTGTATGCATCCAAGAGTGTAACAGGCCACACATCACCAAGCAAACAAATACACATACAGTTACCCTATCGTCAATAGTACATTAACCCCGTAACCGTGGGGCGTCACTTTCGTGATGCTTGGGAGCAAGGGATCATACCGCGGGGCGTCGCTTTTGTGATTCTGTGTTATTTTGAATTCACCCGGGCTTCCAACTGGGGGCTTGTATCATCTATCAGTACTGCCAATGTCCAACACTAGTCAGCACTCCTAATCTCATCTGTACTCCCATCCATTGTTGACAATTTAGCCATTTCTCCCCGTTCTTGACTCCCCTCCCTACCCCCCCCCTCCATTACCCTATCCTCTCGCCTGCCCGGCAGTGCTACGCTAAGTAAATCTTCCCTGGAATTTTTCACTGATTTCATCCAGTGAAATAAGCCCTATGTCCTATTCTTATACCAAATAATATATACAAGAAAGAAATAAGGTAAGTGAGAGTGCCAAACACCTGGAATTGGCTAATTATCACCTGACAACACCTCACGTGCACTCGTTCGCTAATTTTCGCTGTTTTTTTCCCCTTGAAATATGCCCTATAATCTATTTTCGTAATAAATATACATGTAAGGAGGGAAGGGAGAAGCCTAAGTGATATTTACATTCACCTGGAACTACCTAATTTATAATGTATTGTCTAGATTTCCTGCCAATCATATCAGTGCTAAACAAAGATGTTTCAAGATCTAACATTGGTAGCTCTGAAAATATATCTCCTAAGTAGGCCTCTAATCTATTTTCGAAATAAATATACATGTAAGGAGGGAAGGGAGAAGCCTAAGTGATATTTACATTCACCTGGAACTACCAAATTTATAATGTATTGTCTAGATTTCCTGCCAATCATATCAGTGCTAGACTTAGCTGTTTCAAGAAGTAATATTGGTAACCCTGAATAACCCCTTAGCAGGCCTCCACGCTAGCCCTCCGTTATCAGGTTACTCTCAACTTCCGAAGTGAGAGTACGTATGTTTCTCCTTGCTGACTTCAAGGCCTTTTTTCACCCCCATGCAAATGGCCCTGTGACCTTTACCCCCTACTAAACCTCGTGTGGAAAGAGGTAAAGGTGACAATTGATAAAAGAGTGACTACGATCTTTCTATTGAGTAAAACAGTGCAAGTGGAATTGTAAATAATGTGTAAATAATGTGTAAACAGCAAGTGAAAGTAATGAATGTAAATATACGTGAACAATGGAAAACAGTTTTATAAGTTATTTCAAGTGACAGTGCACAACACAGTGTAAATAAAATAGAAATGTAAATAACGTAAATAAAATAGAGAACGTAAATAGAAATGTAAATGAGTAGTATTATAAGAATACGAGTATATACCCTAGGAGTAATGAAAGTGAAAGTTTCACTCTAGCATGTCTGAATGCTATGAGTTATGAGAGTGAAGATGAAAGTGACATTCACTCTCAATGCCAGTATACAGGACGAGAAAGTGAATGCTACGTATTTTACTGAAAGAAATTGAATCCCTACAGAGATAATAAACTAATACTACTGAAGGAAACTTATGAATAAAGACTGTAGATATATATAAGTGTTATATAGTAATAGAAATATAAAGTGTAAGGGGTTTTATGAATAATAAATGACAGACTACTAAGAGCGAACTAGTGCCAGTGCGACGATCAGACGCGCTCGTAATTTCCATTGCTTTCACAGTGTTTTTTTTTTTAGTATGGATCCCAAACTACTTGAAAATTGTAGAATAGTGTTTATAGTGTTTGTATCTGGCTGTGGTAATCATATTACGGGTTGTCGGGAAGTGTAAAGTGGAGACTTCGTTACCCTACTTCAGAGGTCTCCACAAGTCCTACGGTAACTGACGAAGGCTCAACAATCATTCCAGGAGAAAGCTGAAGGTATGTGCCATAAGCATATGTAATTTTATTATTCTAGGACTAATAACTGATTTTTGGCAAATATTTTTTGAGAGTCTGTCGGAGCCCAAATAACCCCGCGGCACACGCAAGTCATTGGTAAACAAGCCCGCGGTGTAGGGGTTAATAGTGCCTCCAAACCAAGCTAAAGCCTAAAGATATCTTGTTGAATCGAACAACAACACACTGGGATGACTCCTTCAAGAAACTGGGAAACTAATATTGCGCGCGCGCGCGCGCACACACACACACACACACACACACACACACACACACACACACACACACACACACACACACACACACACACACACACACACACACACACACGTAACACTGAACGCAATAATATAAGTGACATGTTCCCTTGTTCTCAGTATATTTTCTTGCACAAACAAAGGTATTAAGAGCAAAGAGGTGGATGGGTTGACCGTCTGTCTGTCACACACACCACAAAGCCCGCCAGGAGACAAGACGTGTGTGCTGGGCAGTTCCCAGGTCCTGTCCTCCCCACTTACTATTTTTTTAACCAGCCCATACCCCACTGACCGGGCTAATGTATGGCCCGGCCTGCACTATATGTGCAGGAAATCTTCGAACGGACGAACGTCTGTCTGTTTAACCGGCTGACTCTCTCTCTCTCTCTCTCTGAGTTGCATGTAGCTTTTTATGTATCACTATCAATCAGTCACTTTACTAATCTATCTATCTGTCAGTCTATCTATCTATCAACCTTTCTTTCTACTTACTGAGTTCTTATCTAATGGGAATATGCACACAAACAGACAGTGATGCAGGGCGAGGAGAGCCAACCTACAGACTGTACACTGCTCTTCATCAAATTATACAGTTGATCTAAGTGAGGTGGTATTAGGTAAACGCCAAGCTACTGAGTTAGAGTCATTGTCTGAGTAGAGAAAGACTGTAACTCCCATGAAATCAGTAAGATAAGTATACAGACCTTTTCATTGTTATGATGGCTTTCAAATGCCGAATTTAATTTGCAATGAATCATGTAAGGTCACTTTCTGAAAGGGTGAATTTGGAACCTGTCTCTCGGAGAGGGCTTCTTTCCGTAATATGTAGGTGGCTGATGTTTGGAGAGTCTATAAAATCGAGAATTCTGTGGAAATCAAGCCTCCACATGTGAGTTACTCAACAGATAACGGGAAACATTTATCAGCTGAATTAAAATCATCAGATGGTCGTCAGTTCCTGGGGTTGCTCATTATTTTTTCATAAAATAATCAAACTGATAGAGAAGCTGGATCAAAGTCTCTGGCAATAAACAACTTTTATAAAAATGGCTACGTTTTTGGTATAATTGTGAAGAACAATAAAGGAGTAGAATTACTAGACAAGTGCATTAAAAAAAAAAAAAAAAGGTTACACTTACACGACACAAGTGCTGAAAGCATTTGGACAGCGAGGATAACAGAAAACACAAAGCCTCAGTGTTAAAGTGAGTTGTGATCCGTACCCAAAAAGAACGGCAATTCCCATCATGTAGCACAACATGGGAGTGTTGCACGGACATAACAAATCTGTGATACATCAGCTAATGCTTTCATCACCTTTGCAGGTAATCATTAAAGAGAATGTAACATTTCAGTACTAGAAGTGATAGAACTGTTAGGCAGGAGGGGAAACAGTTATATTTCCCACGTCTGGAATAGCTTCACATGACGGTAATTGGAGTGCCGCACGAAAAAATGAATAATGTCATGAATGAAGTATGTCTCATATTCCAGTACAGCGAAGAGAAGGAGATATATTTCGGCACTACCGAAAAACATTAATATGGAAGGTAAGAGTGTTTTAAGAAGGTAATACAACTCCGATAAAAATTTATGTGAAAAGAAATGGGCTTTAATGATTTATGTAAGGAACATTTACTGGCTCTGGGAAAAAAGCAATGACAAAAAATTAATATGCTGACTGTAATTTAATTGTGATAAAAAAAAAAAATTCGCATCAATTCCCACACACATTCGTAGAGGTAACCTAATTACAACAGGAACAGGGAGAAGAGTATGGCTTAACTAGATCTAGTGTTTTACCATGAAGGAAATGTAACTGTGCTCTGCCCGAATCAGGATAGGCGATGAATAGTACTTTATACCACGTTGAGTACACCGCTTCCCGTCCGATCAGCGAAGTTAAACAACGTTGGGTCTGGTTAGTACTTGGATGGGGGACCGCCTGGGAACACCAGATGCTGTTGGCATAACGTTCTCCCTACGTGTCAAGTGGGGTTGGTGGAGGATTAGTATCCCTCCCTGTAAAACAATTAACTCTGAGCCCTTGGCCACCCCGTTTGGGATACATGCCGTCTGGCAATGAATGAATGATTTTTTTTTTTCTATTTCTAAACATTAGTGAAAATGGAGGAATGTAACAAAAAATGGACATAGAAACAAGAATGAATGTGAAAAAATTACATTAGCTAGAAAAAAAAAAAAAAGATGGTCTTAAAAATACAAACGCAAAACGGAATGAGGATAGATAGAAAAACACACATAAGAGAAGAAAATTACATATGAATTATCCAGTAAAAACAAAGAGAACAAAGTGGAGTAAAGGCAGGCTGGTAAAAAATAAGAGATTTAATAAGATCAAGGCACAATGAAAGTATGAATGATCAGGAAAATGTACCTAAAAAAGGGAAAGAATGAAAAACTGAAATTTAGTAAGAAAAAAAAATAGTAAAACGAAACCACTTTATGTGTGAATAGATGGGGTAAAGTAACTGAGTACAGTAGCGGAAAACAAAATAAAAAAATGAGTCGAATAAATATATCAATAAATAGATAAGCAGACGAAGCAGACGACCGGAATTCAAATCATTGTTAGGGAAGGTTGGTAAAAGAAAGGAACGCACGATCGTGCGACAAAACTTTGTACAAATTTGAAGCTCAGCTGTTTATGAAATTGAGTGAGTATCTGTAATATCTTACTGGGTGATGTTACGAAAGCCCTCACTGGCGAGCTAGACGGAAGAAAACCTGATACTTATTTAATTATTTATTTATTTATTTAGAACCCAGAGAGGAGTCCAAATACTGAGCTTGTCACTGTGTCACTTATTCACTCTCTGAGTCTCTTTACCGTGTTGAAGGATAGGATTCAGACTGTATGGAGAGAGGAGTGTTGAGGGGTCGGAATATGCTTATATACACACATATATACTGTAACAAACTAGAAACGCACAATGCAAGGTCACTAGTCGAACGCGTGCCTCTGTCGTGGAGAAGTAGTCATAAATAGAGATAAGACAAAACATTCCACACGTACATAATAATAGCACACACACACGAGAGAGAGAGAGAGAGAGAGAGAGAGAGAGAGAGAGAGAGAGAGAGAGAGATTCATTTCTCCTGTTCCTTTGTCTCAATTTATGGCGGTGTAAGATTATTATGGCAAGATGAGGTAATTCCACAATGGTTGATATTGAGATACGGTTACCTGAACTGAAATGAAGTGATGCCAAAATAGACAGGGTGATATGAGAAATTTGAAGGTGAGCTTGATAGGGTGAGATAAAATACTGATATAAGAAGCACATTGAATGCAAAGTGAAGTGAACGGACAAGAGATGAAGTGAAGAAGGGTAGTTAAGGTGAAGTAGGATAAAGTATGGTGAAAACTGATGAAGTGTGGCGAAGAAAATTAGGATGAGATGAGGTGTGAAGTGGAGTTAGAACAGTCAAGTGATGCGGAGTAAGAAAACATGAGATGAGGCTAAGTGTGGCCGAGACTTACCTTGAATCAGGCAGAACCCGACAAAAATCTGTACCACTTCTGATTTGGTTGCCGTGAGAGCCGTGTTAAGGTTTTGTGAATGATATAACTCTCTCTCTCTCTCTTTCTCTCGTTTGGGGGGCGCGGTAGCACAGTGGTAGCGCGCTGGACTTGTGATCGGGGGATTGCAAGTTCGAGCCTCGCCCGGGCTGCCGTGCCGGGAGGGGTAGTTCCCTCCTGTAACCCGAGTGGGGCTATATAATCCAATACAGGGTTTAGCTCGGGAGAACTCCATTTCTCCCTTTTTTTTTTTTTTTCTCTCTCTCTCTCTCTCGTCAGTATGATGACGTACTTCACACTATCTCCTTGGTGTAACAAACTAATTTTATTCATCACAACGGTGAATTTTCATGGTGATATAGTTAAAAATAATCTTCAGGGGCCTCTCCAAAAGGATAACTTGCATATATTATTCAACTGAGTGGGTGTGCTTCTCTTCTGCCACGTGCAGGCCGTCCGCGTATGTACATTTTATCTAGGTAATCCAGAAAATCTTCAAGTCGTCTGACTTCGTCATTGATTTCGTTGCTTTCGTTATCCAACAAAATTCAAAAGATTCCCCAACATCACTGGGAAGAATAAAAACCAGTTCAATGGCGCTCAGCACATATCAGTTTACTGCACTGTCCTCTTGACACTATTGTATCTGAAGTCCAAACTCTTGAATTTTCCAGTATAATGACTGTCCGAAATTATACAGTCACAGGCATATTATTTGGGCATGTGGAAACATATTTGGACAAGCGTTTATAGCAGACAGTTCGAAATCCATCATAACTGATCGATGATGGTTGTCTTTCTATATTTGGAATTTGCAGTTCTCATGCTGTTTCTTGGAGCCTTCGTAAAATGTCCAGTTAATTATTTTCTCATTTATTTTGCATGAGGACACATACAAGAGGTAATACCATCCCTGCCACTTTTCCATGCACTGTCGAAAGCTGATAAAACATTCTTGGGACTACTTCAAATGTTCCATCAATATACCAAATAATTGAGGATAACATGTAACAGATATTGTCATCAGGACAAATATAATAATTCTGCTTCGAGTGTCATCATTTGTGCTATTGTAGTGTAAAAGAAAACGACGGTCTGATACTGTACTTTCATAAGGTGGCATTATCTCTAACTCTGCGATGATGCGAGGGTTACTGGGTTGCACTGGGGCCATACTCCTGTTAATCAGTTTGCGAAGAGACTGACGTTCAGGCGAGGCTGATATTGCGGAGTCAGATATATCCACAAGTTCCTCGCGGATCAAGGTAGCTGGATGTATCACCGGCTGTTTCACAACTTTGCGTTTCAAGTTAGATTTAACTCGACTTTTTGGTGTCGACAAAACCCCTGTGGCTCAATCTTGTTGTGAAGTTGGTTGTCGCCCATTTGTCTTGTCATCTAGCTGGTTGTTGCCTAGTTATCCTGTCGTTCAGGTGGTTGATGCCCAGTTGCCGTCACCCAGCTGGAAGTCAACTAAAGTGGTACCACATTAAACTGGCCGGTCTGGGTGTGACAAGTCATCTTTGCATTGTTGTCATACATACAACTGACCTCCCATACAGCCTTGGCTATCTTAAAATATTTTTAGATGGCCCTGGTAGAGCCCAGTACAGTTTTACATATACAAAAAAACTATAATGTTTTTTTATGAGAGATTCACTTTGTGTTAGTAATTACACAGAACTTTGTATAAAACTTGGCAGTGTTGCTTGTGCAGTGTTGCTGGTGTAGGTTAGAGTTATACCCCCCCACACACACACACTCACATTCACACACGCACGCACACACACCACCTGATTTGCTTTGCAGTTCATTCATTCTCCCGCAGTCGAGGACAATGGATGCCTCTCCAAATCGCCTACATATTCAAGCAAATCACCTGCATAGTCAGGCCAAAGAAATTGTATATAACGCAAATCAGTATTTTCAGAAAGAGAAGGAGATGGGGGGTGTTATTATCAACGTATCCAAGGCTACTTGCCGGACAGCTAAAGCAACAAAAGTAAGTGAAAGAACAGTAAGAAGAATATGCCAAGATGCAAGAGGTAATGAAGAAAGTAATGAGTTGCCCAAATTTACGTCTCCCAAGAAATGGCAACGTTCAACACCCATTGGAGATTTTTTTTGATGAATTTAATTAAGGTATTCTACGAAGAACAGTGCTCAGATTCTACTAGAGAAAAGAGATTCCCACACTGGAGAAAATACATGAAGAAATTAAACAGAACCTTTCCTACCCCGGCGGCAGAGAAACATTAAGAAAGGTTCTTAAGAAAATTGGATTTCAGTATGCAAAGGTAGATGGAAGAAGATTTCTGATGGAAGGCACAGATGTAACATACGCCCGTTGCAAGTTTTTGAGAGAAATGAGGAAACATGTGACTTTTGGTAGAAACACTGTTTACTTGGACGAAACCTGGATAAATCAGAATCACACAGTTTCTTAATGTTGGGTTGACAGCACTTCAGAAAAGGCTGTTGGGGTGAAAGTGCCGTCAGGGAAAGGAGGCCGCTTGATTGTTCTCCATGCTGGAACAAAAGACAGATTTGTTCCTGATGCCACTCTTGTCTTCATGGCAAAAAATGACGGTGACTACCACAATCAAATGAATGCCGAGACTTTTGAAAACTGGTTTAAACATTAACTTTTGCCAAATATTCAACCTTCTTCAATTATTGTGATGGACAATGCATCATTTCATTCAAGGAAACTAGATAAGCCCCCAACATCTTCAAGCAATAAGGCATCAATCACGGAATGGCTCCAGAAGAAGGGAGTAAGAGTACCAGAAGGTCTCCTCAAGGCTGAGCTTATGCAGCTTGTAAATCAACATACCTCTGATGCAGATGTCAAGTATGTTATTGACAAAATGGCCTCAGACCATGGCCATACGGTTGTGCGCCTTCCCCCATATCACTACCAATACAACCCAGTTGAGCTGATATGGGCTCAGGTTAAAGGGTATGTATCAAAGAGAAGCCACTCACCCATGAAGCAATTAACAACATCACAGAGGAGAATTTGACAAATGCTGTTACACATGCTGAGAAAATACAAGCAGATGATGCAAGAAGAGATGTAGTGGTTGACAAGTTTGTAGATTCATTCATCATCTCTCTCACATCTTCTGATGAGGATTCTGAGTAACTCCGTGTACCTCTGTCTATAAGAAAGAAATAGAGGAATAGGCCTACTGGGGAAACCTCTGAAAAAAAAAAAGCACCAAAGCTTTTACCTCCTAGGTGGTGTGGAAATAAAGTTGAAATGTAATAATAATAATAATAATAATAATAATAATAATAATAATCCATGCATTGCCCTACACCATACTCCCTTAACCTGCCGCATCCCGTTGACGTGAATATACGTCCACACATTTTGTCACTGCCACTCCCATTGACGTATATAAATGCGAATCAATTGCAAGGTCCCTAATTTGCACAACTTTCAATTTTCACGCATGATTTTTAGTATGTATACACGGGACACCTTCCTCTAGAACAAGGGTCGGCAACCTTTTCAGTGCGAGGGCCAGAGAAAGCTTCTAGGAGTAGCCTGCAGGCCGGAGTGCCAAAGAGAACCCAAAAGTGACAGTGTACAAAAATTTTATAGAAAAGCAGGCAAATCAGTGACTAGATTACAAGAAATTTATTGAAAAACATGCAAATCATTGACTGCCAAAAACAGTTTGTGACAATATACAAAAAAAAAATATATATATATATATAGAAAAGCAGGCAAACCAGTGACCAGATTACAAGAAATTTATTGAAATACATGCAAATCAGTGACTGCAGAAAACAGTTTGTGACAGTATACAAAAATTTTGTAGAAAAGCAAGCAAACCAGTGACTAGATTACTAGTAATTTATTGAAAATCATGCAAATCAGTGACTGCAGAAAACAGTTTTACCAAGAGACATGCAAATTAGTGGGATGGTTGGTGCTGTTTGCCATGGAGAAGTGATTCAACGTCTGGATCGATTGATGAGGTAGACAAGAGCAGAATGTCATTGAGGTGGCGGTCACTTAGCTGGAAGCGAATGCAAGACTTTGTATATTTCATTTTTGAAAAGAGTTGCTCTCAACAGTAAGTGCTCCCAAACATAGCAACAATGCATTTTACATGCTCAATGTAATTTGGAAATTTGTCAGAAGGGAGGACAAGGTCACGGCAGAAGGACAGTGGAGAAGTGGTACGGTACTTTGCCTTCAGTTCTTCATTACACTAAAGCTCCACCAACTCCGTCTGCAGGGGGGCAGGGGCTTCGTCCGCAGGGAAGTCAAAGGGGGAGGTGAACAGCTTGAAGCCCGGAGCCAGTGGCCTGACACCTGTGAAACAGGAGGCAAATTCCTCCCACAAAGAGGTGACAACACCAACACAAGTGTTCAAGTCAACGTCATCAGGTGCACAAGCCGCAATACGAGGAAAATGCATAAACTGACCAGCAGCCAGTTGAGCCACGATCACGTCGCGAGGCGCCGACTTACTCATTTAGTTGGCTAGGCTGTTGCGGGCCGGATTGTTATATAAATATCTAGCAGGGTGACGGGCCATGAGTTTGGACTCTGCGGGCCGGATCTCGCCCATGGGCCGGAGGTTGCCCACCCCTGCTCTACAAGATGCCAGGCAGGGACAATGCCTTACTCCTCATGACCTCCCCTCCCCTTGCACGCCATTGTCTCGGCAATTCACCTATTACCAGAGTAAAGATTTGTCATGCCATAGTATGAAATTCAGGGCCAGAGTGATTCCCCAATCGATGACAACTTTGAAGACAGAGTTTATGTAGCATTAGAGGAAGAAACGGTCAGAAATGATGATCAGGTAATCTTGCCAAAAAAGGTCAGGTATGTTGATGTGTTTGGTGAGTGAAACAATGCTTATATTGCCTGTATTACTGTGTGAAAACCAATATACTCTCATACTACATATAAATTCATATAAAAAAAATAAATAAATACCATTTATTAGTGGTGTGGAATAGTTACCCTCCCATAGAACTCGTTTTCTTTGGAGCCAACCTGATAGAAAACCAAGTAAGGTAAGGAGTACTTCTACCTGTACTGAGTATTTTAAACCTCAGGTGAGCGATTTCTCTATGAATTTTCGATGTTTCTCACCAAAAGTGGAGGTTTGATCCCCCCCAAAAAAAAATCCAAAATTGGTCGGGACTTGGGGGAGTCAGTGGTGGAAAAGTGGTCAGGACGGGGCAGGTTAATGAGAGTGCACCCCCCTCAAGCACACACACACACACACACACACACACACACACACACACACACACACACAAACACACACACACACACACACACACACATACAAACACACACACACACACACACACACACACACACACACACACAGTGAGAGAGAAAGAGAGAAAGCAGGGACACACACACACACACACACACACACACACACACACATGGAAACTGTACCATCAAGGAGGAATTCGAGGCAAACTGTTTTGTTGGATGCAAGACTTTCTCATAAAAAGAGAAATGAGAACAGTACTAAGAGGAAACTACTCATCATGGAAAGAAGTGACAAGTGGAGTCCCACAGGGTTCAGTGCTGGCACCAATCATGTTTTTAGTGTATATAAATGATATAAACAGTAACACTGGAAATGAGAGCTATCTGAATATGTTTGCAGATGATGCAAAAATACAAAGGAGAATTACTAACACAGACTCTTGTAAAGAGCTACAAGAAGAATTAAATAAACTTCATGAATGGAGTAGTACATGGCAAATGGAATTCAATGTGGACAAGTGTCATGTAATCAAGTTTGGTAAAAGTGGAAAAAGACCTGATTTGGATTATAAGTTAGGAAATAAAACCCTATACACATCAGAAAGAGAGAAGGACCTAGGTTTATTTATCAATAACAGACTATCTCCGGCTGACCACATCAGTGAGAACGTACGGAACATTATACACTGCTTGCAAATATGAGAATAGCATTCACATACATAAATGAAGACATGCTAAGAAGGATAATAACATCATTCATTAGACCAACCCTGGAATATGCATCAGTAGTCTGGAGTCCTCATCTCAAAAAACACATACACAAGATTGAAAAGTTCAAAGGGCCGCTACAAGGTGGATACCAAGCTTAAGGGACCTAAGCTACGAAGAAAGATTAAATAAACTGAATCTACCAACACTACAGGAGAGAAGGAAAAGAGGTGACATGATAATGCTATATAAGTGCATATCAGGGAAGGAGAAAATAGACATAAATGATTACTTAACATATGGAGAAGCATCAGCAAGAGGACACTGCAGAAAACTGCATAAGAAGAGAGGTGATAAAGACGTAAGGAAATTCAGTTTCCCAAACAGAGCAATTGATCAATGGAATGCACTACCGAATGAAATAGTGTGTGCCAAAACAATTCACAAATTTAAGGATATGTACGATAAATATGGTTTAAGACACGGGACAGTACGAGCTTGACTCATTCCTGTAAAGATACAATTAGGTAAGAACAATTAGGTAGGTAAGAACACACACACACTCACACACACACACGTGGTGGGTGTAAATGGTGGGCTGTACCAAGGCCATCTAAAAATAGCCTTGGCTGTATGGGAGGTCGGTTGGAAGTATGACAACAGTGTAAAGGTGATGAGCCACACCCAGACCGGCTAGTTTAGCGTGGTACTACTTTAGTTATCCTGTCGCCCAGCTATTTGTCGCTGAGTTGCCACCGAACCGAAGTAAGATAACAAGTAAATTGTATTCTTCCCACCATCAGTCTTAAAAAAAGGGGACCTTTTTGACAGGAAAGGAGTTAACAGTATAATGCTTGTTGCACTTTTAAGATTAATACATTTTATTCTTTAACAAGTTTTGTTTCTACTAATCGGTCATCTAAAAAAATGTCAATGTTTCTTACACACATTGGCTTATTTGTTTTCGTATTCTCTCTCTCTCTCTCTCTCTCTCTCTCTCTCTCTCTCTCTCTCTCTCTCTCTCACACACACACACACACACACACACACACACACACACACACACATTAGCTTAATGCTTCCCATCTTTTGTAAAGCGCTGCATTCTCTTAGTGGTAGCCATAAAAAAAGAATAATCAGGCATTTCTTTCCCTACTCTGTAACAAACCCGTATGACACGACACACATAATCATTCATCAAATATTCTCCTATTTTGTCTTCACCTACTTAGAAATTATTCCTCTTTCCACCCTGTTTAATTTTCTTTTCTATTCTTGTTTTTTTGGCTGTCTTGAATTAGAATCGACCCGTCTTTTTTTTATCTATATATCTATTGCCAGATGCCTTAATCCCATACGGGGTTGCCGTAAACTAATCGCCTCACTGTCGCCCTGTCCCCTGCCATTTCATTCCCCTGCTCCCAACTCACAGCCCCCTCTCTCAAATACCTCTCCACTCCATCCCTCCATCTCATCCTTGGCCTCCCCCTCCCTCTCTCCCCCTCCACCTCACTCACATACACTCTCCTCGTCAGTCTCTCACTCTTCATCCTCACCACATGGCCAAGCCACCTCAGTGTGTTTTTCCTAACACTTCCTATCACATCCACATCCACAACACAACGCTCCTTCACATCCTCATTTGTCAGTCTCTCTCCATGTGACACCACATGCTCCTCGCAAATAACTCATTTCCACTGCTCTCACTCTTGACTTCTGTCCCTCCAACAAGGTCCAAGCTTCACTTCCATACGTTAGACTTGGTATCACAATACTGTCATGTAGTAACTTTTTCATTTCCATGCTCACTTCCCTGTTTCTTATCACTGCTTTCAAGGAACCAGCAACTTTTCTTCCTTGTTGCACGCTTTCAAGTAGTTCACCCTCCAAACATCCATCCTTACTCATCACACTACCCAAGTACTTAAACGAACTCACATTTTCCATTTCCTCCTCGTCCAACCTGACTGTACATTCACTGACTTCACTTCTCTCGAAGACCATAACTTTACTCTTGCCTATATATCTCCTTTAGATTCCATTTCTTACACAGACTCCCAAACTCATCCACCAAGCCTTGCAGCTCCTCTTCGTCTTCACGTAATAAAACAGTATCATCTGCAAACAACGGTACAGGGAGTTTCCAAACACTGCCCTCTCTCATTAGGGCCACTCCAACATCCATTGCCCTACCTTGTATCTCTTTTATAACCCCATCCATTGACAGATTGAACAATCATGGAGACATGACACATTCTTGTTTCACAACCTTCAAATAGGAAAATTCACTCAGTTCACTATCCACACGCACTGCAACCTTAACACCTTCATACATACTCTTCACAGCATTCAACATCTCCCCATCTACTCCATATATTCTTAATACATTCCACAGTCCTTGCCTATCCACCCTGTCATATGCTTTCTTCAAATCCACGAAGGCCGCATACAACTTCTTTCCCTTTTCTAGAAATTTTTCCACTAAAGATATAAGGATGAATATCTGATCTACACAACCTCTTCCCTTTCTATAACCTCCCTGTTCTTCTCCAACTAATTCCTCTGTTATTTCCCTAACTCTGTCAATAAGTATCCTACCATACACTTTTCCTCTTACACTAAGAAGACAAATGCCCCTATGATTACTACACACTTCTTTTCCCCCCTTTCCTTTGTACAAGGGAAAAATTATACCTAACTTCCGATCCTCTGGGACTCTACCTTCCTCTCAGGTCAATCTGCACATCTTCCACATCCATTCTACTACTATCTCTTTCCCATGCTTCAGCATTTCACCACACACTCCATCGATTCGTGGGGCTTTCGCCATTTTGACTTTCTTCATTACTTCCACAGCTTCCATCCTACTGATTTCTTCCTGTCTTCTCACCTCCCTCCTTCTCCCAGCCATTCCCTAGCCACTTATACTCGCATTATTTTCATTCTCTGTGTTTAATAATTCCTTAACCCGTCACGTCCCGAGGCTTTCCGCACCTCCGACATCCCCCAGTCCCGAGGTATTTTCGAAATTTTTTTTTTTGGCTAAAACCTTCGCTTTTGGTGAGAAACATCGAAAATTCATAGAGAAATCGCTCACCTGAGGTTTAAAGTGCCCATTGCAGGTAGGAGTTCCTCCTTACCTGAGTGGGTTTTCTAACATGCTGGCACCAAAGAAAACGAGTTCTATGGGAGGGTAACTATTTTATCCACTCATAAACGGTACTTATTTATTTACTTGGTACGAATGTATATGTAGTATGACAGTATATTGGTTTTCAAGCAGTAATAAAGGCATTATAAGCATTGTTTCACTCACTAACTAATCACCATACCTGACCTATTTTTGCCACACTACCTGATCATTATTTCTGGCTGTTTCTTCTTCTAATGCTATGTAAACATTGTCCTCCACATTGTCATCGATTGGGGAATCACTCTGGCCCTGAATAACTTTACTAGCCAGGTCACTGGTAACAGGTCCTTTGCCAAGACAATGTCGTGAGGGGGGGAGGGGGGAGGTTATGCAGTGTAAGGCATTGTCCTTGCTTGGTATCTTGTACAGGAATAGAGGAAGGTGTCCCGTGTATACATACGAAAAATCACATGCGAAAATTGAAAATTGTGCAAATTAGCGACCTTGCAATTGCACGACGTACTGGTACGTCGCCGGGACTGGCAAATGCAAATCGTGGTGACGTACCCATACGTCGTCGGGACGGGGCGGGTTAAAGTGCTCTCTCCGTCTGCTCACCTTTTCTCCCTGCTCCACTAGTAATCTACCATTTTTATCCTTCACTCCCTGACTAACTTCACTGCCACCCTGTCTAACTCTCTTTACCTCCTTCCAGAACATTTTCTTACATTCTCACCACTTTACACTCAAATTCCTTCCAAATTCCTCATCCACTCTCTTCTTACTCT
>NC_137005.1:13713955-13726455 GCF_032717465.1 Coenobita brevimanus
CGTTTAATCTCACCCAGTTGGTAAAGCAACCAACCAGAATACCTGATAATCCTGACCATAATGCCCATCTCTTGGATTTATTCTTGACAAATAATCCAGATCAATACAGGATAGAGGTACTGTCACCACTTGGATCTTCTGACCACAATCTCATTAAAGCCTCATTAGTTAACCCTCCTACACCTCCCCATTCCGAACCTGTCAGGGTGACCCGATGGCACTTTGACAGGGCAGACTGGGATGGATTTAGAAATTACCTTGCTGATCTTCCATGGCAGTCTTTCTTCTCTAGTGATCCCAATACTACCCAGTCCCACATTTGCGACTTAATACTAGCTGGTATGGATTTATTCATACCAAGTCAACAGTTCACTAAAAGATCAAACTCTCCAAAATGGTTTGATGGCAATTGTGCCAGAGCAACAGCCCAAAAGTCATTAGCATATAACTCTTACTTAAAATCAAAAACATCTGAATCACTCTCCCAATTTAAAATTGCTAGAAATCATGCAAAAGCTGTATTAAATCTATCTAAATCAAACTTTCTTCAAAAGCAAGCATCAAAACTACTTAACAACCCTAATGACAATAGAATATTCTGGTCAACTCTTAATTCTTTCAATAATAACTTTAACAAGTCATCTTCCATTCCCCCACTAAAATCTTCAGATGGCATTATTACAAATGACCCACGTGGGAAAGCAGATATCTTTGCTAGTACCTTTGCAAGAAACTCTACCATAGATGATACCAGCCAGAATGTCTCAGTACTGGAACTTGATTCTCCTGAAATTGCCCCACTTAAAATACAGACAAGATTCGTAAAATCCATCCTAGACAATTTACCTACCAACAAAGCTCCAGGCCCAGATGGAATTCCTCCAATTGTTTTGAAAAAGTGTTCCCCTGAACTTGCCTCTGTCCTAGGCAAATTATTCAGACTATGCATACGTACTTCTTTAATCCCAAATTCATGGAAAAAAGCCAATATCCACCCAGTTCCGAAGAAAGGAAGTTCGTCTGACCCCTCCAATTACAGACCAATAGCTGTCACATCTTCTCTTGGTAAGGTATTTGAAACTTTAATTAATAAGCATATTGTTAAACATCTTGAATCCAACAACTTAATTAGTGATAGACAATACGGTTTTCGCCACGAAAGATCCACCATTGACATACTCAATCTCTTAACTCATACCATCCATCAATCAATTGATCTTTTTGGAGAAACTCATGCAGTAGCTCTTGATATCTCTAAAGCTTTCGACAGAGTATGGCACCGTTCCCTGCTGTCCAAACTCCCTTGCTATGGACTAACGTCTTTTGTTCCTTTGATTTCTTCTTATCTTAGTGACAGGAAAATAAGAGTAAAAGTAGATGATGTATATTCGAATTTCCACTCAATTAAAGCCGGCGTGCCGCAGGGATCAGTTCTGGCGCCAACCCTATTTCTGGTTCATATTAATGATCTCTTATCTGTCACTCACAATCCCGTTCACTCATATGCAGATGACTCAACACTACATAGTTCATTCACACTCAGACATCCATTTACAAAGTCTAATATCTCTACCTCTCAACTCAGTACAGCCATCTCCATAAATCAAGATCTAGCTACAATCAGTGAATGGGGACAAAACAACCTTGTCTCTTTTAATGCTAGTAAAACTAAATATATACAGTTTACTAATAGACAGATATTGCCAGATTCGTACATTACCTTCAGTGCTACTAATATTCCCATCTCCAAAAGTATTGAAATTCTTGGTGTCTCACTTAACAGTGCCCTCAGCTGGACCTCCCATGTCAGATCACTTGCTAAGGCCGCCTCAAAGAAACTTGGATTATTGTACAGAGTCCGTAACTTCTTCACCGATGAGCAGTTAGCTATAATTTATAAAAGTCATGTGCGCTCTCAGCTTGAATATTGCTCACCCTTGTGGAATGGTTGTGGAGAGGTTGCATTGAGACAACTGGGCAAAATTCAGAATAAAGCTGTTAGAATCATTAACAACCCTGCCATTACATATAAACTACCTCCCCTGCAAGTAAGAAGGAATGTTGCCTCCCTTGCATTATTTTACAGATATTTTTTTGGCATGTGCTCAGACGAGGTTGCGTCCATGGTGCCGCCTCTCCATGCCTTCCCTCGTGCTACACGGGCATCTGGTAGCGCTCATGACTGGAATGTCACTCAACCATATTGCAGAACTTCTGCCTATCAGAATTCTTTCATTCCCCGAACTGCATCTCTCTGGAACTCGCTTCCTCAGAGTTGTTTTCCTCCAAATTTCAACCCACAACTGTTCAAGTCTAACTGTTACAGACATTTTATGAATGGAGGACACCAGTAGTCTGGTGTATGGATTATTTTTTTTTTTTCCCCATTTGTTTTTCCTTCCTCCGTTCTGTTATTTAAAAAAAAAAAAAAAAAAAAGTTGTAGTGTAACTGTACCTACGTGTAAAATGACACAGTAAATAATAATATGGCGACGACGAAGGCAGAGGAGAAGAGGCGGCAGCGTGCGGCAGACGATCAGCTGGTCCGCACAGCAAAACTGCTACACCCATTGCTGAACCTGCAAAACCAATTAAGGTGGAGCATCAAAAGTGTCAATGAGACAAAATTCTTATTACGTTACAATTACTCTCTCTGCCTGGCAATCAGTACATGCTACGAAAAGTACACTCGAGGTCGCCATTAATTTTAGCACACGATTATGGTCGGCAAGTTGAGAATCTTTGTGCAAACTCGGTTCTTCCATAGCCTCGAACTGCACACGGGTCCTCAACCTGTGCCTTAACCTACAGTTCTTATATTAATATCAGGAAGCTGAGAATCCTTGTGCAAACTTGGGTCTTCCATAGCCTCAAGTCGCCTCTGTGGAGTTCTCACTTCCCCCTTAACCTACAGTACTTATATTAGTATCGGGGAGCTGAGAATCCTTGTGCAAACTTGGGTCTTCCATAGCCTCAAGTCGCCTTTGCGGAGTTCTTACTTCCCCCTTAACCTAAAGTACTTATATTAGTATCGGGGAGCTGAGAATCCTTGTGCAAACTCGGGTCTTCCATAGCCTCGAGTTGCCTCTCAACTTCCCCCTTAACTTACGGTACATAATATGTATGTACAGGCCCTGGACATAATGTGTCCTGTGGGGCCAATGGGCGAGACGTCAGGTCTGCACCCACTTCACCACTACCCTGTCTCTCAACTGTCTCAGAGATTACGGGTGTGGTTACAAATGGCACAGGAAGGGCATGTCCCTGATTAGTGGTGATACTTTGGCACACACTGCAGGAACGGACAAAACTATCTATGTCCCGTCCCATCCCTGGCCAGAAAAAGTCAGCTCGGATATGGCCCTGGGTCTTCCTTTTGCCCATGTGACCTCCTGAGGCTGAACAATGACCCCATTCTAACACTGCTTGGCGGTACTTGGCGGGGACGACAAACTGCAGTCGAACCTCGCCCTCGGGTGTTCGTGACTCACGGTAGAGCCGTCCTTGTTTATGAAGGAACTTGGCTCGACCTCCCCGTGAATACTTTATCACTCGACCCTTTTGTTTGTTCCGCACGGCAGCAAGTGTTGGGTCAGAATGTTGTTCTTGCACAACAATTTGACTACACATCAGATCTTGCGGCGATTCAATGATCACTGGGGTGACAGTCTGGAGCCTCAGTCATGGCTCGTGTTACCGCAGCAGCCGAAGTCTGAGTAGCGTCATCATCGGAGCAACTATCCTTGACTCCTTGTATATTTCCTACTATAAGGTTAAATAGAGGTTCTGGCATGACAACTGCAAGTGTCGTACCAGTATAAAATGGAGATGCCACCTAGATACATGCCTCAGGGAACAATCTCACTGATCCATCAATAAGGTTTGCATGGATCTGTCGACCTGTATACTGCTCAGGCCGAACTAGACTCTGCTTGACAGAGCAACCTGAGGAACCATTGTCTCTCAGGACCTTCACAGGAATGCCTCCCACAAACCCTGGCTGAACAAGGAAGGTACTGTCACCTGTGGGAGGGCCTGTGGAGGAAGCAGCTAGCCACTCATGAGGCTGCTGAATTGATGCGGCAAACATTGTGCCTTGTGAATTATATTGGGAAGATGGAACATTGGCCATCTGTGGAGGGGGGTTCACTGTCACTGTGGGACTAGTGAACTGTGGGGAAGTACCCACACTGGTAGGGACGTGACCACCGTGCTGCTGCTGAGGAATGAAGGCTGCATTCGCTTCCTGCCTCTTTTGAACTGGTGGTGAAAAAGTTTGTCCCGACGGTCGGTTGCGTGGCTGATACTGCTGCTGGTTAGGGTATTTGTTGTACCTCTTCCACTCAGGTTTCTGAGTGTTTTGCCCCTGGTCCTTCCACTGCGGTTTTGGACCTTGGCCATTACTCTGAGAATGGCCTTGGTGCTGGGATTCAGTCTGAGACGGCTTCCCAGACTTGGCAGTATCTTTTCTGCTCCAGGTGTTTTGCTTACGAGTTTGATACCCGTATGCAGTAAAGAATGCGTCAGCCTTCTCTGCCAATTGGCTGGCATGTTTCACCTGGCAGATCTTAAGCTGTGCTATGAGCTCAGCAGGCCACGACCTCTCTAGCTGTGTACGCAGCATAAGGTCAATTATACCCTCACGCGTGGAAGGAGTTTCATCTTTCTCCATCCACTCATTTAAGTAAGCTGTGAGACGATCAAGGAACTGAACAGCTGTCTCCTTGTCTTGGAGACGAGCTCGCATGAACTGAACTTTGGCGCCATCTACTGTGAGACCATACGCTTTAATGAGTGCAGCTTTCATCATCTCATATGTGAGATTGTCTCCACGAATTCTGTGGAGAATATCGAGGGCAGGGCCCTCAAATAGGCTAAGAAACTGAAGCCGCTTAGCTGCCTCATCCAGTTGATACATGTCTGCCATGTCCTCAAAACGAGCTATGTACGGCTCAATTCGCTCGCCTTCCTTGTATGAAGGAAGCTTGATGCGTGGGGTCGCCAGGACATGTGCAGGGAGAACGCTCGTGGAGCTTGGACCAACTGCACCAGACGTGTCTGAAGCCAAGGAATCTCGCTTGAGCTTCAGCACTTCAAGTTCATGTTTTTCTCGTGCCTCACGTTCGGCACGTTCATATTCACGTTGTTCCCGCTCGTATTCACGCTGTTCTCGCTCGTATTCGCGCTCCTTTTTGCGTTCCTCATGCTGTTCTCGCTCGTATTCGCGCTGAATCTTACGCTCTTCACGGGCATAATTCTCACGCTGCTGCTCCTGATTATGCCGTGAGAGTATATACTCTTTAATTTCGGTTGGTTCCGAAAGACCCATTTCTTTGGCTTCCTGTAAAAATACAGTGGTAGCCATGGCGCTAATTTACTAAGCAAACCGAAACTGAGTACTGACTGCTTCGCAAACGAATGCTAATGAAACAAGTAAAGAGTACAGACACAAGCTAGTGGTGACCAGTCTTATCTAGTTAACTGGCAAAGATTAAAGCAAAAATGCAAATAACTGAGAACTCAATAATAAACACAATGGGTACAGCGACTTCCCAGGAGCGAATAAAATCGCCTGGCGTTACCAAGAATAAACTAGAGTTAAGTACTCTATGGATTGATAAAGCAAAATTCACTTGCTAAATTAACGGTAAACACCAGTAAACTTGTGTCTATAAACTTTAATTATAAATACCTAAATATGAACGAGTGAGCACTATCTCGTGAATAGCTTTATAGCTAGGAGTTAATATCCTGGAATGAGGTCGCCAATTGTCACGGGGTTTTTAAACTATCACTGTGTTTTTAAAATAAATGGTTAAATATTTTTTAATTGATAATAATATTCAATAATATTGAAGAGCAGAGACAATGATTGTCTTGCTACATCAAGCAACGATTACTTTACGCTGGCTTGTGCACGATTCTCTGAGAAGGAGAATTTATAAACTTTCTCAACAGTACGCAGCAGAGACTAATTACTCACAAATGCTGAATTAGTACTGTTAGCCTCTGGAGAAAGTTACTTCACCCCTGACAATAAATAACTAATACTAACATCAGATTCTTGCTGATGCTTAACTCCTATGGCACAACGGATTTTAAGTTAATACAACAAGACTGGTCTAAGTGCCAGTTATGAATAGTAAAACGTCTATGCAAGCTAGAAGCTATGTGGAAAATAAGCTTAATTTGGAGAAATGAAACAAGATTTTACTTTACATTAAGCTCAAGAAAAAGAACTGTTAAATTTATTGATTACAAAAATAAATTTAACGTTACATTTCAAATCAAATCAATGAGACCGCACTCACTCACTCACACAAAAGCTAAATACTTACGCCTAGGGAAAACACCTTAATTAAACTCTTAAAACTAGGATTACAAAAAGGAAATACCGGTCGATGAATGCTGTGTATCACCCGGGGGGTGGGAGTACTGGCCAACTGTACTAGTGGAGTTTGGGTGCTAGCTGACCTCTCACACTTCATGAGCACAGGTCCTCTCTCCGTCAAAGCAAACACTCGACTGAGAAAGTCGTGGGAAACAAAAGCGGAGCACTAGGCCGCATTTTCCTAACGGTCAAGGCAAGCAGGGGCGAACAATAAAGAAACAATAGTATCGCTCAGTAGAGCACTTAGTGACGTGCATTAAATCGGTCACTTTTGAAACAGTGACGAATGTTTTGAAAAGTATACCCCGAAATGGAGAGAGAAACGGTTAACTGAGCGATACACAGTGAGTTTTCCACTAATAGTTCGTGGCTTCTCACAAAAAGGAAATGTCGCGAATTTGATTCGTGACACTCAACACTCAACCTCGGAGTCTCCTGGGGGGGGGACTGCCTGGAACCACTGATTCACTTCTTCATTTCTGCAACATTCACGCCTTTCATCTAACTTTCGCTCTGTTGAGCACCACCTCTCCTCCTCTAAACCTCACCTTCGCTTTCTAAATGAGACTCAGCTGTCTGAGGCAACTGACAGCAAACCCTTTTCTTTATCCTCCTACTTTCTCTATACTCATTTCAAAGGCAAAGGTGGATGTTGTGTATATATACACAACAACTTATCTTGGTCTTGTGTTCCAGAACTCGATTCTTCTGAATTCTCTACATTATGGCTTCGGCTTTCCTGTCATTCTCTGACTGAATATATCTGTGCTGTTTACCTATCCCCTAGTTCCACTGACTATCAAAAATTCTTCGACTATCTTACTTCTACGATGGAACACATTCTGTCCATTTATCATTTCTCTGAAATCTCCATTTTAGGAGATTTCAATGTTCACCACCACCTTTGGCTCTCCTCTCCTTTCACTGATCCAACTGGTGAACAAGTCTACATCTTTTCTATCCTTAATGACCTAGTGCAGCTTGTACAGCACCCTACCAATATCCCAGACTGCCTTGGAGAGAGCTCCAACATACTTGACCTCTTCCTTACAACTAATCCTTCTGTTTACACTGTTAATCTTTTCTCTCTGCTGGGCTCCTCCAATAACAACCTTATCACCTTAACCTGTCCTATCACTCCGGTACAGCCTGTGGACCCTCCAAAGAAACGTCGTCTGTGGCACTTTGGAGGTGTGGAGTGGGAGGCCCTCAGGCAGTACTCATTTGATTTTCCATGGAATGATTATTGCTTCCATGGCCGGGAGCCATCTGAGTGTCCCTTACTCATTACGGAGGTTATTCTTTCGGGCATGGAAGGATACATTCCTTTCTCATATCCTTTGTCAAATGCAAGAAAGCCTTGGTTTAATCATGCTTGTTCTAATGCTGTCTGCAAGAAGGAGAGGGCCTACAAAAGTTACCGGATCCAACCCACTCCTAAATCACATCTTTACGTTTCTGCCCAGAATCGTGCTAAGTCTGTTCTTTGGTCTGCTAAAAATAATTTCATCCATACTAAATGCTCTCAACTCTCCAACTCGAATTCTTCCTGCTCCTTCTGGCACCTTGCCAAAAACCTTTCTAACAACTTTACCTCATCATCCTTCCCTCCTCTTTTCTACTGTGATGGTTTTATAGCTATAAAGCAGATCTCTTCACTCAGACTTTCTCCTCCAATTCCATCTTAGATGATTCTGGTGCTGTTCCTCCATCACTTCCCCCCTCTGACTTCCTTATGGCTGACATTAAAATTTCTTCAGCTGATGTATTTTCTGCCAACACAGGCCTCTATACTAACAAGGCATATGAGCCTGATGGAGTCCCTCCTGTTGTCCTCAAGAACTGTGCTTATGTGCTTACACCCTGCCTATGTAAACTTTTTCGCCTTTGTCTGTCAACTTGTACCTTTCCTTTTTACTGGAAGTTTGCTCTCATTCAGGCAGTCCAAAAGAAGGGTGACCATTCCCAACCCTGTAACTATCGTCCAATTGCTTTAACATCCTGTATTTCAAAAGTTTTCGAGTCAATTCTTAACTGAAAAATTTTAAGGCATCTTTCCTATCACAACCTTCTTTCTGATCGTCAGTACGGGTTCCGTCATGGACGTTCCACTGGCGATCTTCTCATCTACCTTTCAGACCCCTGGACATCCTCCTCTCGGTACTTTGGCGAAAGCTTTGCCATTTTACTTGACATCTCAAAGGCTTTCGATCGAGTCTGGCATAAATCTTTAATTTCCAAACTGTCCTCTAACAGTTTCTATCCTTCTATCTGTGCCTTCATCACTAGCTTCCTTTCTGGTCGTTCTATAGCCACTGTTGTAGACGTCCATCGTTCTTGTCCTAGATCTATCAACAGTGGTGTTCCTCAGGGCTCTGTCCTATCACCAACTCTCTTCTATTTGTTCATCAATGACATTCTAAGCTGTATATCTAACCCTATCCACTCATACACTGATGACTCCACCCTTCACCTTTCCATTTGGTTCCTGCAAAGTCCATCTCAGCAGTTACTTCAACAAACAAGGGATGAGGCTATGGCACACCTAATGTCTGACTTGGCTCGTATCTCTGACTGGGGTAAAAATAATCTTGTTGTTTTTAATGCATCTAAGACTCAGTTCATACACCTATCACTCTGACAAAATCTTCCACAGGCATACCCACTAATGTTTAATAATATTCAACTTAATCTTGCATCGTCCTTGAACATGCCTGGGGTGCCATTTACTCGAGACTTATCTTGGAAAGATCATATTACATCTCTTGTAAAATCTAATTCCAAGAGATTAGGTGTTTTAAGCCGACTCCGTTCCTTTTTTACCTCTGTGCAGTTGTTGACTCTATACAGGGGTTTCATCCGCCCCTGTGTGGAGTACAATTCTCAAGTGTGCGGAGGCTCCCCGCATACAGCTCTTCTCAATACGGTGGAGTCAAAGGCTTTTTGTGTCATTAACTCTCCTCCTCTTACTGACTCCCTTCAATCTCTGTCTCTTCGCTGCACTGTTGCATCTTTATCTCTTGTCTATTGCTACTTCAATGGCCACTGATCCTCTGAAATGTCAGCATGCATTCCTCCATATCTATGACGGGCGCATAGCACTCGTCTACCAGCAAAGTCTCATCCCTTTTCTGTCCACCTCTCTAATGCAAGAGTTAATCATTGCTCCTAGTCCTTCATTTATGCAACAGGTCAACTCTGGAACTGTCTCCCTCTGTCTGTATTTCCTGCTTTCTGTGATATCCAGTCTTTCAAATGCAGTGAATCTAGGCATCTCGAAATGAATGGATCTTGAATTTGGCTCTCTCTTGTATTTTGTTTTTCTCTTGCAAGGAACTGTTATTGTGGGCTGATGGCCTGTGGTTCCTTCTTCCTCGCAAAAAAAAAAAAAATAATTATATATATATATATATATATACATATATATACATATATATAAATATATATACATACATATATATACATACATATATATACATACATACATATACATATATATATTTATATATATACATATATATATATATATATATATATATATACATTCATATATATAAACATATATACATATATATATATATATATATATATATATATATACATACACATACATATATACATATATATATATATATATATATATATATATATATATATATTATATACATATATATATATATATATATATATATATATATATATATATATATATATATATATATATATATATATTGCCAGACTCCTCAATCCCGTTTGGGGTGGCCACAAACAAATCGCCTCCAAGTCGCCCTGTCATCCGCCATTTCACTGCCCTGCTCCCAACTCACACCCCCTCTCTCATATACCTCTCCACCCCATCCCTCCATCTCATCCTCGGCCTCTCCCTCCCTCTTCCCCCTCCACCTCGCTCACATACACTCTCTTCGTCAGTCTTTCACCCTCCATCCTCTCCACATGGCCAAACCACCTCAGTGTGTTCCTCATAACGCTTCCTATCACATCCACATCCACACCACAACGCTCCTTTATATCCTCATTCGTCAGCCTGTCTCTCCATATATATGTATATATATATATATATATATATATACAGGATGTTCCAGAAATATGTGTCGAAAATCAGGGGATGTATTCCTGACACATAATTGAATGTAAATTACTAAATGACCATATTAGCAAATCTCAATAGTTTTAGAGTTACAGCACCTAACAGGTCTGCTTGAATGTTTTTGACTCCGGGAATTGCTCGTAAATGAAACACTTACCAAGGACAACGTGATGTATTAACAAAATAAAACCGTATTTCCGGTATGACAATAACATTTACAGTAAATGTTCAAAATTCCGCCCTCCTTGCTTGATGCACGCTGCAGCCCGTCGCAGAAGTGACTGACGCACACGTTCAAAGACCCCAGGATTGTTTCGTACACGTGCCGTGCTGTCCTCCACACGGCGCCACAATTCCTCACGGTTTGGAACGTCTGTAGCGTACACTTCGCTTTTAATGTGTCCCCACAGGTAGAAGTCCAGGGGAGTGATGTCAGGAGACCGAGGTGGCCATGACACTGGGCCGCCTCGCCCAATCCATCGTCCTGGAAACATCATTAAAGTAATCCCTTGTAATATGCCAATAATGGGCCGGAGCACCATTATGCTGAAACCACATCCTTCTCCGTATTCCAATGGGCACATCCTCCAGCAGCAATGGTAGTGTGTCCTCAAGAAAACGTCTGTATGTTGCACCATTCAGCCACTGGAGTAGAAGGTATGGACCAATCAGGTAGTCACCAAAGATGCCTGCCCATACATTGATTGTAAATCGTACCTGATGACCTCGTCGAGCCATTACATGTGGGTTGTCACCAGACCAAGTATGCCGCGGTTATGTAAATTAACGGTGCCATCTCTCCCGAATGTTGCCTCATCAGTAAATAGCACAAGTGCTGGAAATTGACAGTTTTCAGCATGCCTCCTTAACAGTCACTGGCAAAACTGAATCCTTGGAAGATAGTCCACATCAGTTAAAACTTGTACTTTCTGATGGTGGTATGGATGTAGATGATGTTGCTGTAGAGTCCGCCACACTGTCACCACTGGCAGCTGCAGAGCATGAGCAATCTGTCGAGTACTTAATTCATGATCATCCTCAATCATTTGTAGTATCCGGTCCTCCATGTTGTCCATGTGAATGTCCCGTGGTCGTCCTCTGTCACCCGGAATTGCACGTTGACGAACGGTACCAGTCTCACGTATACAACGATCAATTGCGAGAAATGTTTGACAGTATGGCACTCTGTGGTTCGGATAACGTTCCCTGTACAGCCGTACTGCTGCTGCAGCATTACCCCTAGCTTCACCCAGTGTCAGGTGCATATCTGCATAGTCACCATTGCAGTATTGCTCCATGTCTGCTTCTGCGTGGTTCTCTAAAACTGATTGATCCACACGTTCAGCTCTCGATCTCTTGTAGACGGGTGTTGCTGGGTGAGTGAACACCCGTCCTTCCACTACCCCTCGACATCACCTTGCTGGTTCGCCACCCCCACCCTTCCTTCCTCATACACCATCCCCACTCAACCACCCAACAACACCTTTGTCGTTTATGGCATGTTACCACGTAAAGGGTGATAACACTATCTGATACTGCACACACGAACGTATCATTACGATTCTTATTACTAACTTATGTACAGGCTATCACATACTGTACATTCTACAGCTTTCGGCACATTCCTGACAAATTTGTCAACTTTGCTGTGTGCCGTATTACTTTATGGTCGTTAAGTAATTTCACATCTGTCTCAGACATTTTGTACAATCCCTGGATTTAAACACATTCCTGGCAGACCTCTGAGGTGCTGTAACTCGAAAACTATTGGGAATTGCCAATATGGTCATTTAGTAATTTACATTCAATTATGTGTCAGGAATACATCCCCTGATTTTCGGCACATATTTCTGGAACACTATGTATATACATACATATTTATATATATATATATATATATATATATATATATATATATTGTTACATAGCCTATGATTTCATCATCCTTTGTGTAATTTTAACGCACAGTATGCTGCATGTTTGATCACGAGCGTGTTCTGC
>NC_137005.1:13736455-13801782 GCF_032717465.1 Coenobita brevimanus
CTTGATGAGAAAAGAATAGATAATTTGTCTGATGCTGCAGTTTTAGCTGATGAATATGTTCTCACTCACAAGAGATATTCTAAAGAAAAAGAGAAAGCTGAGAGTAAGTACGTTGCCTCTACTCAGAGTACAGGTAACAGGAAAGAGAATAAAGATGATGTTTCTCAGGAAGTAAATACCAGCTTCACCTCTAGATTTCAGAAAAGTAAATGTACTTATTGTAGTAAGCTTGGTCATACTACGGAGAGATGTTTCAGGAGAGAGTGTGATGTGAACAAAAAGGAGTCTTTAAATATTCAGTCAATTGGTCTAGTGTCCACTCTTGAGAGTTCCCAGAATTCTTTAACTGAGTTAACTGAACCTGCTTTGAGGGGTAACTTAAATTCTCATGATGGAGCTCCTCTTTTGAGCAGTAACGTGGGTGACACTCTCAAGAGTTCATGTGCTAATTTCCTGTCTGATGGTTTTGTCAGTCCTCTGGACAGTAATGACAGGAAATCAGTTAAAATATATCGTGATACAGGTGCTTGCCAATCCCTTATGCTGACCAGTGTTCTAGGCTCTAATGTTAATTCCTCTGATGAAACTGTAATCTTACAAGGTGTAGGGAATAATTACTTCTCTGTCCCTCTGTGCAGAGTGAATTTAGAGTCTGGCTTTGTTAATGGTTCCGTTATGGTTGGGTTGGTTGAGACACTCCCAATGTCAGGTGTAACTTTCTTACTTGGAAATGATATTGGTGGAAGTCAAGTGTGTCCAGCTCCTCAGATGTCTAGTGAGCCAGTGGCTGCGTCCCAGGATTGTGATGTCCCTGATGTGTTCCCTGCATGTGCTGTCACTAGGGCTAAGTCTAAAGTTACTGGTGATTTAGAGGATAATGATGATGATGATGTTATCCTAGCTGACACTTTTCTTGCTAATTTGGACCACTCACCAGATGAGGCAGTACCCCGTAGTGTTGATAATTTGTCTCGTCAAGAGTTGGTTGAGTTGCAGGTTGCTGACCCTGAGTTGAAAGGTCTAGCTAACTCTGCTTGCAGTGAGGAAGAGTCAGCTGGTGCTTCTACTTGTTATTATGTAAAGTCAGGAGTACTTATGAGGAAGTGGAGACCCCCAACAGCATCAGCCGACTGTGAATGGGAGATTGTACATCAAGTTGTCATCCCTCGTGTTTGTAGGCAGGATATCATTAGAGTGGCTCATGATTCCAGTTTGGCAGGACACCTTGGAGTGAGGAAGACTGAGGCACGCATTTTGGAACACTTCTACTGGCCAGGTATCTTCAGGGATGTTTCCTGGTATTGTAAGTCTTGTCACACCTGTCAAGTTGTGGGGAAGTGTAATCAGACTGAAAAGGTTGCACCTCTAGTTCCCATTCCTCCTTTTGAGGCGCCTTTCACCCGTGTGTTGGTGGATATTGTGGGCCCTCTTCCTAAGACTTCTTCTGGATTTTCTTATGTGTTGACCCCGATTGATATAGCTACTCGTTATCCTGAAGCCATTCCACTTAGAAATATCTCAGCAAAGAACGTGGTTAAGGAAATGCTAGGGTTCTTCACAAAGTTTGGTCTGCCCAAGGAGGTACAGTCAGACTGGGGAAGTAATTTCATGTCAAATGTTTTCAAGCAGTCTCTGAAAGAGTTGGGCATCACCCAGATCACCTCTTCAGCTTACCATCCCCAGACCCAAGGAGCGTTGGAGAGATATCATCAAACACTCAAATCGATGCTCAAGAAATACTGTTTGGAACACCAGAAAGAGTGGGATAAAGGTCTTCCATTCGTTGTGTTTGCCGCAAGAGAATCTCCAAATGAATCACTGGGCTTCTCACCTTTTGAACTACTGTTTGGCCATGAAGTAAGAGGACCCCTTAAGTTACTCAAGGAATGCTGGCTGTCGGAGGAAGATGACGTCAACCTGCTGGAGTATGTGATAAAGTTCAAAGAATGGCTGTCCACTGCTTTACAGCTGGCGAGAGAGAATTTAGGGGCTGCTCAGGAGAAGATGAAGACTTGGTATGATAAGAAGTCCAGGTTACGCCACTTTCAGCCAGGAGATCAGGTTTTGATTCTGCTACCAGTTCATGGGCAACCTCTTCAAGCCAAGTTTAGTGGCCCTTACTTCGTGGAGAAGAAACTCAATGATGTCAACTATGTCATCGCCACACCAGATCGTAGAAAGAACAAGCAACTATGTCACATCAACATGCTAAAGTTATATCACAGGCGGGACGAAGATAATCCAGTCTGCACTGTAGCTGTTCCACCCGAGTCTGCAAGTGAAGCTCTCCCATGCAGTATGAGCCTGAGTGATAGTTTGGGGAAGAATCCTGATATCATGAATGATCTCCAGACTAAGCTTTCTCATCTACCTCCCGAGGAAAGGCAGGAGTTTTCGGCATTACTGCAGGAGTACCCGCAAGTGTTCCGTGCCACTCCGGGAAGAACCACTGTGTTGATGCATGATGTCGATGTTGGAGACGCAAAGCCAATTAAATTGCCTCCTTACCATGTGAACCCAGTGAAAGTTCCTCTCATCCAGAAGGAGCTTGGCTACCTGTTGGACCACAAGATGATTGAGCCCTGTCAGAGCGAGTGGAGTTCTCCTGTCACTCTAGTCCCTAAGCCAGGTGGGTCACAGCGGCTTTGCATCGACTACAAACGTGTTAATCAGATAACCAAAACAGACACTTACCCTCTCCCTCGTGTCGAAGATTGCATAGACAAGATCGGAAAGGCTAGGTACATAAGTAAGTTTGATTTGTTAAAGGGATACTGGCAAGTACCTATAACTGAACGTGCTAGGGAGATCTCATGTTTTGTAACACTAGGAAAGAAAATGTTATTGGAGATTGCTTATCTAGACTTTAGACAGATTGTTTTAGAGTAATAAGAAATTTCCTTTGTAAATTTCTTTTTCTTTGTGGGGAGGTGTTACATAGCCTATGATTTCATCATCCTTTGTGTAATTTTAACGCACAGTATGCTGCATGTTTGATCACGAGCGTGTTCTGCCTCAGTTCCCCCCTTCTACCGTTATAGTAGAGTAAGTCGTTCTTTCTGTTGTTCAGAACGGGATTGTCAACTCTTTGTCCCCATGGCTTCATTTGCGCGTCCTTCTTACAAGTTGTATCAAGCTTTGCCGGCCCCTATATAATGAGCTCAGTCTCTGCATCATTGCCACTTAGATCTACTCCTCATTTTGTTCACATCTCTGTCCTCCCCTGTACAGATATTATTATTGTGAGTGCTCAAGAAATCTCCAAACATCTAGCAGCTGTGTGTAATTTGAGTATAACTGTTGTATTTTTTCTTGTACTGTGTAGCATAAGGTTAATTCTTAGGCCTAGTTAGGTTTTTGATTAATGTTGGGTTATGTCAGTCATTTTTTATAATAGTTTGTATCTGTAATAATTTATCTTGCATTAACTGAGCATTACCCGGTGTATTTTCATTTTATCAGGGCTGACTTAGATAAATTTACTCTTGCTAATTTCGTGTTAATAGAGGCTATTGCAGTCCATATATTTAACCTGTTTATTTGCCATTACATTATCCTTATGAGTCCTGAATGTTTTGTTGTTAGTTTGTGCATTAAACTTTAACTTGTAATTTTACCTAACTCTTTTGTTTTGAACCTGGAACTTTACGGGACAGTAGTGACTCTTAGTATTCTCACTTAAAGTGTACGTTATCTTTCTCTGTTCCGCAACAATATATATATATATATATATATATATATATATATATATATATATATATATATATATATATATATATATGGCTACTCAACACTGAACCTCGGAGTCCCCTCGGGGGGGGACTGCCTGGAACCACTGATTCACTTCTTCTTCATTTGTGCAACATTCACGGCCTTTCCTCAAACTTTCGCTCTGTTGAGCACCACCTTTCCTCCTCTAAACCTCACCTTCGCTTTCTAACTGAGACTCAGCTGTCTGAGGGAACTGACAGCAAACCCTTTTCTGTATCCTCGTACTTTCTGTATACTCATTTCAAAGCCAAAGGTGGATGTTGTGTATATATACACAACGACTTATCTTGGTCTTGTGTTCCAGAACACGATTCTTCTGAATTCTCTATAATATGGCTTCGGCTTTCCTGTCATTCTCTGACTGAATATATCTGTGCTGTTTACCTATCCCCTAGTTCCACTGACTATCAAAAATTCTTCGACTATCTTACTTCTACGATGGAACACATTCTGTCCATTTATCATTTCCCTGAAATCTCCATTTTAGGAGATTTCAATGTTCACCACCACCTTTGGCTCTCCTCTCCTTTCACTGATCCAACTGGTGAACAAGCCTACATCTTTTCTATCCTTAATGACCTAGTGCAGCTTGTACAGCACCCTACCCGTATCCCAGACCGCCTTGGAGAGAGCTCCAACATACTTGACCTCTTCCTTACAACTAATCCTTCTGTTTACACTGTTAATCTTTTCTCTCTGCTGGGCTACTCCAATAACAACCTTATCACCTTAACCTGTCCTATCACTCCGGTACAGCCTGTGGACCCTTCAAAGAAACGTCATCTGTGGCACTTTGGAGGTGTGGAGTAATACTTATTTGATTTTCCGTGGAATGATTATTGCTTCCATGGCCGGGAGCAATCTGAGTGTCCCTTACGCATTATGGAGGTTATTCTTTCGGGCATAGAAGGATATATTCCTTTCTCATATCCTTTGTCAAACGCAAGAAAGCCTTGGTTTAACCCGCCCCGTCCCGACCACTTTCTCACCAATGGTACCCCCCAATCCCGACCATTTTTCAACCCTTTTTTTTTTTGCTAAAACTTTCGCTTTTGGTCAGAAACAATGGTCAGTCACAAAGAAATTGTTCCCCGGGGTCCATAATTGCCCTAAACAGGTATGCCTTGGTCCCACCTGGCCCCGTGCTCTCCATAGGTGGTCTGAGCCTCTAACATTTTCAGTGTTTTATAAGTCTGGGAAACCAATGAAAGTAAGTAGATATGTATTTATTACAAACATAAAAACATGTGATAAAAGAGTAAATTGGATTTTATACAAAAATAGAGCAGAAATAAGCATTGTACCATCGTCCAAAACGAGCAAAATCGGGCATACTGGTCACGATGAATCGCTAATATTCGAAAATCATGATACATATCATTTTTTTTACTTACATAATACTTCTACAATAACATTATAACAGTTTACATTTTATTGAACTGTTTTTACGTATTCACAGGCCTTTCGATAACATTTAGCGTAATGTTAGCGCTTATTTACGTAGTGAGTGAACTCGCTGTGACTGTTGTTTCAACTAGTATTGTGTTTTTTATACTTACATAATACTTTCCTAATAACATTATACACTTTTCAACTTTATAGAACTGTTTTGAGATAATTTCAGGCCTTATGTAAATATATAGCATAATAATAGCGTATAATAATACACACGGTGAAGTCGCTATGACAACTATTTCAACTTACAACCTATTTTTGTACTTATATAATAATTCTCCACTAACATTGCACATGTTTACACTTGATATAATTGATATCACATAATTTCAGACCTTATGATTCAACTGAGCGTCATATTATCGCGTACTTACACAGAGAGTGTTATCGCGATATCATTTGTTTCATCTTACACTAGTAATCAACTTATAAAATACCTTACTATGGTCAGACTCAAATATGAAGTCCGTTTGGGTGGGGCCCGCGTGGGGATTTCCCTCTCTACAGCTCTGCCAAACCTCCTCTCTCTCTCTCTCTCTCTCTCTCTCTCTCTCAGTTGATTGAGAAAGTTTTTATATATTTATAATTTGTGTTTTCTTCTATATTGTTTAGACCTTTTTTCCACACCACCGCTGAGGTAAAAGTCTTGGCGCGTTTTTTTTTATACAGGTTTCCTCAGTAGGCATAAGTCCTCTCTGATCTTTCTTCTAGAAAATACTTGTTCACATCGTAAATAAGTTCTTTCTCCCGACTGTGGAGCACACGAGAGCGAGTCGGAGTAGCTGCCATCGTGGGTGGGGATCAGGGAAGAAGTGACCGGTCACCTGTAGTCTGAGGTGGGTGTTCTTGACCTCTGGCAACGTCGGAAAGCGACGTTGTCACGTGGTGTGGAATTTATACAAATCATTGCTATTATCCTAAAAAGCGACACATTCATAGCACTATATAGCCTTATTTAATATATTTAATAAGTACAGAATATTTAATATACAATTTCAGATAGTAAATAGCTGACATATGACAGAGAGAGAGATAGGTACTGGGGTTGATGCGGCAGGGCTGTAGAGAGGGAAATTCCCTCTCGGGCCCCACCCAAACGGACTTCATATTTGAGTCTGACCATACTAACATTACAACAAATTCCACTTTATATAATTCCTATCACATACTTACTGACCAGAATGTGGGTGTACTCGTGACATCAATTATTACAACTTACACTATTGTTCAACTTATACGTTTTATTCATGCTAACATTACACCCGTTTCCACTTTATATTCTTGCTATCACATATTTACTGACCAGAGTGTTATACTGAGCGTCATATTTTCGCAGATTTACACAGTGGGTGTAGTTTTGATATCACTTCTTTCAACTTACACTAATTCTCAACTTATACTTTACTTTCCTGAAAACATAACACCCGTTTCAACTTTATATTTGACTTAGCACCTACTGACTGGCCTTACCATTATAATGAGTGTCATTTCGCCATCCCACTCAGTTTCAGTAGTGTAGGAAATTATGGTACTCTTTGAAACAAGGCTGAAGGAACAACGCAACATTGCACTCGACACACTCGTACCTTGTGTCTTTTCTCTGAGTGGATGGTCTGACTGTCGAGTGCTTACATACATGGCAGCAACGCTGGGGTTTACGACGGTTTGGGTCGGAAGGGATTGCGCTGGGATAGTGGCGTCCTGCAAGACGTAGGGGAGTCTGAGCAGCTATGGGGGTGTGGGTGCGGTGTGTGGGTCTGTCCTGGGCATGCTTGGCGATTATTTCACGTGCCAGCTCCCTCACAAACCCCTCAAAGGTCTCGGATACTCCGGTGGTCATTGCGTGCACGTAATGGGCGTTCAGGACCGTGATGTCGAGCAAGTGGAAAAAGAGTTTCTTGTACCACTTCATCGTGGTCCTGGCACAGTCAACACTTGAAATCATCGAGCCTGACTGATCCACTTGCCTCATGTTCAGATTATAGTCCAGTACAGACTCGGGTTTCCAGACGTTGCGCCTCCTCTCGCTACGGTGATCCACGGAGTCTGTGCGGTGCATCAGGGGGCTGTGAACAGTTGATAGGAGGCAAACTTTCCTGTTGTGGTTCCACAGGGTGGCAAGGATGTTATTTGCCTGGAAGGAAACCACCTCGTTCTTGTCAAGTTTCCTCCCTATCTTGACCATATGGCGACGGTTTCTCTTGACTGTACCACAGACTCCGGTGTCGTGTTGGTGGAGGAACCTAGCGAGAAGAGGGCTAGTGTACCAGTTGTCCAGGTACAACACATGACCACGATGAAGGTACTCTTCTATCATTGTCTTCACCACGGCCCCAGAGAGTCCTATACTCTATACTTCTGTTATATCTGTCTGTGCGCCCGTGTACAAGACTATGTCTTGCACATAACCAGTCTTACAGTCACACATAACAAAGATCTTGAACCCGAAACGGTGTCTCTTGCTGGGTATGTACTGCCTAAAGGAAATATTGCCTCTCCACAACACAAGACTCTCGTCTATGACGAGGTCTCTGTAGGGATAAAATGAGGAGCGGAACATTTCCCATAAATGATCAAATACCAGCCTAATTCTCCTCATTTTATCTGTGTTATTTGCATTGGCTGGATCTTCTGCATCAAAAAAGTGGAGGCGGCCGAGAATATACTGAAATCGGTTACGACTCATCACCTTTCCAAAGAAAGGTGTGAGGATGATTGGGTCAGTTGTCCAGTAGGCAGGAATTTGGTTTTTCCTTACCACACCCATCAAGAGAACCAGGGCCAAAAATAGGAACATCTCTGAAATTGTAACGGGATAGTCATACTGTTGGGAATGCCTGCTCGTGGTTCCCAAACGTTCACTTTCACGGCGCTGTGATTGTGAAAAGATATTAGTCTGTTCAACTATGCGCCCCACAAACGCCTCACCAAAGAACAAGTGGAAAAAATCCACCCTAGACGAACCTGCATTCACACCTGGAGCCGTGCAACCAGACCGCCACTCCTCAGTGAAAGGGTGAATGATAGGAGTAAAATTACTCCCATCTTCCCAGTTCCACGTGACACCACCGTCTCCAGCCACGTCCTCATCATCCCCTTCGTCAGGGTGGGAAGGTGAGGGTGGTGGGGGAGGTTGGGGAGGTGGAGAGCGGCGCCTCTCATCACTCGCACTTCTCTTCCCTCTCCCTTTTCCTTTACCCTTTCCCTTCCCTTTCCTTCCTTTCCCCACATCCTGGGGCTGTGGGGAGGAAGTTTGGGAATATTGTGAGGCGAAAGACGTGCTGGGGAGTGGCTCCACCTCCTCTCCCCTAGGCCTACGTGCACCACGTGCTCGTGCTGCCTCCCTCACACCACTTGCCCCTTCACCCCGCACTACCCCCACACCACTCTCACTTTCACCCCGCGCTGCCGCCACAACACTTTCCCTTTCACCCAGCAATCCCACCACACCACTTTCCACTTCCCCAGACAAAAGACTTTCACCATACCTTTTATGTCTTCTCGTCCCACCTTCTGATCCTCGGGGTGATATTTTTTCTTTTCCCAACCACGCGGCGATATCACGTCCTAAACCGCCGTCATCCTCATCGTCCTCATCCTCGTCCTCATCAGATTCGGGATGGAGAGATAGCCGTGCACGTGGTTGGGGAGCAGGCTGGCCTTCCCTTGCCTTACGGTATAAAGGAGAGTTGTGGTGTGGATGTGGATGTGATAGGAAGCGTTATGAGGAACACACTGAGGTGGTTTGGCCATGTGGAGAGGATGGAGGGTGAAAGACTGACGAAGAGAGTGTATGTGAGTGAGGTGGAGGGGGGAAGAGGGAGGGGGAGGATGAAATGGAGGGATGGGGTGGAGAGGTATATGAGAGAGGGGGGTGTGAGTTGGGAGCAGGGCAGTGAAATGGCGGGGGACAGGGCGACTTGGAGGCGATTTGTTTGTGGCCACCCCAAACGGGATTGAGGCGTCTGGCAATATATATATATATATATATATATAGTGCAACCAGATTGTGTCCCCCCCGCCACAGGGGGGGGACACAATCTGGACGCAGTATTGGGTGGTACTACTACTCTGCGGCCAGGTTGTGTTAGGAAGAATACTGCCACCATATCCCTGCGTGTCGTAAAGGGCGTCTAAAATGGGCGGGGTGAGGGGACTAGGGACCCTCTCCTCTGTTTTTCAGTTCTTAAAAAGGTACTGGCCAGAGAAAGGGATGGGAGACTGAGTTATCCCTGTACCCTGAGGATTGGGTCTATGAATGTGCATGGATGTAGTACGATTGAGGCAAAAAGGGAGGAGATTGAGAGAATGTTTGTGAGAATAAAGTTGGATGTGTTAGCTTTGAGTGAAACGAAGATGAAAGGGAAGGGTAAGTCTATGTTTGGAAGTGTGAATGGAAGATTGTCAGGTGTTGATAGAGGAAGGGCAAAAGAAGGTGAGGCCTTGTTAGTGAGTGTGGATGTACAGCAGTGTGTGACTGAATGGAAGGATGTGTCATCGAGACTGATGTGGGTGAAAGCGAAATTTGAATGTGAGTTGTGGGTGTTTGTGAGTGCATATGGGCCTGGTAGTGAAGGGGATGAAGAAGAGAGTCTTTCTGGAATGATGTTGATGAGTGTCTGCAGAGTTTCGGAGCGAATGTTAATGTGGTAATGATGGGAGATCTGAATGCTAGAGTGGGAAATGTAGCAGTTGAAGATGTACTGTAGTTGGTATGCATGGTGCGCCTGGAAGAAATGAAAGTGGGAAACGAATGATAGGGATGTGCGTTGAGCGAGAGATGGTGATTGGAAATACCCTGTTTGAGAAGAAAGATATTTATAAGTATACATGAGCGAGACAAGAGGGTGGAAGGGTTGTTGATAGAGCGTTGATGGACTATGTGTTGTATCCAGGAATGTAATAGGAAGATTGTTGGATGTGAGAGTTCTGAGAGGGGAGGGTGGAGGAATGTCTGACCACTACCTGGTGGAAGGGAAGGTAAGAGTAGGTAAGAGATGGATGAGAGCAAGGAGAGTTAGGTGTGGCAGGGAGGTTTTGAAATTGAGTGAGTTGGATAAAAGAGAGAAAATGATAGAGTATCAGGAGAAATTGAAAGATGAGTGGAACACAGTGAAAGATCAGGAAAATAACAGTGTAGAGGAGGAATGGCAGTTGTTAAAGAGTGCTGTGGTGGGCCATGTGGAAGAGGTGTGTGATGTGAGATGTGTGGGTAGTTGTGTAAGAAATGGAAGAGAATGGTGGTGCGAGGATGTAAGTATGGCTGTGGCTGAGAAGAGACGTGCATATGAAGTGTGGCTGCAGAAGAATGATGAGGTGTCAAAATAAGAGGTATAAGGAAAAGAGGAATAGGGCGAGAAGGATTGTGCGTGATGCTAAAGTGGCAGCAGATGAGAGGTGGGGTAGGCGGTTGACTGAGAGTTTTCAACAGAATAAGAAAATGTTTTGGAAGTTAAAGGGTGTGAAAGGGAGAGTCTGGGATGGAAAAGCGAATTAAAGCAGAGGATGGAAGGATGTTACCTGAGATTTTTTTTTTTATGTGTCTAACTCTGGGCATAGGCTTCACAGCCTGCTCCCAAGGCCCAGTAGTCCTCCTACATGGGCAGAGTATTTTGAAAGACTGTTAAATGTAGAGGAGGAAAGGGTGGCTGAGATTGTGGCAGATGTAAGGGTGCAAGGAATAAATGTGTTGGGAGAGTTGAATGATCCTTTGATCACGAAGAAGGAAGTGCAGGAGGCAGTAAAGGAGATGAAAAAAGGGAAAGCTGAAGGTATGGATGGGTGTGTTGTGGAATGCCTGAAGGGTGGTGGCGCGACTATTGCTGACTGGTTAGTAAGATTGTTAAATGTGTGCTTTGTGAAAGGTATGGTGCCAATTGACTGGGCAAGTGCTTGTGTGGTCCCGTTGTATAAAGGCAAGGGTGATAAGTATGAATGTACTAGTTTTAGGGGTATAAGTCTGCTGCGTGTTGTAGGTAAGGTGTATGGTAGAGTGTTAATTAAGGGAGTTAGAGAGGGTACAGAGGGAGTGATTGGTGATGAGCAGTGTGGCTTTAGGAGAGGGATGGTATGCGTGGATCAGGAGTTTCCTGTAAGACAAGTGTGTAAAAGTAATTAGAGAAAGGCAAGGATGTGTTTTGGGCATTCATGGATTAACCCTTTCAGGTCTCAGATAGGTCCCAAGGTCATATTTGACACGCATTAAAAAAAAAAAAAAATCCAAGGTTTGCAAATAAAGAAAAAAAATATTATATTCATGCACAAGGAAGTAATACGCATTTGCCTATAAAACATTAGAGCTCTAGTCGTCATACAAGTGCTGCAAAAATAATGGGAAGTTGAATAGCAAGTGGTGTGTGGTAGTGGGGTGAATATTGCCTTCTTGGTGGGTAGGTGATTTCTTGGTGTGTAGGCGACATGATTGCATTATTTGTTTCCGTGTTTTTCCATAAAAAATAGTGCACTATTATATGTATATTATATCTCACGTGATTTGTGAAAGATCCTTGAGATGTTTTCTTTACAAACAACAGACTAAACAGTTACAAGATCCTTATAAAACTATCACTTACTAGTTACTACTAATTTATTTTGCTTTGCTCTTATTTTACCTAGTACTGTCCAAGGCTGTGGGGGTGAGGACACTGGGGTAAGCCTACGAGCTTGCCTTTTGTATGTCATCATCATCATCAGCAGCAGCAGCCATTTGAGTACCCACTGCAGGACTGGCCTATCCTGACCGAAGTCGGGACGATACAGCCAATGTATCTCTCCCAAGTGGCTTAGGCTGTCTAGTAGAGATTGCATGTAGGGTGAAAAGTGCTTGTAAGTGTAATTGTAGTGTTAGAGTGGCTTTGGATGTGTGTGTAGTCTGTGAACCAAGTGTAATCGGCCTGCGCAAGCCGACTGGGTGCAAGCATACTTATAGTAAGCAACACTGGTTCAACCACAGGACCCCTTGTGTCCGCCAATGCAGTTCGTGGCCGGGTGAACACTCCCAAAGTTTATTATCCTGGCGGGGCGCGAATCCTGGCTCACCCGTGTACAAAAACGCACGCTGTACCACAGAGGCTCCCTTTTGTATGTACATATGTTTATTTAATTGTTGCTAACTATATCATCCTGTGTACTTACAGGCAGCAGTAGAGACAGTGATCAAATTATTAAGACCAAATTCATGGAAAGAAGCCAATATCCACCCAGTTCCGAAGAAAGGAAGTTCGTCTGACCCCTCCAATTACAGACCAATAACTGTCACATCTTCTCTTGGTAAGGTATTTGAAACTTTAATTAATAAGCACATTGTTAAACATCTTGAATCCAACAACTTATCTAGTGATAGACAATACGGTTTTCGCCACGAAAGATCCACCATTGACATACTCAATCTCTTAACTTATACCATCCATCAATCAATTGATCTTTTTGGAGAAACTCATGCAGTAGCTCTTGATATATCTAAAGCTATCGACAGAGTATGGCACCATTCCCTGCTGTCCAAACTCCCTTGCTATGGACTAACGTCTTTTGTTCCTTTGATTACTTCATATCTTAGTGACAGGAAAATAAGAGTAAAAGTAGATGGTGTATATTCCAATTTCCATTCAATTAACGCCGGCGTGCTGCAGGGATCAGTTCTGGCGCCAACTCTATTTCTGGTTCATATTAATGATCTCTTATCTGTCACCCACAATCCCATTCACTCATATGCAGATGACTCAACACTACATAGTTCATTCACACTCAGACATCCATTTACAGAGTCTAATATCTCTACCTCCCAACTCAGTACAGCCATCTCCATAAATCAAGATCTATCTACAATCAGTGAATGGGGACAAAACAACCTTGTCTCTTTTAATGCTAGTAAAACTTAATATATACAGTTTACTGATCGACAGATATTGCCAGATTCGTACATTACATTCAGTGCTACTAATATTCCCATCTCCAAAAGTATTGAAATTCTTGGTGTCTCACTTAACAGTGCCCTCAGCTGGACCTCTCATGTCAGATCACTTGCTAAAACCGCCTCAAAGAAACTTGGATTATTGTACAGAGTCCGTAACTTCTTCGCCGATGAGCAGTTAGCTATAATTTATGAGTCATGTGCGCTCTCAGCTTGAATATTGCTCACCCTTGTGGAATGGTTGTGGAGAGGTTGCATTAAGACAACTAGATAAAATTCAGAATAAAGCTGTTAGAATCATTAACAACCCTGCCATTACATAAAGACTACCTCCCCTGTAAGTAAGAAGGAATGTTGCCTCCCTTGCATTATTTTACAGATATTTTTTTGGCAAATGCTTAGACGAAGTTGCGTCCATGGTGCCACCTCTCCATGCCTTCCCTCGTGCTACACGAGCATCTGGTAGCGCTCATGACTGGAATGTTACTCAGCCATATTGCAGAACTTCTGCCTGTCAGAATTCTTTCATTCCCCGAACTGCATCTCTCTGGAACTCGCTTCCCCTGAGTTGTTTTCCTCCAAATGTCAACCCACAACTGTTCAAGTCTAACTGTTACAGATATTTTATGAACAGAGGACACCAGTAATTTGGTGTATGGATTATTTTTTTTTACTCATTTGTTTTTCCTTCCTCCGTTCTGTTACTTATAAAAAAAAGAATTATATCTAAAAAATGACGGTGTTATAAGTATAACCAGGAAATGTGAGAAACTCATGAAGTATAAATCAGAAAAAAGCAAGGAGATACAATCAATAATTTGTCAGTGAAAAAGGCAACACTCGCTGCACGTGTATGTCCGCCTGGTAACAAATAAATGCATGGTACGTGTATAAAAGGCTACAAAAACAACCTTAGAAACCTAAAACCATAAATCTGTATTTATTTTCCCTCAATCAGACACTCTAACACCCAGGATATGAATAAATATTGAGACATGCAATGCAGAAATCTCTTGCTTGCCTGTGACGCGGCAGGTATAGTGCGTAAGCGGGAGGCAGGGGTGGGGGATTGGAGGAAGAGTAGAGGGTGGAGGGTGGAGGGTGGGAGGAAGAGGGGTGGGTGATCGGTGGGAGGTGGGGGGGTGGAGGAAGGGGGATATGAAAGGGAGGAGGGAGGTGAGAGTTATGTATCCTCCAGAGCAGTAAAAATATATTGCAAACAATATTCTTTTGCTAAATGAACTGTCTGATACCAAACTAGTAAAAAATATTGCCAGATCAAACAGAATAATAGAACCAATACGTGCAACGCAACCCCCCACCATGATTAGCTCTGTGTAAACTATAATATTGTGATCTACACATGCCTGGTAGAAGCAGAGGGATCTGGGAAGCGGCTTGTATCCTTATTTCATTCACCAGCCTCACGCAAGTTTTCATTCATGTCTAAATATGCTGCCACGGGAGTGGCTAGGAGACCCCTACCAAGAAAGCCACTATAGTGGCCAGGAGACCTGAAAGGTTAAGGGAAAGTGTATAATAGAACTGATAGGGAGGCTTTGTGGACTGCTTTAAGATGGTATTAACTTGATGGTAGGTTACCAAAAGGGTTGAAAAGTTTTTATGTAAATAGTAAAGCGTGTGTAAGAGTGGGAAATACTGTGAGTGATTGGTTTCCTGTGAGAGTGGGGCTGCGGCAGGGATGTGTGATCCCGCTTTGGTTGTTTAACCCGCCCCGTCCCGACCACTTTTTGACCACTGGTACCCCCCAATCCCGACCATTTTTCGACCCTTTTTTTTTTTTTGCTAAAACTTTCGCTTTTGGTGAGAAACAATGGTCAGTGGCAAAGAAATTGTTCCCCGGGGTCCATAATTACCCTAACCAGGTATGCCTTGGTCCCACCTGGCCCCGTGTTCTCCGTAGGCGGTCTGAGCCTCTAACGTTTTCTATGGTATTATAAGTCTGGGAAACCAATGAAAGTAAGTAGATATGTATTTATTACAAACATAAAAACATGTGATAAAAGAGTATATTGGATTTTATACAAAAATAGAGCAGAAATAAGCATTGTATCATTGTGCGAAACAAGCAAAATCGGGCAACTTGGTCACGATGAATCGCTACCATTCTAAAATCATGATACATATCATTTTTTTTACTTACATAGTACTTCTACAATAACATTATACCATTTTACATTTTATTGAACTGTTTTTACGTATTCACAGGCCCTTTGATAACATTTAGCGTAATGTTAGCGCTTATTTACGTAGTTAGTGAACTTGCTGTGACTGTTGTTTCAACTCGTATTGTGTTTTTTATACTTACATAATACTTTTCTAATATTATTATACACTTTTCAATTTTATAGAACTGTTTTGAGATTATTTCAGGCCTTATGTAAATATATAGCGTAATAATAGCGCATAATAACACACACGGTGAAGTCGCTATGACAACTATTTCAACTTACAACCTATTTTTGTACTTATATAATAATTCTCCACTAACATTGCACATGTTTACACTTGATATAATTGATATCACATAATTTCAGAACTTACGATGGAACTGAGCGTCATATTAGCGTGTACTTACACAGGGAGTGTTATCGCGATATCATTTGTTTCATCTTACACTAGTATTCAACTTATAAAATACCTTACTACTAACATTACAACAAATTCCACTTTATATAATTCCTATCACATACTTACTGACCAGAATGTGGGTGTACTCGTGACATCAATTACTACAACTTACACTATTGTTCAACTTATACGTTTTATTCATGCTAACATTACACCCATTTCCACTTTATTTCCTTGCTATCACATATTTACTGACCAGAGTGTTATACTGAGCGTCATATTTTCGCAGATTTACACAGTGGGTGTAGTTTTGATATCAATTCCTTCAACTTACACTAATTCTCAACTTATACATTACTTTTCTGAAAAAATAACACCCGTTTCAACTTTATATTTGACTTAGCACCTACTGACTGGCCTTGCCATTATAATGAGTGTCATTTCGCCTTTCCACACAGTTTCAGTAGTGTAGGAAATTATGATACTCCTTGAAACAAGGCTCAAGGCACAACGCAACATTGCACTCGACACACTCGTACCTTGTGTCTTTTCTCTGAGTGGATGGTCTGACTGTCGAGTGCTTACATACATGGCAGCGATGCTGGGGTTTACGACGGTTTGGGTCGGAAGGGATTGCGCTGGGATAGTGGCGTCCTGCAAGACGTAGGGGAGTCTGAGCAGCCATGGGGGTGCGGGTGCGGTGTGTGGGTCTGACCTGGGCATGCTTGGCGATTATTTCACGTGCCAGCTCCCTCACAAACCCCTCAAAGGTCTCGGATACTCCGGTGGTCATTGCGTGCATGTAATGGGCGTTCAGGACCGTGATGTCGAGCAAGTGGAAAAAGAGTTTCTTGTACCACTTCATCGTGGTCCTGGCACAGTCAACACTTGAAATCATCGAGTCTGACTGATCCACTTGCCTCATGTTCAGATAATAGTCCAGTACAGACTCGGGTTTCCAGACGTTGCGCCTCCTCTCGCTACGGTATTCCACGGAGTCTGTGCGGTGCATCGGGGGGCTGTGAACAGTTGATAGGAGGCAAACTTCCCTGTTGTGGTTCCACAGGGTGGCAAGGATGTTATTGGCCTGGAAGAAAACCACCTCGTTCTTGTCAAGTTTCCTCCCTATCTTGACCATATGGCGACGGTTTCTCTTGACTGTACCACAGACTCCGGTGTCGTGTTGGTGGAGGAACCTAGCGAGAAGAGGGCTAGTGTACCAGTTGTCCAGGTACAACACATGTCCATGATGAAGGTACTCTTCTATCATTGTCTTCACCACGGCCCCAGAGAGTCCTATACTCTATACTTCTGTTATATCTGTCTGTGCGCCCGTGTACAAGACTATGTCTTGCACATAACCAGTCTTACAGTCACACATAACAAAGATCTTGAACCCGAAACGGTGTCTCTTGCTGGGTATGTACTGCCTAAAGGAAATATTGCCTCTCCACAACACAAGACTCTCGTCTATGACGAGGTCTCTGTAGGGATAAAATGAGGAGCAGAACATTTCCCGTAAATGATCAAATACCAGCCTAATTCTCCTCATTTTATCTGTGTTATTTGCATTGGCTGGATCTTCTGCATCAAAAAAGTGGAGGCGGCCGAGAATATACTGAAATCGGTTACGACTCATCACCTTTCCAAAGAAAGGTGTGAGGATCATTGGGTCAGTTGTCCAGTAGGCAGGAATTTGGTTTTTCCTTACCACACTCATCAAGAGAACCAGGGCCAAAAATAGGAACATCTCTGAAATTGTAACGAGATAGTCATACTGTTGGGAATGCCTGCTTGTGGTTCCCAAACGTTCACTTTCACGGCGCTGTGATTGTGAAAAGATATTAGTCTGTTCAACTATGCGCCCCACAAACGCCTCACCAAAGAACAAGTGGAAAAAATCCACCCTAGACGAACCTGCATTCACACCTGGAGCCGTGCAACCAGACCGCCACTCCTCAGTGAAAGGGTGAATGATAGGAGTAAAATTACTCCCATCTTCCCAGTTCCACGTGACACCACCGTCTCCAGCCACGTCCTTCGTCAGGGTGGGAAGGTGAGGGTGGTGGGGGAGGTTGGGGAGGTGGAGAGCGGCGCCTCTCATCACTCGCACTTCTCTTCCCTCTCCCTTTTCCTTTACCCTTTCCCTTCCCTTTCTTTCCTTTCCCCACATCCTGGGGCTGTGGGGAGGAAGTTTGGGAATATTGTGGGGCGAAAGAAGTGCTGGGGAGTGGCTCCACCTCCTCTCCCCTAGGCCTACGTGCACCACGTGCTCGTGCTGCCTCCCTCACACCACTTGCCCCTTCACCCCGCACTATCCCCACACCACTCTCACTTTCACCCCGCGCTGCCGCCACAACACTTTTCCTTTCACCCAGCAATCCCACCACACCACTTTCCACTTCCCCAGACAAAAGACTTTCACCATACCTTATATGTCTTCTCGTCCCACCTTCTGATCCTCGTGGTGATATTTTTTCTTTTCCCAACCACGCGGTGATATCACGTCCTAAGCCGCTGTCATCCTCATCGTCCTCATCCTCGTCCTCATCAGATTCGGGATGGAGAGAGAGCCGTGCACGCGGTTGGGGAGCAGGCTGGCCTTCCCTTGCCTTACGATATGTCACATACCGCGTTTTTCGGGGCGAAGGGACCTCCTCATCACTGCTACTTATTTCTTCCTCTGGCTGGACTTAATCGCGTTCTACCACATCATCGTTGAGTGAAGAATCACTATCTCCAGTGAAGGCTTCCAAGGCGGATGCAATTTCCTCGTCTGAGAGACCTTTCCGCGCCATGTCTGACCTGGGTCACTGCTAGCAGGTGAGTGACCGAGACAAGGGTGAGCGCGGGTCACGCGGGGTCTAGGACGCTGCCTGCCTGGTGGCAGGTAGGGGAGGCTTGGGTACGTGGGTGAATGGAAAATCTCGCGCGAATTTTGAAAATTGTGGAAATTATGAACCTTGCAATTGCAGGACGTTCAAGTACGTCAACGGGATTAGCTGTGACATAACGTGAGGACGTGGAAGTACGTCGACGGGACGCTGCGGGTTAATATTTATAAGGATGGTGTTGTAAGGGAGGTGAATGCAAAAGTTTTAGGTGGAGGTCTGAGTGTGGTGAATGTTGATTGTGGAGAGTGGAATCAGAAGCAGCTGCTGTTTGCAGATGATACTGCACTGGTGGCTGATAGTTTGGAAGGGTGTGTGAAAGGAGGAAATTGAAAGTAAATGAGAATAAGGTAAAGGGATGAAGTCTATGAGAGCGGTAGATGGTAGGAGGATGAATATAGTTTTGAATGGTAAGTTCCTTTAGGAGGTAGAGTGTTTTAAGTATTTAGGGTCACATGTTGCTGTGGATGGTAGAATAGATGCAAAAGTGAAGTTTAGAATGAATGAAGTAGGAAAGGTGCTGGGAGGAATGAAGGAAGTGTTTAGATGTCGTTCACTTAGAATAGATGTAAAAAGAAGGCTGTATGAGGGTATTGTGGTACAGACTGCGTTATATGGGACTGAAACATGGAATATGGGTGTAGCAGAGAGGAAAAGTTTGAATGTATTGGAGATGAGGTGTCTGATGAGTATGTGTGGAGCGACGCATATGGATCAAGTCAGAAATGAAGTGCGAAGGAGAACCGGAGTTGTTCGGGAGATGGCTGATCGAGTTGAGCAGAGGGTGTTGCGATGGTTTGGGCATATGGAGAGAACGGATAATGAGCGATTGGTGAAAGAGATAACTAGATCTGATGTGAGAGGTGTAAGGCTGGGAGGGAGACCACAAATAGGATAGATGGACGGTGTGAAGAGAGCATTGGATGCAAGAGGGATGTCTGTTGAGCAAAGAAGAGTGGCTGTGCATGACAGAAATAAATGGAGAGAAATTGTGAATGAATAAATGATGACGCAGCCCTGAGGGGATATTCTCCTGCATTTGGTCTGATCAGCTGATCAGGTCAGGTGCGGGTAAGGGGATGGGTCTATTATGATGTGGCAGAGGTAAACCAGCTCTGCTGTTGGGCCCTGCTGTGGATGTCAATGATTGCACTGCGCAGTTGACCCTCATGCGGTGTGGTGCGGTGAGGATCTATCACTTCTTCTCTTTGGGCCTATGATGTGAATGAATGTGTTTGAGTGGATGAGTTAATTGGAAGTGTGTCGTCCTTTCTTGGCTACCTCCCTTTCCTTGGGAGAAGCAGCCTAGGTATATAGATAGATAGATAGATCATCACCACAGCATTTGAAAATAAGGTAATATATTGCAGGTATAAGAGTTTTCCTTAACTGGTCTTTGAAACTAGAGCATTCTGCATTTGAAATCCTGGGAGGCAAATACTTCAGGATAGGGGGTTACCTGGATTACGTGCACGGAGTTATGCATTACACATTCGTTGAAATTGGGAAACATATATCTGAGTGTTAACTTCTAATATATCACTACCTCATATCATTCATTTTGCGTAATTCTTAGCGTGATATATATTTTATGTGACGTAATGGAGACACAGAAGTTTCACCATATATTCGCTAAGTTTTCATTGAATGTATATCAGTGCAGAGTGACCAAAGCAATCTGAAACTCTGCCATCACTTCTTGGGGCGACCATACCTGGAAGCAGCATCGACATACAGAGTGCTGCCAAACGCCTTGCAAGACACCTTGACCATAATGATTTTAAGGCAAGTTCTGGGTGGTTGTTCCAGTTCTGCACCAGGCATGGCATCGTCAACAAGGCAATAACTGGGAAGCTTTTGGGCATGGCCTTGTAGCATAAAGACGTTTCGTCGACGTTGTAGATCTCGTCCTTGGAGTACTGTCCCTCTTCAAGAAGCGCTCTAAATATCGCAGGATAGTCTCTCGCGGCCAGCTCATTGGCAGAGGCACGTTCACCAGACACTTTGACATGATGGAGTTCCTTGCGCTTCACAAAATGGTCCAGCCATCCAACCAATGCCTTGAAAGGTTTGTCCACATTTAACTTGCGAGATGCTGCCTTGTAAAAGAGCTGGGCTTGGTTCCAAATAGTTCTGCCGTTCAGTGGAACACCTTCCTTCTCCTTCCTCATTATGAAGGTGGCAAGATACCGTTCCATTAGTATCATCGCATGATTTCCCACCCGCAAACGGCCGTCGAGGTCAAAGGCACCATATGTCTTCACTACAGCCCTTATGGCATCACAGTTCTTTCACACTGTTCTCACTGTTGATTCAGCCAGTCCCAGGGCTTTCTCAGTGGCGGTGTTTCCTTGTCCCTCCTCCTTTATCTTGATAATCTCTAACTTGGTGGTGTGCGTCAGAAGTGTCTTAACTCTTGGGGCTGGCACCACATGTTGTACCTGACAGGCTAGCTGTAGAGAGCAGATCCGCATTGTACACAAGCCAGGACTGTTATGGTGCGCCCGCCGCCTTGTACCCCAAGCTGCGCAGTCGAATGCCCGGGAATTTCTGCACATCAACATGACAACACGTGATGCATTGTGCGAGCGGGGGTCGTGTATTAATAGAAAATGGCGTTTTTGAGCCACTACTTGCCTCTACCTCGTGATCTGTGAATTAAACTCATGCATTCAAGGTTTTTGGTTATGATTTTTGGACACTCGCGCACAATGGGAATCGCGCACTGTGATGATACGCACTATGTGAGCTTACTGTACTATAATAAACATGTCCAGAAAAAAGGGTTACACCTCCATACATTATGATTCAAATGTTCTGTGTCTATAAATAAGTGTAGAGAAATAACAACACATAAACAACCTTTCACATTTAAAACTCTCAAAGCGATAGGATCTTTCATTTATTCTTACAGTATCCATGTGATTTTTTCGACTTAAGAAAAACATTGTGCTTAAAGGATTAATGGAAACTACATGAAATCCCTCTGATTAGGAAACTATTCCCTTAACTCTAATAAAATCACACAGCGGTAGGAAGAATGATGTAAAAAATCTTTGCATTAAAGTAAGTTAATAAAACTCGATATCACTTAACGCTGGTAGGGAAGATCTTGTTTAGTGATAGGGTTGATAAATGTTATACCTATATCTCAATCTCTACAGTTCGTAAATTATCTTCTGGGCAACATAAATTGTTAGATACCCGCAGAAATAAATTTAAATTGTCACTGAAATTGTGGAATTATCCAAATATGTAAAGAATGAAGATTGAATGTCCAGAACATTAAACAATTTCGTGAGAAACCAAGACTATATAATTCTGATTCTTATGTAACCAAACTTTCGATATTACACAAAGGTAATATCCAAGACACAATTATGAGGAGTTTCAAAAATCCACTGCAACTACGAGTACAACACTGAAGATGACAAGGCGTAGCGATGTTGTATAAAAAAAAAAAAATAGCCAAACGACGTTTTGAAAGCAATAGACGCGGTGAAGAAACGCTATTGTTTTTAATATAATTCATATTTATTAGTTGGAGACTTTAACATTTTCTTTTTTTCTTTAGAAGAGGTCTCTCATAAACTGAACACAATCATATGCTTTTAGTAGAGTGGTGGTGATAAAATCGTAAACATATCCAACCCCTAACCTAAATGTCCAGAGTTCGATTCTATCATCGACGACATTTCAACAGGAAGCATACTCGCCACACAGCCGAGAGGTGCCGAATTTGATTCCATAAACTGCGATGGAGCAATCGGTAGCAAGACGACCAGGAACCAACAGGCGAAGGCATGGATTCCTTTGTAGAACACGAAACTTTGTAAATGAATCTTGCATACTTTACTATTTTCTTTAATTAAAACTGAAAATAGGGATCTGCATTTTTAATCGACGGCCGTATGCTGTACCGCCCAAGTGTAGAGAACTAGTCGGGTGTAAGCTTTCCCTTCAGGCTTATGTGCATTTTAGGTTAAGACACGACATCGGTGATTCATCTGATTTTAGAAGTAAACGGACAGTGTACGAGTATACTGTATACACACAATGAGGGACTGATTTTCTCCATCAACGACGCTGGAGGAGGTTATGTATTCATCCTTGCTATTTATTCGGTTATTCATATAAAAAGAAGCTTTTGATTCAGTGAGATTTTTTGGATATATGGGTCATAGGCCATGGAAGAGCTAATAAAACTTTGATGATGATCTGAGTTCGAGTCCCGGTTCAGGACTGTTCTTATTTGTCTACAAGATATTTAAAAATGCCACTGATGGATTTCAATGAACTTTTGTGGATATGTACAGTAGACCACAAGCCAAGGAGTTCATTAAATTTTGGTGATTATAGCTGTCTGCTACAGACATTGGCAGTTATGCGCTCACCGAGATTCCATAACTTTAGATTGTTGAACAGCAAGACAGAGTCGTAAATACACACACACACACACACACACACACACACACACACACACACACACACACACACACACACACACACACACACACACACACTGCAATTCATACGTGCAACTTATAAAAATATATGAAAGGCAGAGAGGAGTCAGTAATGTAAGTATGTACTGTAACCTGCAGTACAACTAGAAGGCACCCAGAGGATGTATACCTCCGCCAGTGCCATTGCAGGATCCGGATCTGGATCCAGATCCCCCCCCAAATTTAATCAATTCTTTTTTGGCCCATGGCTCACCTTCCCACAAAATTTCATTGAAATTCATTGAAAACTTTTGGAGATATCGAGTCGACAAACAAACAGACAATCTTAAGTGCATACATAACCTCCTCCAACTTAGTTGGAGGAGGTAAATATTATACACACGAGAGAGAGAGAGAGAGAGAGAGAGAGAGAGTAGGAATTATGCTTCATGTTGAGAAGTAGATAACTCACGAGGAGAGAAGAGTAGTAGAACTGAAGTTCGAGAGTAGAAGAGGATGACAATGAGAAAAATTAAATGAAAGCAGTGATGGAGAGGTTTGGGGTGAGAGAGTAACACTGACACTGAATCTGTTGAGGCTAGTAGTTCTGAAACACATGTCGCGGGGAGGGGAGAGAGGTTGAAGGGATTGCAGAGGAAGTGAAGGGGACTGGGAGAAGGAAAGTGAGGAGGGGATGGAGGAGGATTAAGATGAGGTGGGTGACTCCGCTGTGAAATATTGGTTTGTGTGGAAAGTGAAAGGAAGTAGGCTAAGGACGGGGTAGATGGATCTGTCCCTCTTTATTAGACGGGGGTGTTCACGAGACAGGCAGATAAGGTGGAAGGTGGCAAAGGTCGATAGGAAGGCAGAAAAGAAGCCAAGCAGGCAGATAGGAGAAATGCTGGTAGGTAATATTGGTAAGGGAAGGAGGAAGGTAACGTAGAAAGCACGAGCAAGCAGCAAAACAGACAGGGAGAGAGGCAGGCAATGAGAATGGCAAGCAGGCTAGGTACGACACAGAAGGCATGTAGGAAGACAGAAAGGTGGGAAGGAGGCAGGAAGAAAGGCAAGAAAATGAAGGCAGGGAGATTGGCAGGTAGGGAAGGCCGTAAACAAGTAGGTAGGCAAGAAGATCGGGAGGCAAGGAGGCAGGCAGGGAAGCCTGCAAACAAGTAGGTAGGCAAGGAGGCAGGTAGGCAAGGAAGCAGCCAATGAGGCAAAGAGGCAGGTAGGAAAGGAGGATGGCGGGCAAGGAGGCAGCCAGGCAGGCAAAGAGGCAGGCATGTTAGAAGTAGGGCAGGAAGGGAAGGGAATCAGAGACAGGAGGGGGAGGCGGCAGAGAGGCAGGTAGCGAGTAGGTATCGAGTCAAGCAAAAGGAGACCAGGAGAAGGGAACATGTACACGTTCATATTCACACACACACACACACACACACACACACACACACACACACACACACACACTGGCTTTTAATACTCACAGAAACAAACAGACAGGTTAACAGGGAGTTATGGGAGGCAATGGTGGGGAAAGAAAGTGGCAGAAACAGATAGGAGGAGCGGAAAAAGCAGAGTTAAAGGAGACAGGATAAGATTAAAAAGAAACAGATTGAGGGAAAGAAATAAAGAGTGAAGGAAAGGCCGGCGAGAATGACATGACGAAAGGAAGGGAAGAAAGAAATGGGAGAGTAAACGGGAAAGAAGAGGAGGAAGGGAAGGAAAGAATGAACGGGGAGGGCTATAATGTGGGGAAGCATGAAAAAGGAAAAGTGGGAAAAGCGGTGGAAAGAGGAAGAGAGGGAAGGGGAGGATTAAAGAGGGTTAAACAAGGAAGGAGATCAAGAAGAAAGGAGGGGATGGCGGGGGAGGTAGGAAGAAAGGAAGGGAGGATGAAGTCAGAAGGAACTTAGATTTATATTCCCTGGCTCTCCTTTTCCAATTTTTGGATCGTATATATGCATGGGACAGTGCATTTCCTTAGGCCTCAGCAATTTATAGGTGTGAAAATCTTTTGGGATAGAGAAATGCGTCAGGATGTAGATTTTTTTTTTTCAAATCTCATTTTCCAGATCTCATTGTAAATACTGCCATTTTATATATATATATATATATATATATATATATATATATATATATATATATATATATATATATATATAATAGAGCCATCATACTTATGCTCAAATATGTTTGATTAGAATAGGTAAAAATTTTACTTAGCACCCAAATCAACCGATTCACACTCTTATATATGGTAACTTTACCTAGTAAACTTTTTCCTACCTAATTTAGCCCAGTAATTTACATTCGTGTCAAAACGAAGTGGATGCTTCAGTGAAGAAATTAAGTGAATATATATATATATATATATATATATATATATATATATATATATATATATATATATATATATATATATATATATATATATATATATAAACTGAGAAGCACCATTTCTTTTACCATTACTGTAACTTACAGTACATGGTCACACAGATGCTGTTAAAAATACAAATCTAACCAACCATTTACCAACACTGACCTTGATCTACAGTAATATGTGTAATTCCAGTCATATAATCTAATCCTGTATAAATACTGTTCTTGTACATTGTTCTTACTTTGTCTAAAACATGAGGAAAAATTATTGCTGTACCCACCAAAGTTCTGGTTGTTTTTCATAATCATAAACATATGTAAGCACCCAGTGCAACATGATTTTTTTTTTCCGTGTCCGACTCTGCGCAAAGGCTTCAGGGCTTATTCCCAAGTCCCAGTAGTTCTCCTTGGGGCCCAGTAGTCCTCCTACATCTCCACATGTCACCACTTCGGTACTAACACCCACCGTCCATATTGAATACATGCTAGGGCTGTCTCATACAGGACTGGTATACTGTATTACCTATACATACATTTATTTTGCAAGTGATAAATATGAAGAAACGCCTCATTTTCAAATGTGTCGATCTTTTTTTCAAGACTTTTCAGTGATATGATTGTCACGCTGGGATATTGCTGGACTGAAGGCAGGGGCATATTGGCTTGCCCACAAATAAGACAACTACTGCACTGAGCTGGATAACGCATAGATTCTATCATCGTTAGTTTTAAAATCCATTGAGGAATAATTGCACAAGTACTCTGATACTAGCTTGGAAGCATAATGTATCATCAGTAACTCCAAATATCGTGCGCCACATTGCAACCAAACCAGTGCGGAAGTTTTATTTATTCACATTCGCTTATGCCATACAAAAAGGCCTAGTCTTGTAAAATTTTCTAAATAGCCCTGTATTTCTCATTTGTTCTAACCTGCTAAAGAAGATTTGATTCCTGACTTGCTCAATACCTATGAATAAAACAAAAATAATATCTTTTTAACTACGAGCGAGCGAGCACAGCGAGCGATGCTATGTTTACGTACAGCTGAGAAATTAGCGGCCCGGCACGACCCGTCCCGGCCAAACACAACACGGCCAGATCATGATGGTTTTCAGAGGCGAATAACTTTTCTACTGTGTGAGACAGAGAAGAGATTTCTTTCAACAGGTAGTAGATACATTAAATAAATTTTGTTTTTAGCTAAAAATGTACTCATGAAACCAAAGAAACCTCTTCGAATCCCAGCTTTCTAAGGGAATGTGTCGAGAGCTTTAATTGACATGATCCACTAAGAAATCAAATTACAAAAGATTTCCTGTTGTAACACTGTTTTCTTGCATGAATTCTGACAATTATATATAGGATATTACGCTCATGATTTTAAATGGACTTTTTTTTTTCTACGTTTGGGGGTGAAATTAGCAAGGGTAATGGCCCTATTTCTGGGCGCTATCGTTCGATCAATAGCCAAGAACGCAGTTCATTGACAGGGCAAGTCGAGAGCAGAGAAATGAACACTGTATGTCATAAATTCTATGGTGCCTCGCTATATACACATCCAGGGAAAAAACGCGGGGGTGAAATTAGCAAGGGTAATGGCCCCATTTCTGGGCTTTATTATTCGATCAATAGCCAAGAACGCAGTTCGTTGACAGGGCAAGTCGACAGCAGAGAAATGAACACTGTATGTGATAAATTCTATGATGCCCCGCTATATACACATCCAGAGAGAAAATGTGAGAGTAAAAAAAATGAGAAAGTTAATACTTTACCTCAGTTATTCTTCTGTTACTGTTCAACAGCCTCACCAGAACTTTTGAAAGTTTACACCAAGGTGAAATTACGAAAATAGGCTGATGTATAAACGTTCGCTCGCTCGTCACGCAGTCACAAAGCGCACTTCACTGGTAAATGTAAAAGTCTGTTGCACGGATGGGGAACCTCTGTTGACGTTTACCCACCTGTCGCATTCCAATACTATTTTATGCCACAACCTGGTGACGGAAGCCTAGCGTGAATAACAGATGTATTTATGGTGCGATAAGCAGGAACATCAGACGTTGTTGATCGATATAACGGAATTTTATACAACGGTCCTAATGGGAAGTTTCACAAACACAGGAGTTGCCTTTTCTTATGGCTATCTGTCATTGGGCCTAAACCCCTGGTCATTAAGCCATATTATTATTTACAGTTTTACATATAAACATGTTCACATACATATACATATACTATACATCTATATTTAATTATATACATATAAATACACATACGTATATACACAGATATATAGTTAGATAGATTGATAAATAGATAGATAGACAGACAGACAGACAGATAGATAGATAGACAGAGAGATAGATGCAAAATAACCACAGGAGAATGAAAGAAGCGACAGTGAGTACTTTCGGATATTATATCTTCAGACAGAGTGTGACAGAAACGTAAAGGGTAGAAATCATTTATTCACACCCGCAGCAGGGAGTGGTACACAGAACAAAGGATGACCTGAATTAAAACTGATCGATTTCACAGAACAACAGGTATAAGACTTTTTTTTTTTACTGTCGCTCCTTTCATTTCTCCCGTGGCTATTTTGCATACATAATTATCTTCACGGTGAAGTTTCTGCGTACACACACACACACACACACACACACACACACAGATATTGTATATATATATATATATATATATATATATATATATATATATATATATATATATATATATATATATATATATGTATGTATGTCTATCTATCTATATACCTAGGCTGCTTCCCCCAAGTAAAGGGAGGTAGCCGAGAAAGGACGACACACTCCCAATTTACTCATCCACTGAAACACATTCATTCGCATCTTAGCCTCAAAGGGGAGAAGGGACAGATCCTCTCCGCACCACACCGCACGAGCGTCAACTGCGCAGTGCAATCAGTGACATCCGCACCAGGGCCCGACAGCAGAGCTGGTTTACCCCTACCACATCATAATAAACCCAACCCTTTACCCGCACCTGACCTGATCAGCTGACCAGACCAAATGCGGGAGAATATCCCTTCAGGGCTGCTTCATCATTTATTCATTCACAATTTCTCTCCATTTATCTCTGTCACACACAGCCACTCTTCCTTGCTCAACAGACATTCCTTTCACATCAAACGCTCTCTTCACACTATCCATCCATCCTATTCGTGGTCTTTCTCTCAGCCTTACACCTCTCACATCAGATCTAATTATCTTTATCACCAATCGCTCATTATCCATTCTCTCCATATGCCCAAACCATCGCAACACCCTCTGCTCAACTCGATCAGCCATCTCCCGAACAACTCCAGTTCTCCTTCGCACTTTATCATTTCTCACTCGATAGTCACCTCATCTCCATTACATTCAAACTTTTCCTCTCTACTACACCCATAATCCATATTTCAGACCCATATAACGCAGTCGGTACCACAACACTCTCATGCAGCCTTCTCTTTACATCCATTCTAAGTGAACGACATCTAAACACTTTTTTCATTCCTCCCAACACCTTTCCTATTTCATTCATTATAAACTTCACTTCTGCATCTATTCTTCCATCCACAGCAACATGTGACCCTAAATACTTAAAACACTCCACCTCCTCCAGCAACTCACCATTCAAAACTATATTCATCCTCCTACCATCTACCGACCTCGTACACTTCATCACACTACTCTTATTCTCATTTACATTCAATTTCCTCCTTTCACACACCCTTCCAAACTCCTCTACCAACTGTCTCAATCTCTCCTCTGAATCTGCCACCAGTGCAGTATAGTCTGCAAACAGCAGCAGCTTCATATTCCACTCCCTACCATCAACATTCACCAGACTCAGACCTCCACCTAAAACACTTGCATTCACCTCCCTTACAACACCATCCATATAAATATTAAACAACCAAGGTGACATCACACATCTCTGCCACAGCCCCACTCTCACGGGAAACCAATCACTCACAATATTTCCCACTCTTACACACGCTCTACTACTTACATAAAAACTTTTCACCCTTATTAGTAACCTTCCATCAAGTCCATACAATCTTAAAACAGTCCACAAAGCCTCCCTATCAATTCTATCATATGCTTTCTCTAAATCCATGAACGCCCAAAACACATCCTTGCCTTTCGCTAAATACTTTTCACACACTTGTCTCACAGCAAACACCTGATCCACGCATCCCCTCCCTCTCCTAAAGCCACACTGATCATCACCAATCACTCCCTCTGAACCCTCTCTCTCATAATTATCACTCTACCATACACCTTACCTACAACACTCAACAGACTCATACCCTTAAAGCTAGTACATTCATACTTATCACCCTTGCATTTATACAACGGGACCACACAAACACTTGCCCAGTCAAATGGCACCATACCTTTCACAAAGCACACATTCAACAGTCTTATTAACCAGTCAACAATAGTCACTCCACCACCCTTCAGGCATTCCACAGCACACCTATCCGTACCTTCAGCTTTCCCTGTTTTCATCTCCTTTACTGCCTCCTCCACTTCCTCCTTCGTGATCAAAGAATCATTCAACTCACCCAACACATTTATTTCTTGCATCCTTCCATCTGCCACAAGCTCAGCCTCCTTTTCCTCCTCTACATTTAACAATCTTTCAAAATACTCTGCTCATCTCTTCCTTACTGCATCAATCTCAATTAACATCCTTCCATCCTCTGCTTTTACTCACTCTTCCTTTCCAGACTCTCCCTTTCGCACCCTTTTCACCTCCTTCCAAAATATTTTCTTATTCTGTTGAAAATTCTCAGTCAACAGCCTTCCCCACCTCTCATCTGCTGCCACTTTAGCATCACGCACAGCCCTTCTCGCCCTGTTTCTCTTTTCCTTATACCTCTCATATGACACCTCATCCTTCATGTGCAGCCACACTTCATATGCACGTCTTTTCTCAGCCACAGCCATACTTACATCCTCGCACCACCATTCACTTCTTTTTCTTACACCACTACCCACACGTCTCACACCACACACCTCTTCCGTATGCCCTACCACTCTTAAACAACTGCCATTCCTCCTCCACACTGCCATTTTCCTGATCTTTCACTGCATTCCACTCATCATTCAATTTCTCCTGATACTCTATCATTTTCTCTCTTTTACCCAACTCACTCACTTTCAAAACCTCCCTGCCACACATGACTCTCCTAGCTCTCACCCATCTCTTACCTACTCTTAACTTTCCCTCCACCAGGTAGTGGTCAGACATACCTCCACCCTCCCCTCTCAGAACTCTCACATCCAACAATCTTCCTATTACATTCCTGGACACAACCACATAGTCCGTCAATGCTCTATCAACAACCTTTCCACCCTCCTGTCTCACCCATGTATATTTATAAATATCTTTTTTCTCAAACAGGGTATTTCCAATCACCATCTCTCGCTCAACGCACATCCATATCATTCGTTCCCCATTTCCATTTCTTCCAGGTACACCACGCATAACAACTACACCTTCAACTGCTACATTTCCCACTCTAGCATTCAGATCTCCCATCATTATCACATTCACATTCGCTCCAAAACTCTGCAGACACTCATCAATATCATTCCAGAAAAACTCCCTCTCATCTTCATCCCTTTCACTACCGGGCTCATATATACACACACACACATACACACACACACACACACACACACACACACACACACACACACACACACACACACACACATATATATATATATATATATATATATATATATATATATATATATATATATATGTATATAAAATCTCATCTCATCAGCCGTTTGACTGTCCACTGCAGGACCGGCCTATCCCGACCGCAGTGGGTACGATACAGACTATGTATCTCTACCAAGTGGCTTATGCTGTCTGGTAGAGATTGCATGTTGCGTGAGAAATGCTTGTAAGTGTGATTGTAGTGTTGGAGTGGCTTTGGACGTGTGTGTAGTCTGTGAACTAAGTGTTATGGCCCATGCAAGCCGACTGGGTGCAAACGTACTTTATAATATATGACGCTAGTTCAATCACAGCACCCCTTATGCCCACCAAAGCAGTACATGGCTGGAAGAACGCTCCCAAAGTTTATTACTGTGGCGTGGGGCGAACCCTCGTTCTCCCGTGTACGGAAACGCCCAGTTTACCACTATACCACAAAGGTTCCATATATATATATATATATATATATATATATATATATATATATATATATATATATATATATATATATATATATATATATATATATATATATATATATATATATATATATATATATATATATATGTGTGTGTGTGTGTGTGTGTGTGTGTGTGTGTGTGTGTGTGTGTGTGTGTGTGTGTGTGTGTGTGTATACGGTAAAAAAAAAACAGTTAAGAAGTCACATCACTCTGAACAGTCTGGTCTCCCTTAAGAAAACCAACAATTTATCATTCATAATAATATCCCCATCATCCAGGATGGTGGAAACTGTGTAGGGGACACCTGCTATGCTGCAGTAATTTATAAGTGTAGCATATTTACGAATTAATGGTCGATGGTGCAGGATATGACTGACAGATATCACTGTGCCACAAATGTTACATTGCAGTGGAAATTTTCTTACAATATGAGGTTCGTATGAGTTAATTATTTGCGATCTATTCACAGGCATGCCAACACTATTTCTTCCAGGCAACTGTGACGATTGGTAGTATCCCAGTCCCCCAGATATAGCTTGCAAGATTGAACATTTAACTCTGTCCACAGACCCTGCCACAGAAGATATACCGATTTCTTTCCAGGGATAGACTCGACCATAGATCACGAGGAATGTTCTAAGTCTACTTGAGTTCCTCAGCTGACTTTGCACGTAAGTTAGCCATTTCATTGCCACAAATATGACAATGACCATGTACCCATATCAGTGCGAAGGACTTGTCGAATGAATGCAGTTTATTAACGATGCGGCCCTGGATCTCATGGGAATCTGTAATGCAAGAAGCAATTGCCTGAATGGCTAATTTTGAATATGAAAATATGTCAAATGAGTCATGTCTTGAGTTTAAAGCATAGATTATGGCTTTGTCAATCACAAAAAGGTCGAAGGTAAACATGAATGTATTGAGTCAAAAACCGATACCTGAGGGCTCATTCAGTCGACCACACACTAGCATCCACATTCACTCGACTTGGAGCCATCGGTGTACAACTGGTGGGACCCCAAATGATGTACTATGATGTTAAGAAACAAGTGGTGGACCTCCACCTTCAGTTCCTTAGTCTTTGATACTCGGAGCCATGAGACATCGACCGTGAAGTTGGGCGGCTCCCAAAGTGCTATATTTTTAACTCACTGCATCCCATTGACGTGTCGATACATCACCACGTTTTGTCATGGTGACACCTGTTGACGTATCCATATGTTTTGCAATTGCGAAGTCAGTCTTTCGCGCATTTATCAAATTTTGCACGTGATTTTTGGTAGGCATACCCGAGACACCTTCCTTTACCCGAGGCCAGGCAGAGACAATGCCTTACCGCACGTGACCTCCCCCCCTCTGCACGCCATCGTCTCGGCAACTCATCTGTTACCAGTGACCTGGCCAGTAAAGACATGTCACACCACGGTACGAAATTCAAGGCGAGAGTGATTCCCCAGTCAATGACAATGTGGAGGACAAAGATTACGTGGCACCTGAGAAAGAAAAAAGCAGAAGTGATGGAGCGGTAACATCGCCAAAGGAAGGTGTGGTATGTAGATATGTTCAGTGAGTGAGGTAACTCTTATATCGTGTATATTATTGTGTGAAAACCAATATATTCTTGTACTACATGTAAATTCGTACCAAATGAACAAATATCAACCTATTCTGAGTGGTTTGCAATAGTTATTGGTACATAGAAAACGCGACACCCGCAGTGCGACTCTAGAAAACACAGTAGGCTACCAGGTGTATAAAGGGTCTCCTGTTTAGACACTTCTAAGATCAGGTGAGCACGTTTTGGGGCATTTTCTAATGTTTCTCATGTTTCCAATATTTCCAGTGTTTTAGGGAAAAAAAAAAAACGAAAATCTCCCGGGATTGGGGGGAGGGGGGGTCAGTGGTAGAAAATCAGTCAGGAAGCAGCGGCTTAAGCACCAACTTGTCACAGTCATTGAGGTCCACACCAACTCCAGAATCAGTGAGTGGAGGTGACAGCAATTGGCCAACAAACCCTTTGCATAAGTTGGCGGTGTTGTCTCACGGGGACGCAGACCACACTGCGGATATCATTTCTTCTAAATGTCCTGATGCTGTAGGACAGCAGCAGGTGGTCGCAATGTATACAGAGGGGAGGTATATTTGCCTCCACTTCCATGTGAGCTACATGAGTACACCTCAAGGCTCCAAAACACATTCACAAACATTTATTCTGTGACACATCCAGTCTCCTCATTGTGGCATCAGATGCCGACCCACATGCCTGTGAGTCATAGTCTAGCTTAGATCTCATAAGGGACTTATACACCATTAATAAAGATTTCTATCAGCACCCAAAGTAGTACACGCTAGTTACTTAAGGACATTTAACTGTTTATCACAACGAGAAAACAAATTATTAACATGAAATTTAAAGTTCAAACAATGATCAAAATGGAGGCCCAAAAACTTTATAGAGATCTGAAAAGGTACGACCTGATTATCCAGAACGAAACACAAATTAGGAATGTTATGAGTCGTAAAAACTACAGCAGCGCACTAAGGGATGGAAAACTTAAGTCCCCACTGCCAGGCCCACTGGTGGATGGAATCAAGGGCTGCTTGAATCCGACTAGCCGAAAATTGTGCACTACGGGAAAAGTGCCACACTGCACAATCATCAGCACTGAGTGAGTACTCAAGATTCCTTGGGATGGGAGCTAATGAAAAAATATCGTTGATCATAATACTTAACAAAGTGGGACTATGCGCACTTCCCTGAGGCACCCTGTTTTTATAGATAAATATATCTGATGTTACATTATGGGGCAATTTGACAGAGAATATGCTGTCCCTTTAGAAGCTGGAAATAAAATTGCCTTTTAAACCATAAGCATTGAGCTTCATTAGTATACCATGTTGCCACATTATGTCATCGGCTATATGGATGTCCAAGAACACCCCTCTCATGACTTTTTTATTGGCAAATGCCTCTGAAATACAATGCTCCTAATTCATTAAATTATCTAGTGAACTTCTGTATTTACAGAAGTCACATTGTATATCATTTAACAATTACTTCGATGTTAACACAAAAAGATACCTGTTATTAACAATTCGTTCCATAACCTTACATAGACAAAAAAAATCAACACAATAGGACGAAATGAAGTGGGATTCATAAGACGACCAGTCTGTCTAGGTATTGGTATGATGTGCACAAAGTACCATGAGTTTGGGAACATTCAGAGGCCCAAAGCTCATTGTACAATGCTGACATCTTACTTAAGTTGTTTTGATTAACCCCTTGGCTGCGATCGACAGGCTGCAATATTCCATTTAAAATCCACAAAACGATTTCAAAAGCTGTGCCCTGTATTATGGCGTGAGTACTTCAGGTACTCATTCGCCCAAGCCTGGGCTTGTCAGGTCATCCTTTTAGCATCCTTGACACTTCATCACGCATTACGTAACCACATGAGCCCGGTTTACTTCAGGAAGTCATGGCGTCAACAGGTGGTTTACTGCCCTCAACTTCGCTTGGTGTTACCAAGAAGAGAGGTGCAAGAGGTCGCATTCCACAGAAAAGGAAGTATGCACCTACTAGCGACAGCGATTCCAGTGATTCTAGTGTAGAATGTACTGTAAAACCTCTGAAAAAGTAAGCCAGGACACAATGCTGCAAGTGGAGCCAACCCACCTACGGTACACCATTGTTACTCTCACATACTCGTCAACTTCTAACCCCTCTAGAATAGTGACTGAACAAATGTAAATAAATGACAGAGTGTAGGTGTAAGTGTACGTGACTAAAATATGAGGAAAATGAAAGTGTCTGGTGTAGGCTATGTAAATATCTTTCGTTGAGTTTAGCATCATTTACTGCTACGGAGTAGTTTTTACGGTTTAGTATCACACTGTTTTATATTAAAATGTTTAAATAATGGTTTTGAAGTCCTAAATGAAGCATTCAAGATAATGCAAAGAAGGTGATGCGTATAGTGGTCCATGGTCGGGACTGAAGTGTGTTGAGCGGCGGTGTGGGTGGTGGTGAATGACACAGCTACAGCAATGCGAAACGGACAGCTACAGTGATGCAAAAGTAATAATAATAATAATGATTATAATAATAATAATAATAATAATAATAATAATAATAATAAATAAATAAATAAATAAAATGGCGTTGCTTCCACCTCTCTTTAAGGCATCATAGGAGCATCTAAACATTCACATGTGTTCGTAGGTGTGATGAAAGGTTTTGCTTTCTTGTGTACGTTTTATATTTTTTTATCTTGTGTAAAATATGAAAATTGTTGCATTGAAAATGGGTAACTTTTGTGAAGTGAGGTGAGCAGCAGTGTGGGTGGTGGTGAGTGACGGACAGAGCTACAGCGACGCAAATAACACCTTAAATGGCGTTGCTTCCATCTTTCTCTATGGCAGTGTAGGAGCATTTAAACATTCACTGATGTGCACATAGGTAAGACGAAAGATTTCGCTTTCTTGTGCCTCTTTAATTTTGTCTTATTTTGTTTATTAATACTACAATTATTGCATTGAAAATGGGTAACTTTTGTGTGGACGCTGCAGCAGGGATATTGCTCTTGCCACCTTAATCGCAGTCAGAGGGTTAAGGTACTAGATCATACCATACATGACAGTGTCTGGTCTAGGATTGGTGTCTTTAACCCGCGCCGTCCCGGCGATGTGAATTAACGCGGCAACATTGCAAGGTCCCTAATTTGCACAATTTTCAATTTTCGCGAGTGATTTCGCGAGTGATTTTTGGCACGTATACACGGGAAACCTTCCTCTATTCCTCTACAAGATGCCAAGCAGGAACAATGCCTTACACCGCATAACCTTCCCCCCCCCCTTGCACGCCATTGTCTCGGCAATTCACCTGTTACCAGTGACCTGGCCAATAAAGACATTCAGGGCCAGAGTGATTCACCAACAATGTGGAGACAAAGTTTACATAGCATTAGAGGAAGAAACAGTCAGAAATGATGATCAGGTAATGTGGGAAAAAAAAGGTCATGAATGGTGATGAGTTAGTGAGTGAAACAATGCTTATAATGCCTATATTACTGTTTGAAAACCAATATACTCTTGTACTACAAATAAATTCGTACCAGGTAAATAAATAAATACTGTTTATGAGTGGATAAAATAGTTACCCTCCCATAGAACTCGTTTTCTTTGGTGCCAGCCTGTTAGAAAACCCAGTCAGGTCAGGAAGTACTCGCACCTAAATCCGGTATTTTAAACCTCAGGTGAGCGATTTCTTTATGAATTTTCGATGTTTCTCACCAAAAGCGGATGTTTGAGCCAAAAAAAAAAAAAAGGTCCAAAAACGTTGGGATGGGGCAGGTTAAAGGATTTATGGGAAAGGAGCAGTTCATCTATTATAAATTCTTGGTTGTACGAGAAGTCTATGTCTTCTATGGCAAAGTCTAATATTTGTAGGTCAGCTGTTGGAATGTTGGAAATGCTGATCGTACTTACATGAGAAAAACTCCTGGCGAGGATGTTATCTACGTTCATGGGATCGTCATAGATGTTATTATTCACCTGCAGAGTGGTAACAAGGATGGAGGGGCTTATATTACTTAGTATTTTAATGGTGGAGCAGACCTTACTTAAGGGTCTAAAACAATTCACCGTGGACACAACAAAATGCCATGAGTCACGTTTAGCCCTTTGAATAATTCCCCTTCCCTCAGCCCGTGCCTGTTTGTATCCAGCGAAGTTTTCCTCAGCAGGCTGACTATCAAGAATCCTGTATCGCCTATTGCATTTCCATACAGCTTGTCGGCAATCTGGCATCCATAAATGAGCTCTATGCATTCCATGAACTGTAGAAGTCTTGGAAATTGCAGTCTAAGCCATGTGTATTATGGAATTGATTAAATTTTAAACTTTTACATCTGTGGTCTCCCCAGATATAACTGAATTGTCGATCCTTGAGAAGGGTCCTCAATCTACTTTCTTATAGTTAAAGTTTGGAGGTGGTGGGTCTGAAATAATATTATGTGTATGAGATAGGTGTGCAGATGATTACTTCCCAAGGAGTCGTCACAAGGGTCCCACAAGAAATCTTGATGTATACCTGGGGAGTTCAGAGATAAAGCAAGAGCTGAAAAGTTACCACTGCGATCATCTACATGAGTCACTCTACCATGTTCAGAAGACAGAGGGACTGTAGTATTAGATTAGCTATTTACTCAAACCCACTGATAGTGATGGGCATTAAATTCTTCCAACACTAACTTATTTCCAGGAAGATGTTCAGACAGTGAATTCAAAGCACCACTACCAATGGGGCCATGTGGTGGACAGTGGAGAGAGCATATACTGTAGACAGATACATATTATTAAATTTTTATTTGCACGTGACAGCTTCCAAAGCAGAATTTAGAACCATTTCCATTTGTGGGTCTGATTTGTGCGTGTACAGTATATGGCAACTACGTGACCATCCTTTTTTCTATATGAGTGATACTGTTTGAACTGTGGAGGATCAGGTTGAGCCACCATGCACATCTCCTGTAAACCAATAATGTGTTGCCAGTGTATTGATAACAGGATTGCTGTATTGTGTGATTTATTCCCAAGAGTCCTACAATTCCACTGCAGCACAGTGAATCCGACAGTTTAACCTGTGGCGTCCCATCGACGTTCTTTAACGTCCACACGTTTTGTCACTGCCAATCCCATCGACGTACATAAACGCGATTCAATTGCAAGGTCCCTAATTTGCACAATTTTCAATTTTCGTGAGTGATTTTTGGTACTTATACACGTGACACCTTCCTCTACAAGATGCCAGGCAGGGACAATGCCTTACCCAGCATGACCTCCTCCTACCCCCCTGCATGCCATTGTCTCAGCAATTCACCTGTTATCAGTGACCTGGCCAGTAAAGCCACATCATGCCACAGTACGAAATTCAGGGCCAGAGTGATTCCCCAATCAATGACAATGTGAAGGACAAACTTTACATAGCATTAGAGGAAGAAACAGTCAGAAATGATGATCAGGTAATGTGGCAAAAAAAGGTCAGGTATGGTGATGAGTTAGTGAGTGAAACAATGCTTATAATGCCTATATTACTGCTTGAAAACCAATATACTCTCATACTACATATAAATTCATACCAAGTAAATAAATAAATACCGTTTATGAGTGGTGTGAAATAGTTATCCTCCCATAGTACTCGTTTTCTTTGGTGCCAGCCTGTTAGAAAACCCAGTAAGGTAAGGAGGTACTCCTACCTGTATCGAGTATTTTAAACCTCAGGTGAGCGATTTCTCTATGAATTTTCGATGTTTCTCACCAAAAGCGGAGGTTTGAGCCAAAAAAAAAAAAATCCAAAAATGATCAGGATTGGGGAGAGTCAGTGGTGGACAAGTGGTCGGGATGGGGTGGGTTAAAATTTACCAGGGGGGGGCAGTGTGCTTATGCCACCCGGTACTTGATGATGGAAACTTTCATATTTTCATCAACTACGCGGCTCACAGACTACCCCAAGGAAGAGCTAACCTTCTCTACTTCACTGAAGCAGGAGCAGAGAGAACATGAGGACATGTCTGCTTACTATGGGTGGTCTGATCAATTTAATAGACTTTTCAGACTTCGTTTTATGCCACACTGACTGAGGAGTCGCAGCAGCCTAAGAGTAAGAAGTTGTTACAGAGATGTCAGTAGGAGAATTTGGATGTTTAGGAGACTGAGACGAAGAGGGAGGGTAAAAGACATGAGGAACAGGGGCAGGGTCAGTCTATGTTTCAACAGAGCACATTGTAGGATGGGACATCACCATCGATGCAAAAGAGGTATTTGGCGAAGGAGCTGCATGCAACACCTTCACCCTCTTCCTTTCTTCGTAGGAGGACACCTTCACCATGCAGACCTCTCTCTCCACCTTCCACTTGGGACAATCCCTAAAGCAGTGGTTCTTAACCTTTTTTGAGTCATAGACCCCTTTGAGAATCTGGTGAAGGCTATGGACCCCTTTCCTAGAAAAATGCACACAAGCACATAAACACAACATTTTGCATAGAATGAATATACTTTATTTTACTGAAAACTACCTCACACAGTGTATGATATATACAAAGTATAAAACAATCTCTACAAAGAATTATGTTTCTCCTTTTCATGAATGGCCACTCGATGAAAAAAACGAAATACATCCAACTTGTGCAATATAAACAAAACAATACTTTAATTCTGCTCAAAAGTTCATTTCAATGAGAAGGTTGTTGTTTGGCTTGAATAAGATAAAATTGTGGGGTGGATTTTGACAAGGCAACATGCATGTCATCTATGACATCCAACTGATTTCGACTTTTCATTTTGATAGAAACAAGCGCTGAAAACCCTAACTCAGAGCACCCATAGCTTGCATTGCCAGACAAGGGTAGGCTAATTTCAACGAACACCAGAATTCTTCAAGACTCATCGAGTTGAATTCATTTCGTATCATTTCCTTTGTCCTCAGGTCGATGAGGTCATCTTTGGCAAGGTCTTCATCACTGATACAGTCTATGTCAGCAAGGAAAGGATTACAAATCCATGTTTCAACTTTAAGGTCACCTGAGCAGAAGCAACCTTTGAAAGAATTCTGCAGTGTTTCCAGATGTCTGCAGATTTCTGCCTGCAGAGAAATTGACAGGGCTTTGTCACTCTCGATTCCATCCCGCAGAAGCACTTCCTCTAACACTGGGAAGTTTGCACAGTTGTCTGCCTCCAATCCCCTCTTCCACAGTGGCAGCTTGGCCAGATGAGCTTGCAGTCATTCAGCAGCATTCATAATGGTGACTGCAGGGTCTTGAATGGAATGATTCACCCTATTCATATGGCCAAAAATATATGCCAAGTACGCTAAGCCATGAATGAACTCCTCCCTGTCAAACTGTTCTGAGAGTGGGCATTCTTTTCTCTCAAAAAAGTGAAACTTCTGCCCGAAGTTCAATCAAGCGCTTCAAGATTTGTCCTCTGGAAAGCCAGCGAACTTCTGTGTGGTAGAGAAGAACTTCATATTCTGCTCCCATTTCTCGACAAAATCTCATGAAAAAACAATGGTTTGAAGCCCTGGTTCTGATGACGTTGACGACTTTCACGTCAGTCGACAAGACTTCTTTCAGGATTGTTAGCAGAGTCTTTGATGCCAATGCATGCCGATATAAAAAAAAAAAAACAGTGGGTCACAATGACCTGAGGAGCTTCTTTTTTCACCAAAGCAGCAAAACCAGATGTGTTGCCAAGCATTGCAGGTGCTCCGTCTATGCGCAGTGTACCAAGATTTTTCTTCCAGTCAAAGTTTTGCTTGGCAAAGAAACTATTCGCCATTTCTAAGATGTCGATGGCCTAGTTTCCAAAAGGGGCTCATAAAATAGGAATTCTTCATTGATGACATCAGCATGCATACAGCAGATGTAAACCAGGAGCTGGCTGCACTGAGAGACATCAGTAGTTTCATTTAGATGCATGCTGAACGGAAATGGCGTAGCTGCCAATTCCTCCATTACTTGCTTCAGAATATTACAAAAAAATGTCAAAAGTTCTGGAGAGGATGACGTCACTTGATAAAGGCACTGCTTCAATTTTCTTCCTCGCTCAAAGCCACAAAACAGCTCAACCATTTTAAAGGGCACATGGCTTTACCAAGGTTTCTCCAATCGTATGCGGCATCTTTTGCTCGGCAGTGCAATAAGCAGCCTTGTAGGATGCTTCAAGGCAAGGTTTTTGTGTTGGGGCAAATCCAAGTTTTGGTAAAGTTCCAGCTTTCTCAAATGGAGCCTTCTTCGCACGAAAAAAGATCAACATTGTCCGATGTATTTTCAGGATCGACAGACGTGAGGTGCTCCCTTCAATGATAATGGGCCACAAGAAACACTTAGCTGCCAGTGCTATAAGCAGTGGCAGGGTACATTTTCTTTAATTCCTTTCAATCGCAAACCATTATAGAAGTCAAAACCTGACGATGATGACGATTGTGTTAGCTGACCAGGCGCTTTTTCGGTAGTTCTTAGGCAAATATTTAGCTTGGTTGAAAGCTAATGCTGCCAAACGGCATCAAGCAATATCACTAAATTATTCTCAATTGTTCTGACCTTCATGGACCCCCTGAAGCCCATCCATGGACCCCAGGTTAAGAACCCTTGCCCTAGAGGAAATGGAGTGAGCACCCTTGCGGTGAATGAAGCATACTGTCTCGGATGTGCAATGTTCAGCATCATGACCCTGGCATGCACTCCTGCCACGCACTGACTGGGAAACTTGACAAGCCTTGGCCAATGCCCATACAGTTGACATTTCAAATAACATAGAGGGTTGGAGATATATGGCTGTACATTGATAATTTCATAACCAACTTTGACCTGATGAAGAATCAGGTAATAAATCTGGCATCTATGACATCTTGATGAGCGAGTTCATATTTGATCTCGTCCTTACTCATCACCATGAGATCCTGCTAGTGATAACACCCTCGCAGGAAATCATGGAAAGCAGGATTTCGGCTCGACATCATTGCAATGAAAGTTGTGAAGCTTTAACAAATCCATTACCTGAGAGGAATTATGATTCTTTACAAGGAGGTCTCCATTAGCAAGTTTTATAACCTGTTCCACTTCACCAGCACAACCATCAATCACCTTAATAATGAAAGGATTAAGACTAGCCAGAGTAGTGGAACCAACTGCATGAAGAAAAACAAACAACACTATATCCACAGGCATGTCACATGGGGATCGAGTAAGGAGCCGTTTAATCTGCGGGCGGTCAGTCTGCCACAGTGAGGGGTCCGTACGACCACCTTCCCTCCTGAAGGTGGGAGGAGGCAGTAGGGTCATCCAACATAGAAACTACTTCCCCCGAAGAAAGATAAACAAATAGTAAGGGACAATAGACCTTAGGTAAAACATCTACATCTGAGACTGCACTCTCAAATTACTCTTGGGAGGCCACGTCTGAGTTTGTTCACACCCTAGGGCAATCAGTGGGGGGAACACTCCAGAGGCAAGTAAGCAAAAGCAACTTCAATTTAAAGTTACAGACCCCTTCTGTATCAAGCTATCAGGGAGGGGAGGAATATGAGAACTAGCTTATCCTAACATCAGCAGATGGGTGAAAAAAAAAAAAAAAATCTAATGCTGGTGAGGTAGCTCTACAAAGTTACAGGAGGAACTGCACAAAACACATCTACATTCTCTGCGACCATATATCAAAGTCGGAGTTGCCAGTGATCGCAGGGTAATTTAATTAGGAACTCAACCAACTACTCCTGGCTCCCACAGCCATATACTGTATGTTCTGAAATCCTTTCCATAATATATAGTGATGAAGAGGACATGAATTCTTCAGTTCTGTAATCATTAGTTATTATGCCAGTTTCCTAAATTGGTATATGACTTACTAAGTAAAATAATACAGAACAGTTGTTAGAATGTATAAAAAAAACAAGTGGTCTGTTAGCAGCCATCACATATTATTAGAAGTCTCGCTGCATGTTTAATTTCAAACACTTATCATTTAGTTATCAAAGTGATTAATGTTTCATCTGACAAATGCTGAAGAGAATATACCGGCTATACTTTATAAAAAAGGTACATTATATGAATCTGAAATCATATGAAGACGAGGCCACAGGGCAAAATCGTAAGTACCGATGTTTCCAGGAAGACAATAAAACTTGGTGCTGGCATGTGCAATCGATCTTCATCTGTTTCCTATAAACATATTGCAGCCACACAACTTCATGTTAGGATTATATATAGACATATATGTCTGAAAGTTTTATTTGACTAAAACTATATCAGAAGACACGACCGGGAATGTATGTAATCAGTTTTAACCCGCCACGTCCTGGCAGATATTTTACCAATGACCTCCTCCAGTCCTGGCAGATTTTCGTTTTTTTTTTTCCCTAAAATCTCTGCTTTTTATGAGAAGCATCGAAAATTCAGAAAGTGCTCAACTGAGATTAGAAATGCCCAATACAGGTGACCCTTCCCTTTCCTGGTACTGCACTCTCTCGAGCCAGGCTCCAGAGAAGACGTTTTCTATGGGAGCGGTAACTATTCCAAACTACTCAGAATAGGTAGATATTTATTTATTTGGTACGAATTTGTCTGTAGTACAAGTGTATATTGGTTTTCACACAGTAATATAGGCGATATAAGCATAGCTTCACACACCAAACACATCAACACACTGCACCCTCTTTGGTTATGTTACCTGCTCATCACTTTTGATAGTTTCTTCTTCTAATGCCACATAAACTTTGTCCTCCACATTGTTATCGATTGGGGAATCACTCTTGCATTGAATTTCGTACTGTGGCCCAACAAGTCTTTACTGGCCAGGTCACTGGTAACAGGATATGTGCCAAGACAATGGCATGCAGGGGGGAGTGAGGTCATGTGCGGTAAGGCGTTGTCCCCGCCTAGCTTCGGGTAGAGGAAGGTGTCCCGCATATACGCACCAAATATCATGTGTGAAATTTGAAAAATATGCAAATGATGGACCCTGCAATTGCAGTGCATATTTAAACGTCAACTGGAGTCACAGTGACAAAATGTTTGGGCGCACATGTATGTCAATGGGATGTAGCGAGTTAAGCAATGAAGACTGTTTGTAACGAGGTTTTGATGGTAACTTTACTTACTTTAGTGACTCCCTTCAACTTTATCATAATGAAGCTTCTCTTCCTCATGCTGAAGCTTCTTTTCCTCATTTTACTGAGTAAATATGTTCACAGAATTATACTTATGAAGAAAGTGATAAAGGAAGCACTTACAAAACAGTAGTTTAGTTGACCATATTTTTTTTTAAATTAAGTTCTCAGGTAAAGATTGGTAACACTCGGGAGTTTGTGAACTCTCCCATTAGCTTCATTGACTCTTGGTTAGGGGAATTATTTCATCGACCATACGGCTCTGATTAGCTTCATAAACCCTTGCTTGGGGAAATCACTCCATCGACTTTCAAGTTAAAACCCGGTTGCAAATCCTGCCTCACAGTCTCATTGATTCATCCATTTCCAATCCTCGTTTTCTTGCTCTTTCTCTTCCCATACTGGGCCACATTTTCATAAGTCTCTCATGTCGGCTGTTTCCACATGATTCGGTGAAAAAAGGCCTTTTTCACTGGGATCATTCCCATTCCTTCTAAGCTGCCATACCATCTCCTGGCAATTTCATCCCCTCTTTGTAATGTCAACTTCTGTACTCCACACCTGTGTTGCACATCAACATTCTCCATTATACCTTTTTAGTGTGCACTAGTTATACTCCTCATAACATACATCTCCTCAGCTCTCACTCTGGATTTTGATGCCTCTGCCCACCTATGATGGAGGAGGCATTAAGTGATTGGTTTGTTTGTGCATGTGTGGGTCCATGCATCTGTAACACTCCGGTGTGCATGAATCGCCTGAACCCATTGACGGATTTCCACCAAACTTTTGTCAGTATAGAGTGCAATGGAACAATGAAATGATTAGGTTACCAAGAGCAAGGGGCAAGGGGTCAAAAGTCTAGGTCATTCTACTTAGTTTATCTTTGTGGGTGAGGTAACTCCTGAGCCCCTTCACGGATTTACTCAGTGATAGAGTATGAAAGTGCGATGAACTGATTAGATCAGTGAGGTCAAGGGGTCAAACGTCAATGTCTTATTAGCGTGGGCGCAATATCCCCAAACCCTTCAGTGGATTTCAACCAGACTTTTGTCAGTGATATGCTATGAAAGAAAGATGAACTGATTATAGTATAACACATTTTAAGTGGCCCCTGAAGGCTGCGTCTGTCACCTGTGCCTTGCTGCCACACTTCCACTGACCTCTCGTAGGCCAGGGCTATTTTTAGGTGGCCTTGGTACAGCCCACTATTTACCCTCCCCCTCCCCTCTCACTGTGTGTGTGTGTGTGTGTGTGTGTGTGTGTGTGTGTGTGTGTGTGTGTGTGTGTGTGTGTGTGCGCACGCATTTATTATCATTATTATTATTATTATTATTATTATTATTCGACTTTATTTCCACACCACCTAAGAGGTAAAAGTCTTGGCACTTTTTTTTTTTTTTCAGAGGTTTCCCCAGTAGGCCTATTGTCAGTCCAACACTTGGAAACCGTGTAATTCTGGTTGACCCAGGTTTCATCCAAGTAGACAATGTCTTTGCCAGAATTCACATGTTTCTTCATTGCACTCAAAAATATGTAATGCCCATATGCAACATCACTGCGCTCCATTAGAAACTTTCTTCCATCTACCTTAGCATATTTAAACCCGATTTTCTTCAGAACCTTTCTTAATGTTTCTCTGCTGCCGGGGTAGGAAAGGTTCTCTTTAATTTCTTCATATATTTTTGCCAGTGTGGGTATCTCTTTCCTCTCGTAGAAACTGAGCACGGTTCGTCGTAGAACAACTTCATTAAATTCGTCAAAGAAATCAGCAATGGGTCTTGTGCGTTGCCGTTTCTTGGGAGACATAAATTCATTACTTTCTTCATTATCTCTTGCTTCTTTCCATATTCTTTTTATTGTTCTTTCGCTTACTTTTGTTGCCTTTGCTGTCCGTCAAGTAGCCTTTGATAAGGTGGTAATAAAATCCCCCTTCTCCTTCTCTCGCTGAAAATACTGGTTTACATTGTATATAACTCTTTTGGCTTGACTGTGCAGGTGTTTTGATTGAGGCTTTGGAGAGGCATCCATTGTCCTTGAGTGCAGAAGAATGAATGAAGCACGCAGAACAGGACAGGTGGTGTGTAGTGTATGCGTGCGTGCGTGTGTGTGTGTGTTGCGTGTGTGCGTGCGTGTGTGTGACACTAATCTGACCCAAATCTGCCTCGAAAGACCTGGCAGCACAGCATGAGCAACTCTGCCAAGTTGTTCAAAGTTCTTTGTAAGCTATAACAAAAAGCGATTCTTTCATAAAAACCTTATAGCTTTTTCTTATAAGTAAAACTATATTAGGCTGTACTAAAGCCATCCACAAATATTTTTAGATGACCTTGCCTGTATGGGAGGTCAGTTGGAAGTATGGCAGAAGCACACAGCTGACAGGCACACCTGTAGGGGCCGCTTTAAGCGTGTAGGACTATAGGTCAGCAAGATCAAGGGGTCAAGATCAAGGCCATATGGATGTGGATGCTATGCTATATCTCCTGAACCCCTGCATGGATTATGAAATTTTTTTTTGTCACTGATATGGTATGAAGGGATGATTAAATGTTACTGTCAGCAAGGTCATGAGGCCAAAGGTCAAGGTTATATGGGTTTGGGCGCGATATCTCCTGAATCCCTCGACGTATTGCCACCAAACTTTTGTCAGTGATACAGTATGAAGGGGATGATGAACTGTCAACAGTGTCAAGGAGTCAAAGGTCAAGGTCATGTGGGGTCATCTTAGTTTAACTTTAGTCTCATTTCAACCCACAATAAACCCTGTCATAGAGGTTATACGGCATGTCCATGCACAGGCCTAGGTGGAAACATACCAAGCGACTCATTGTGTTGACACCTTGGGGCCTGAGTTCCCGCTGTTTCAATTACATTTATTTAATTTTCATAAAGGGATCCGAATATTACAAATACTTAAACTTTTGATTGGCAAACTTGTATTTCATCGCCAAAGCTGGAAATAGCGCCGCTACTATTCTAATAGTGATGGTGGTAATGCCATTACTTTTTTTAGCCAGTAGCGGAACTGAGAGCGCCGCTACTTTTTGCCTGTAATCACGTGTTGCTGCGCTCCTCGCTACTCACGCGACGAATACAGGTCCGGAGTCGGTGAGGACATACAGATATGCCGACGGTTTGTTGTATTTATGAATGACGAAAAATAATACTTTCGTCAATTCTGACAATTAATGATGTTTGTTCTACATTACATCAGTAGTTTATTACTTATTATTTATTAGAAATGTGCAATAATAAGACAGAAATTTGCAAGTTAATTATCGATCAATTAAATTATGTAAAGGTAAATATGCATGTCGACCGTAAGCACTGTTGATTTTAGCCTTATTTTCAGTGCTTATTGTACAAATACGGATTCCTGACTACCTTTACGTTGTAGTATAAAGTTTACTGTGGCAGAATGAGGCTGTGGTAGAGGGGAAACCGGGTTGCTGGAGGTGTGAAAGTGAAAATTTGGTTACCCACCTTTGCAAGTCTCCACAAGTCCTTGGGTAGTCCACGAAGGCTCAACACCTGTCTCTGGAGAAAGCTGAATGTAAGTACTATCTGCTATACCAAGTATAATGTTCTAGGGTTAATCTCTGATTTTTGGCGAATATTTTCCTACAGGTACTCAGACCGCGATACAACCCCGCCACTCGGGGGAGAGCGACTGTACACGGCCGCGTTTAAGGGGTTAAGAGAAAGCCCCAGTTCGTTCTGACTTTCGTTTCCGTACATATCTTAAACAGGTATCGTTGAAAATGTAATAAATCTATATATTATGCATCAGTGGTAGGCCACATTATTTTGCCTTTCATTTACGTATGTTACTTTCAGTAGGTATACTAGATGACAGTGTAAAAGAACATTTGTTACATTATACAGTAAATAGCTTTTTCCTGTACCTTCGGCTCTAAGCTTCATTAAAGTGACACTGACATGTATATGATGTTTTTTTTTTTTTTTAATATAAGTATATCCTGTGTTATATAGCCTATGATTTCATCATCCTTTGTATAATTCTAACGTACAGTGTGCTGCATGTTTCATCACGATTCGCCTCGTGGCTTCCATAGTGACCAAGCTTCCGTGTTCTACCTCACTCCCCCCTTCTCCTCCCTTATAGTAGAGTAAGTCGTTCTTTCTGTTGTTCAGAACAGGAGTGTCAACTCTTTGTCCCCTATGGCTTCATTTGCACGTCCTTCTTACAAGTTGAATCAAGCTTTGCTGGCCCGTATATAATGTGCTCAGTCTCTGCATTAATTGCCACTTAGATCTACTCCTCATTTTGTTCACATCTCTGTTCTCCCCTGTACAGTTGTTATTATTTTTGTGAGTGCTCAGGAAGTCTCCAACCATCTAGCTGCTGTGTAATTTGAGTATAAGTGTTGTTGCATTTTTCTTGTACTGTATAGCGTACGGTGTTACTTTGTAGGCCTGGTAAGGTTTTTGTGATTCATGTGGAATTTTTGATGTCAGCCATTGTTAATAATAGTTTGTATCTGTAATAATATATCTTGCATTAACTGAGCATTATCCGGTTTTCTCATTTTATCAGGGCTGACTTAGAAAAATTTACTCTTGCTAATTTCGTGTTAATAGAGGCTATTGCAGTTAACCATATATTTAACCTGTTTTTGCCATTACATTATCCTTATGAGTCCTGAATGTTTAGTTGTTAGTTTGAGCATTAAACTTTAACTTGTAATTTTACCTAACTCTTTTGTTTTGAACCTGGAACTTTGCGGGACAGTAGTGATTTTAGTATTCTCACTTAAAGTGTTCGTTATCTCTCTCTGTTCCGTAACATAAATTTGGCGACCTCTTATCAGGATATTCAGGATATTATCATAAGGATATTGCTTGATATTTTGTGACTGTGATTTATTCATGATGTCTACTATTACTACGCTTGATGAAGCCAAAGATTTTTTGTCAAATGTGCAAACAGTGTGTGATGTAGAAAACAGAACAAAGAATGAACATAAGCTTGTTGCTCAACAATTGGGAATTGCTGTTCGCTCTCATCATTCTAAAGATCAAATTGTTGACATGATTAATGAAAGCTTGTTTAATGTAACTCCTCCAGATGAGCAAACGCAGATTGAAATAGCTAAGTTACAGCTAGCCCTGCATGAGGCTCGTGCTAAGGAGGCTGAGTTTCAGGCCCGTGCTAAGGAGGCTGAGTTTCAGGCTCGTGTTAAGGAGGCTGAGTTTCAGGCAAATACTAAGGAGGCTGAGTCTCAGGCTCGTATTCAGGAGGCTGAGTCTCAGGCTCGTATTCAGGAGGCTGAGTCTCAGGCTCGTATTCAGGAGGCACAGGCACAGGCTCAGACACAAATTGAACTAGCTAGGATTCAGGCAGACCATGAGTATCGCATGAAACAAGGTGGAACTGGATCATCTAGCTCTGATGATTTTGATGTGGCTAAAAATGTTAAACTTGTCCCTCCTTTTAATGAATCTGATTTAACAAAGTATTTTCAGTTGTTTGAGAGGGTAGCTACAGGTTTTAATTGGCCCAAAAAGTATTGGCCAGTACTCCTTCAAACTGTTCTCACCGGTAAAGCTCAAGTAACTTATGCATCTTTGCCTCAGGATCAATCTGATGATTATGATGTAGTTAAGAGCTTGATTCTTAAGGCCTATGAGCTTGTTCCTGAAGCCTATAGAGTAAAATTTAGGACAACTTATAAGCAAGATAAGCAATCCCATGTTGAGTATGCAAAAATCAAAGAAGATCTGTTAGAGCAGTGGTTAAATTCTAAGAATGTAAATTCTGATTTTGATAAATTTAAGCAGATGATTTTGCTGGTGGACTTCAAAAGGTGTATTAATAAAGACGTAAGCCTATATCTTGATGAGAAAGGAATAGATAATTTGTCTGATGCTGCAGTTTTAGCTGATGAATATGTTCTCAGTCACAAGAGATATTCTAAAGAAAAAAGGAAAGCTGAGAGTAAGTACGTTGCCTCTACTCAGAGTACAGGTAACAGGAAAGAGAATAAAGATGATGTTTCTCAGGAAGTAAATACCAGCTCCACCTCTAGATTTCAGAAAAGTAAATGTACTTATTGTAGTAAGCTTGGTCATGCTACGGAGAAATGTTTCAGGAGACAGCGTGATGTGAACAAAAAGGAGTCTTTAAATATTCAGTCAATTGGTCTAGTGTCCACCCTTGAGAGTTCCCAGAATTCTTTAACCGAGTTAACTGAACCTGCTTTGAGGGGTAAATTAAATTCTTATGATGGAGCTCCTCTTTTGAGCAGTAACGTGGGTGACACTCTCAAGAGTTCATGTGCTAATTTCCTGTCTGATGCTTTTGTCAGTCCTCTGGACAGTACTGACAGGAAATCAGTTAAAATATATCGTGATACAGATGCTTGCCAATCCCTTATGCTGACCAGTGTTCTAGGCTCTAATGTTAATTCCTCTGATGAAACCGTAATCTTACAAGTTGTAGAGAAAAATTATTTCTCTGTCCCTCTGTGCAAAGTGAATTTAGAGTTTGGTTTTGTTAATGGTTCCGTTATGGTTGGGTTGGTTGAGACACTCCCAATGTCAGGTGTAACTTTCTTACTTAGAAATGATATTGGTGGAAGTCAAGTGTGTCCAGCTCCTCAGTTGTCTATTGAACCAGTGACTGTGACCCAGGATTGTGATGTCCCTGATGTGTTCTCTGCATGTGCTGTCACTAGGGCTAAGTCTAAAGTTACTGGTGACTTAGAAGATAATGATGATGATGTTATCCTAGCTGACACTTCTTGCTAATTTGGACCACTCACCAGATGAGGCAGTACCCCGTAGTGTTGATAATTTGTCTCGTCAAGAGTTGGTTGAGTTGCAGATTGCTGACCCTGAGTTGAAATGTCTAGCTAACTCTGCTTGCAGTGAGGAAGAGTCAGCTGGTGCTTCTACTTGTTATTATATAAAGTCAGGAGTACTTATGAGGAAGTGGAGACCCCCAACAGCATCAGCCGACTGTGAATGGGAGGTTGTACATCAAGTTGTCATCCCTCGTGTTTGTAGGCAGGATATCATTAGAGTGGCTCATGATTCCAGTTTGGCAGGACACCTTGGAGTGAGGAAGACTGTGGCACGCATTTTGAAACACTTCTACTGGCCAGGTACCTTCAGAGATGTTTCCTGGTATTGTAAGTCTTGTCACACCTGTCAAGTTGTGGGGAAGTATAATCAGACCGAAAAGGTTGCACCTCTAGTTCCCATTCCTCCTTTTGGGGCGCCATTCACCCATGTGTTGGTGGATATTGTGGGCCCTCTTCCTAAGACTTCTTCAGGATTTTCTTATGTGTTGAGTCTGATTGATATGGCTACTCGTTATCCTGAAGCCATTCCACTTAGAAATATCTCAGCAAAGAACGTGGTTAAGGAAATGCTAGGGTTCTTCACAAAGTTTGGTCTGCCCAAGGAGGTACAGTCAGACCGGGGAAGTAATTTCATGTCAAATGTTTTCAAGCAGTCTCTGAAAGAGTTGGGCATCACCCAGATCATGTCTTCAGCTTACCATCCCCAGACCCAAGGAGCGTTGGAGAGATATCATCAAACACTCAAATCGATGCTCAAGAAATACTGTTTGGAACATCAGAAAGACTGGGATAAAGGTCTTCCATTCGTTGTATTTGCCGCAAGAGAATCTCCAAATGAATCACTGGGCTTCTCACCCTTTGAACTACTGTTTGGCCATGAAGTAAGAGGACTCCTTAAGCTACTCAAGGAATGCTGGCTGTCGGAGGAAGATGACGTCAACCTGCTGGAGTATGTGATGAAGTTCAAAGAACGGCTGTCCACTGCTTTGCAGCTGGCGAGAGAGAATTTAGGAGCTGCTCAGGAGAAGATGAAGACTTGGTATGATAAGAAGTCCAGGTTACGCCACTTTCAGCCAGGAGATTAGGTTTTGATTCTGCTACCGGAGCACGGGCAACCTCTTCAAGCCAAGTTTAGTGGTCCTTATTTCGTGGAGAAGAAACTCAGTGATGTCAACTATGTCATCGCCACACCAGATCGTAGAAAGAACAAGCAACTTTGTCACATCAACATGCTAAAGTTATATCACAGGCAGGACGAAAATAACCCAGTCTGCACTGCAGCTGTTCCACCCGAGTCTGCAAGTGAAGTTCTCCCATGCAGCATGAGCCTGAGTGATAGTTTGGGGAAGAATCCTGATATCATGAATGATCTCCAGACTAAGCTTTCTCATCTAGCTCCCGAGGAAAGGCAGGAGTTTTCGGCATTACTGCAGGAGTACCCGCAAGTGTTCTGTGCCACTCCAGGAAGAACCACTGTGTTGATGCATGATGTTGATGTTGGAGACGCAAAGCCAATTAAACTGCTTCCTTACCGTGTGAACCCAGTGAAAGTTCCTCTCATCCAGAAGGAGCTTGGCTACCTGTTGGACCACAAGATGATTGAGTCCTGTCAGAGCGAGTGGAGTTCTCCTGTCACTCTAGTCCCTAAGCCAGGTGGGTCACAGCGGCTTTGCATCGACTACAGACGTGTTAATCAGATAACCAAAACAGACACTTACCCTCTCCCTCGCGTGGAAGATTGCATAGACAAGATCGGAAAGGCTAGGTACATAAGTAAGCTTGATTTGTTAAAGGTATACTAGCAAGTACCTATGACTGAACGTGCTAGGGAGATCTCATGTTTTGTAACACTAGGAAAGACTTTTGCATGTTCTGTAATGCCACAAGGTATGAAGAATGCACCAGCCACTTTTCAGAAGCTCATGAATGTTGTAACAGAGGGTTTGGCAGGGTGTGTTGTTTATATTGATGATGTATTAATCTTCAATGACAACTGGAAAGATCACCTATGCCATGTCAGTAAATTTCTTGAGCGTTTGGTTCAGGCTAATCTTGTAGCTAATTTATCAAAGTGTGAGTTTGGTCAAGCTAAAGTTCAGTACCTTGGGTACGTAATTGGTGATGGACACGTTGCACCACCAGGAGCTAAGGTTCAGGTTATAAGTGATCTTCCCAGACCTAAAAGTAGGAAAGAGCTACAAAGATTTATGGGAATGGTAGGTTATTATAGGAGATTTGTTCTTAACTTTTCAATCCTTGTATCACCACTTACAGACCTACTGAAAAAGGGAGTTAAATTTGTCTAGACCGATAACTGTGAATCATCTTTCAGCAATCTTAAAGCTATCCTATTAAGTCAGCCAGTGCTCGCTACTCCAAATTTTGCTAAGCCTTTTAAGATGGCTGTTGACGCAAGTGATACAGGAGCTGGGGCTTTTTTGCTGCAAGAGGATGATCAGGATATTGAACACCCTGTATCTTATTACAGTAAGAAGTTCACTCCACCTCAAAAGAACTACTCAACTATTGAGAAAGAGCTTTTGGCCTTGATTTTGGGTTTACAGCATTTTTCATTTTATTTGTGTTCTGGTTTTGACCCCATAGTCATTTATACCGATGATAACCCACTGAAATTCCTTAGTAAGTTTAAAGATAAAAATCAGAGATTGACAAGATGGAGTCTACTTCTTCAGGAGTATTCATTAGACATACAACATGTCAAGGGGAAAGAAAATGATATTGCAGATTGCTTATCTAGACTTTAGACATATTGTTTTAGAGTAATAAGAAATTTCCTTTGTAAATTTCTTTTTTTTTTGTGGGGAGGTGTTACATAGCCTATGATTTCATCATCCTTTGTATAATTCTAACGTACAGTATGCTGCATGTTTGATCACGATTCGCCTCGTGGCTTCCATAGTGACCAAGCTTCCTTGCTCCACCTCACTCCCCCCTTCTCCTCCCGTATAGTAGAGTAAGTCGTTCTTACTGTTTTTCATAACAGGAGTGTCAACTCTTTGTCCCCTATGGCTTCATTTGCGCGTCCTTCTTACAAGTTGTATCAAGGTCTGCCGGCCCGGTGGCTGAATCGGTAGAGAGGCGGCTTGCAGTCCTGATGGACCCAGGTTCGAATCCTGGCTGGGGCAGGGGACAGTTTAAGGATTTGAATTTCATTAAAAGCAGACTTTCCTGATCTACCAGATGACCCGCCGACATGTCGTAAAAATACCCCCGCTAATACCAATACACCAGTCCTGTATGAGACAGCCCTAGCATGTATTCAATATGGACGGTAGGTGTTAGCGCCGAAGTGGTGACATGTGGAGGTGTAGGAGGACTACTGGGCCTTGGGATAGGCTACTGCCCCCAAGATATAGGCCCTGAAGCCTTTGCCCAGAGTCGGACACATAAAAAAAAAAAAAAAAAAAAAAAAAAATAATGAGCTCAGTCTCTGCCTTAATTGCCACTTAGATCTACTCCTCATTTTGTTCACATCTGTGTCCTCCCCTGTACAGTTGTTATTATTTTTGTGAGTGCTCAGGAAGTCTCCAACCATCTAGCTGCTGTGTAATTTGAGTATAAGTGTTGTTGCATTTTTTCTTGTACTGTATAGCGTAAGGTGTTAATTCGTAGGCCTGGTAAGGTTTTTGTGATTCATGTGGAATTTTAGATGTTAGCCATTGTTAATAATAGTTTGTATCTGTAATAATATATCTTGCATTAACTGAGCATTATCCGGTTTTCTCATTTTATCAGGGCTGACTTAGAAAAATTTACTCTTGCTAATTTCGTGTTAATAGAGGCTATTGCAGTTAACCATATATTTAACCTGTTTTTTGCCATTACATTATCCTTATGAGTCCTGAATGTTCAGTTGTTAGTTTGAGCATTAAACTTTAACTTGTAATTTTACCTAACTCTTTTGTTTTGAACCTGGAACTTTGCTGGACAGTAGTGATTTTAGTATTCTCACTTGAAGTGTTCATTAGCTCTCTCTGTTCCGTAACAGCTGACATTACTGGTACACAGCATAACCACTCAGACTGACTAATATTATCGAAAACAGTATATGGTGTATTGCTCTACCAGAGATTTTTGTTAACCTTTCCTTCGTCTACCTTTTTCTTATCCAAAGTAGCGGGAGCGGGAGCGCCGCTACATTTCGTATCAAGTAGCGTAACCAGTAACGCCACAACTTTTTCGAGCTAGTAACGGGAATGGGAGCGCCGCTACTTTCTATTAGTAGCGTTCCCAGCATTGTTTATCACTCATAATGTCATGTTCTTTATGCATTTCTTAAGCCCCCAAAAGCCCAGCACTGCATCTGGTGTCTCACTCATTGTACCCACCAATATTTACAGAAACTGATTTGTTTTCAAACTTTCTTATATCAGCAATCACACCTCTTTGAACATTCAGTGAAAGAGAAAAATATTCATAAATCCTTCGACTCTACACTGCAAGTGTCCCCAGCTGTCTAGGTGGGTACGTTGTGGAGTGGGGAGGTGAAGAAGAGAGGTCACTTTTGAAGCAGTGACGAGTCTGCATTAGAATGAGCGCTTGAGGTAAAACCCGTGGTGGGCTATCCTTGAAGGATAGGGTACCTGGGCAAGATGACACTGGCATCTCAGTTTCTCTGCCTTTGGCACTTTCACTTAGTTCTTTCCTTGCCTGAATGAGCAGCTTCGTAGAGGTGAGGGTGGCGTGGGCCAGACAGACGGCGGGGCTGACGAACAAGTTGAACGAAGGCAGGACCAGAACTAATCTTTACATATCCTTCTGTGACATGCGGTTGACTGCCTATGCCATCTACTAGTCTCCCCTATGCTTGGGTGACACTGTGAAGACAAAAGAAATTAGCAGTTGCTTCAAACTGTGGTGGGAAAAGAACAGCTTTGTCTGTTAGCTGGGCATTCTCAAACACCTCATATCCAATAGGCAATGCGGTAACCCAGTCTACTGGGGTTAACCATCTGAAGCCCGCCGTAAGAGGTTGGAAGGCCCAATGCCTCCTGCTACAGTACTCTGCCTCTCCCCCAAAACTACAGTACGTCCCTTCTGTGAAACCTACAGTAAGTTGACAAAGAATCTCCTCTTTCATTCTTCCATCACTCCTGTTTCCTTTCCTTTTTTCCCCTTTTACCTCCAGTATTCTTCCCAGTTCCTTCCATCGTTTTTTTTATCTGTCTCTTCCCTCACCCCTTCCAACATACACACACTCATTTCACTCTCACAGCTTTCATAATTAATGCATTTAAGCATATTACATTCCTAGTCTCGTTAGTCGTTATATTATTTCGCTTCCTTTTCTCTTGCCACTTACATTTCGTCCAACTCATTATTCTAACCTACTTTCTTTTCTCATTCCATTTTCTTTCACTGTGTCTGATGTTCTCATTTATATATATATTACTCGTACCACATGCGTAATATCCAAACGCTCAAATATTTTCCTCCTTCCTTCCTCCTTTATTTCTCGTATGCCCTTTCTCATCCCATCCACTCTTCTCTCGCTTTTCTTATATTGTTCACTTTCTCTTCCCTCTACTCCCTATTCCCTTCCAGCTTTCTCTTTCTTACAAAACCTTCACCACGTTCATATTTTTTGCGTACTTGCACATCATTTCTTTTTCTCCTTTCCAACTTCTTTCTCGCCTGTTTCCTGTACCTTTCTGTCAACTTTTCTCCCATCTTCCCTCCCTCGTTCTTGCCTCTCTCTTTGTAGTTCTCATATCAGCTTGACTGCTTCCATAGTACTGTATCGCAACTGCTGTACTTAGGTCTCTCTCTCTCTCTCTCTCTCTCTCTCTCTCTCTCTCTCTCTCTCTCTCTCTCTCTCTCTCTCTCTCTCTCTCTCTCTCTCTCTCTCTCTCATTTTCCCCTTTACCCCTGTCCTTCACTCTCTTCATCGCATTCATCACATTCGCTTAAATTTCACTTGCCTCCCCCTTTCCTCTTGCTTTTCTGTTTCCCCTCTCATCCGTCACTCTTTCTGTGTGGTTTCCTATCTTTTGCTTGAATATTTTCTCCTCCCTCATTCTCCCCTTTCCCTTGTTTCAATCATTATTACAGTGTCCAAAATTTCACTCCCCGCATCACTCCCTTGGCTCCTCCTACACAGTTTCCCTTCCTTTCCACATTGCTTGTCAGAATAGAAAATCAGCTCATGCATAAACCCCCATAAGCTTTTTCTCGTGTCTGTGTAAAAAATGGAAACAAAGGCATCGTTGGTGAAACTCACAGCAGCGTAATATATCGCAGGGATTGGCCACGACACAATTTATGAAACGAACGAAGGCAGCTTTAGTGAAACTCACAGAAGCATGATATATCGCAGGGATGGGCCGCCTCGCAATGGGTAAAATCTTCAAAGACAGCTTTAGCGCGACTCGCAGAAGCGTAGTATACCTTTCTGTCGACTCAATCGTTCCACCCATTCATTTGATGTCAGGAATTCCTTGGTGCGGTGGTAATTACGGTTTCTTCTTTCGGGGTGTTCCCAGCTTTCCGGGGGAAAAAATGCCCAGAACCCGGAGATTTTCCGGTGATGGTAAGAAAAACGTGATGGCATTCATTTTAAGAATATAATTAGATTATCCGTTGCAGAACGTCATCCTTGTAAATTACGAGTTAATAAGATGCAAATTATAACAATTATATAATTAGGTTGGATGATATTACGCCCCACTTACTAGGAATGATTTATCATCGTACGATGGAGAAATATTTTATCAACATTTTTTTTATAACAAAGAAAGCAGAATTAGCTGCTTATCCCTTGTTACAATATAGTCTACATTAAATTTTCATTATTGCATTCAGCAATTAAATCTTATAACACTTGGAACAAAGGAAAATTTAATGAAAATTATATTCATTGCAACTCCACACAATATTAACTCTTCCAAATATACTTCAAATTCTTGTTAAGAAGAAGTTTCACAGGTTGATGCCTGGGGAGGACCGCCGTCCGCTCCAGGTAGAGCTACCTTCAGGTGTCTCTGTGCAGAGTGACAGGTCAAATACTTCCCTGCAACCCAGGACACCATTATTACTCTGGATAGTTCCCATAAAACTATATGGACATCTGATGGTCAAGTATGTAAAGTCGATGTCACTGGGTGTGGCTCACAATGTTTTACATTATAATGACACTCAGAGAAGTGTAACTGGTAGCCCTCGCCTTAAACGCAAGGACTGGGTATTGTAGCTGGGGAACCCCACTCCCTGACGCTCATGATGGAACCAAAAAGGATTGGATTGTAGGTAACGCAATTACGATAATAGATATCTGTCACTCGCTTGTAAACACACACACACACACACACACACACACTGGTGCAGTGGTAACGCTCTCGCTTGCCAACTGGTGGACGGGAGTTCGCGCCTCGCTCAGGTTGCAAAAAGTTTCACTGACGAAGTGGGTGGTTACTGTCCCCCTTGAGCAAGGGGACGGGTGTGTGCATGTGTGAAGGTCACAGCCTTGCCCTTAGATCGGACTATATGAGCTCTCAGCTCCTTTCCGGGAGGGTAAAAGCTGACGATCACGACCATCAAGTGATCCTGACCGACCCGGTGAATTACACACACACACACACACACACACGTATCTCAAACAGATCAAACTGCCACACATCACAAAAATATTTCACAAAGTGTGTGAAAATGATGAAGAAATAAAATTAAAGACAGAGATGTAAAAGTAACAAAACAAAAAATGAAAAAGAAGGGCACAGGACAAAGTAATCGAAAAAGTAAAACTTTTAAATACGAACGAATGGCGAGAGATGAATATAAGCCCACGAGAGAGAGAGAGAGAGAGAGAGAGAGAGAGAGAGAGAGAGAGAGAGAGAGAGTCGCTGGTGTTGTGAAAAATCAATGGGGGTGAAGGAAAGTAACGCTACAAAGAGGAAGGAAGTACGAATCATGGATTATGGAGAAACTAGTAGGAAAATGGCAGTAGGCTAAGGAAGTGTGGAGTGCAGGTAGAGGAGAGAGCCAAGAGGAGAGTCAGCTGGCACTGTTTGGAAGGAATGGAAGGAGGGAGAGGGGTCATTTAAGGAGGGAACTGAGCAAGGAAAGTGATATGAGGGTAAAGGTGAGACAGAGAGAGAGAGAGAGAGAGAGAGAGAGTGCTTCAGCAAGGGATATGGGTTACTGAGAGGCGAGTGATGGGTCTGAAAGAGGGGGATTTTCGACTCAAAAGAGATGATCGGAGATAGTTCGGGGATCAGGTAAGAAGGAAGAGGAGGGAGAGGTTTGGGAATAAGAAAAAAAGACGCTGTAGGATATATATATATATATATATATATATATATATATATATATATATATATATATATATATATATATATATATATATATATACACGAGTATATATCATCTAATCAGCTGTTTGATTGTCCACAGCAGGACCGGCCTATCCTAACCGAAGTGGGGATGATATAGCCGATGAATCTCTACCAAGTGGCTTAGGCTGTCTGGTAGAGATCGTATGTAGGGTGAAAAGTGCTTGCAAGTGTAATTGTAGTGTTGGAGTGGCTTTGAATCTGTGTGTAGCCTGTGAACGAAGTGCAATCGCCCAGCGCAAGCCGACTGGGTGGAAGCATACTGTATAGTATGCGACACTGGTTCAACCACAGCACCCCTTATGTCCGCCAGTGCAGTACGTGGCCTGAAGAACGCTCCCAAAGTTTATTACCCTGGCGGGGCGCGAACCCTTGTTCTTCATTGTAAGAAAATGCACACAGAGGCTCCATATTTAAATATATATATACATATATATATATATATATATATATATATATATATATATATGTTTATATATATATATATATTGTTACATAGCCTATGATTTCATCATCCTTTGTGTAATTTTAACGCACAGTATGCTGCATGTTTGATCACGAGCGTGTTCTGCCTCAGTCCCCCCATTCTACCGTTATAGTAGAGTAAGTCGTTCTCTCTGTTTTTCAGAGCGGGATTTTCAGCTTTTTGTCCCAATGGCTTCATTTGCGCGTCCTTCTTACAAGTTGTATCAAGCTCGGCCGGCCCCTATATAATGAGCTCAGTCTCTGCATCATTGCCACTTAGATCTGCTCCTCATTTTGTTCACATCTCTGTCCTCCCCTGTACAGATATTATTATTGTGAGTGCTCAAGAAATCTCCAAACATCTAGCAGCTGTGTGTAATTTGAGTATAACTGTTGTTGCATTTTTTCTTGTACTGTCTAGCATAGGGTTGATTCTTAGGCCTAGTGAGATCTTTGTCATTAATGTTGGGTTTTATATCAGTCATTTTAAAAAATATTTTGTATCTGTAATAATTTATCTTGCATTAACTGAGCATTACCCGGTGTATTGTCATTTATCAGGGCTGACTTAGATAAATTTACTCTTGCTAATTTCGTGTTAATAGAGGCTATTGCAGTTAACCATATATTTAACCTGTTTATTTGCCATTACATTATCCTTATGAGTTCTGAATGTTTTGTTGTTAGTTTGATCATTAAACTTTAACTTGTAATTTTACCTAACTCTTTTGTTTTGAACCTGGAACTTTACGGGACAGTAATGACTCTTAGTATTCTCACTTAAAGTGTACATTATCTTTCTCTGTTCCGTAACATAAATTTGGCAACCTCGCCAGGATATTCAGGATATTATCATAAGGATATTGCTTGATATTTTGTGACTGTTACTTATTAATTATGTCTACTATTACTACACTTGATGAAGCCAAAGATTTTTTGTCAAATGTGCAAACAGTGTGTGATATAGAAAACAGAACAAAGAATGAACTTAAGCTCGTTGCTCAACAATTGGGAATTGCTATTCGCTCTCATCATTCTAAAGATCAAATTGTTGACATGATTAATGAAAGCTTGTTTAATGTAACTCCTCCAAATGAGCAAACGCAGATTGAATTAGCTAAGTTACAGCTAGCCCTGCAGGAGGCAAAAGCTAAGGAGGCTGAATTTCAGGCAAATGCTCGTATTCAGGAGGCAGAGATACAGGCACAAAAGATTTTTGAGGCGCCTTTCACCCGTGTGTTGGTGGATATTGTGGGCCCTCTTCCTAAGACTTCTTCAGGATTTTCTTATGTGTTGACCATGATTGATATGGCTACTCGTTATCCTGAAGCCATTCCAATTAGAAATATCTCAGCAAAGAACGTGGTTAAGGAAATGCTAGGGTTCTTCACAAAGTTTGGTCTGCCCAAGGAGGTACAGTCAGACCGAGGAAGTAATTTCATGTCAAATGTTTTCAAGCAGTCTCTGAAAGAGTTGGGCATCACCCAGATCACCTCTTCAGCTTACCATCCCCAGACCCAAGGAGCGTTGGAGAGATATCATCAAACACTCAAATCGATGCTCAAGAAATACTGTTTGGAACATCAGAAAGACTGGGATAAAGGTCTTCCATTCGTTGTGTTTGCCGCAAGAGAATCTCCAAATGAATCACTGGGCTTCTCACCTTTTGAACTACTGTTTGGCCATGAAGTAAGAGGACCCCTTAGGTTACTCAAGGAATGCTGGCTGTCGGAGGAAGATGACGTCAACCTGCTGGAGTATGTGATGAAGTTCAAAGAATGGCTGTCTGCTTTACAGCTGGCGAGAGAGAATTTAGGAGCTGCTCAGGAGAAGATCAAGACTTGGTATGATAAGAAGTCCAGGTTACGCCACTTTCAGCCAGGAGATCAGATTTTGATTCTGCTACCAGTTCATGGGCAACCTCTTCAAGCCAAGTTTAGTGGCCCTTATTTCGTGGAGAAGAAACTCAGTGATGTCAACTATGTCATCGCCACACCAGATCGTAGAAAGAGCAAGCAACTATGTCACATCAACATGCTAAAGTTATATCACAGGTGGGACGTAAATAATCCAGTCTGCACTGTAGCTGTTCCACCTGAGTCTGCAAGTGAAGCTCTCCCATGCAGTATGAGCCTGAGTGATAGTTTGGGGAAGAATCCTGAGATCATGAATGATCTCCAGACTAAGCTTTCTCATCTACCTCCCGAGGAAAGGCAGGAGTTTTCGGCATTACTGCAGGAGTACCCGCAAGTGTTCCGTGCTACTCCAGGAAGAACCACTGTGTTGATGCATGATGTCGACGTTGGAGAGGCAAAGCCAATTAAACTGCCTCCTTACCGTGTGAACCCAGTGAAAGTTCCTCTCATCCAGAAGGAGCTTGGCTACCTGTTGGACCATAAGATGATTGAGCCCTGTCAGAGCGAGTGTTCTCCTGTCACTCTGGTCCCTAAGCCAGGTGGGTCACAGAGGCTTTGCATTGACTACAGACGTGTTAATCAGATAACCAAAACAGACACTTACCCTCTCCCTCGCGTGGAAGATTGCATAGACAAGATCGGAAAGGCTAGGTACATAAGTAAGTTTGATTTGTTAAAGGGATACTGGCAAGTACCTATGACTGAACGTGCTAGGGAGATCTCATGTTTTGTAACATTAGGAAAGACCTTTGCATGGTCTGTAATGCCATGTACAGATTGTTTTAGAGTAATAAGAAATTTCCTTTGTAAATTTCTTTTTTCTTTGTGGGGAGGTGTTACATAGCCTATGATTTCAGCATCCTTTGTGTAATTTTAACGCACAGTATGCTGCATGTTTGATCACGAGCGTGTTCTGCCTCAGTCCCCCCCTTCTACCGTTATAGTAGAGTAAGTCGTTCTCTCTGTTTTTCAGAGCGGGATTTTCAGCTTTTTGTCCCCATGGCTTCATTTGCGCGTCCTTCTTACAAGTTGTATCAAGCTCTGCCGGCCCCTATATAATGAGCTCAGTCTCTGCATCATTGCCACTTAGATCTGCTCCTCATTTTGTTCACATCTCTGTCCTCCCCTGTACAGATATTATTATTGTGAGTGCTCAAGAAATCTCCAAACATCTAGCAGCTGTGTGTAATTTAAGTATAACTGTTGTTGCATTTTTTCTTGTACTGTGTAGCATAGGGTTGATTCTTAGGCCTAGTGAGGTCTTTGTGATTATTGTTGGGTTTTATATCAGTTATTTTAAATAATATTTTGTATCTGTAATAATTTATCTTTCATTAACTGAGCATTACCCGGTGTATTTTCATTTATCAGGGCTGACTTAGATAAATTTACTCTTGCTAATTTCGTGTTAATAGAGGCTATTGCAGTTAATCATATATTTAACCTGTTTATTTGCCATTACATTCTCCTTATGAGTTCTGAATGTTTTGTTGTTAGTTTGATCATTAAACTTTAACTTGTAATTTTACCTAACTCTTTTGTTTTGAACCTGGAACTTTACGGGACAGTAGTGACTCTTAGTATTCTCACTTAAAGTGTACATTATCTTTCTCTGTTCCGTAACAATATATATATATATATATATATATATATATATATATATATATATATATATATATATATATATAGATACAGAGAGAGAGAGAGAGAGAGAGAGAGAGAGAGAGAGAGAGAGAGAAAGTGAGTGAGTGAGTGAGAGTGAGAGAGAGCACACCCATCAACCGCTGGAAAGCAACCGTCCCTGCAGAACTGTCCCGTGCAGTCAGCCAATGCTCCCATGCAGTTAACACCACGTAGCAACAAGGCACAGGGATTTGGCTGGATGTTTAATTCCCAAATGGATGATGCATTTGGATCTCTCCATCCAGTTAACTGAAGCACCATAACTGACTCCATGTCACCTCGTTATTTGACTATACAATTAACACCCAACATTTTAAGTGGCTTCTTGAGTGACAGGAAACAATTTGACTTGTCACTCAGTATACAGCCACTTAAAGTAGAAAGAAGAGTGATAAATAGTGAGAGGAAGCATGTGAGAAATAGGAAGATAGGAGGACAGACACAGAAAAAGAATGAGAGGCACGAAGGAGGTAAGCAGCATTACATTTCAGTGGATGATGGGTGCTCCCAACTACCATCGAGAGGCATTTTGTTAATCTGTCATCTCTGTAGGTAGAAAGATAGCTAGGTATCTAGGTTGGTAGGTGCCACCAGTGTCAATAATATGGATAACTGTAAAGAATTGTTGCCACCAGCGTCGCGTATCGTAGAACTTCATAGATCACTGCTCCTGTCAAATGTAGATAGTACTCATAGCTCAGGAGGTGTGGGAGTTGTAGTAGTATCCTGGCGAGGCACCTACCGGTATGTCACCAGTAGATGTAAAGGGTCGTGAGGCATTGGTTAATGTGGAGATTGTGTGTTTGGGAGTTTTATCATCCTAGTCTTGAGGTAGGTTTTCCTCTGTCTCACTCACCCCTCTGTCTATATATTGTAAATCAAGGTGAGGCAGAGACATTCTGGGGTTAAGGGATTTTATTGTGACAGTTATGATATATAGTTCACTGCCTACCCCAGCACTTTGTGTGATGGACAGACGACGGTAATCTCTGGCTGTCTCCTACTCTCCTCAGTCTCCCTCTCCTACTGCTCTTGTTATCCCCTTCTGCTTCCTACTGCCTCCTACACCTGATTTCTGGGTATATACAGTATTACTGCCTGCTTTCCTCCTGGCAGACGTGTGCATGTGTGTGCATGTGTGTGTGTGTGTGTGTGTGTGTGTGTGTGTGTGTGTGTGTGTGTGTGTGTGTGTGTGTGTGTGTGTGTGTGTAGCATGCTTCCGTTGCGTGGGTAACTGGCTTCCGTGAGTGTGTTTAATATCATGTGTTTTGATATTCTTTGTAGTCTGGGGCCAAGGGATGTTGTGTTTCTCTTCCTAATACCAGACATCCTCCTGCATATTACATATTGTGCTAGTGTTACATACTGTGCTATGATTATATCAGTGCCTATAACTATTACGTTTTGTGCTATTATTATATTAATGCCTGTATATCGCTCGGTCATGCCAAACTGTCGTTCCTATGACATATCTTTCTATTACAATCTAACACTGTGACAAAATAATTAAGTCAAATACTAATGTAAACACATGGTATTCTTCAGAATATTTTGAAACTGAATGTAGTAACATAAATGTACATTATATTAGAGATATATATCAATATATATATTTATGCAATAGCAATACCATGGCAAGGCTACAGTAGTCAATCACATTAGGGCCTGATTAACCCTGCTGTGGCCTGGTAGGCAACGCAGACGGTTGGCCTGCAACACATAGATCTCTTTTTTTTCCGCAATTTCCAGGGACATTTT